>NC_037350.1:42852424-43167424 GCF_002263795.3 Bos taurus
ACCCTATGCAAAGAGCTGCCTCATTAGAAAAGACTCTGATGCTGGAAAAGACTGAAGGCAAAAGGAAAAGGGGGCAGCAGAGGATGAGATAGTTAGATAGCATCATCACCAACTCAACTGACACGCGTTTGAGCAAACTACGGGAGATAGCGAAGGACAGAGGAGTTCAGTGTACTGCAGTCCATGGGGTTGCAAAGAGTCAGACACAGTTTAGCTTCTGAACAGCAAAGGCCCAGTGTCTAGCAGAGTAGTCACTTGCTGCCACCTATGGGTAGGACATTAAAAGTGACCCAAGGGGAAATGGAAATTTCTCTCATCCCTTACGTGCATTTAAATGTAATTCTACAGAAAGTACCAAGGAAGATTTTTCGCTTATTTGTTGATTTTTATATTATGCAGAAACAAAAGAAAAAAGATTAAAGATAGCTACCAACTCTACAACAAATATCACCAAATCTTCCTGAGAACAGTGATTCACAGATTATGCTATTGGTTTGAAAAATAGATTGATTCTGACTTGTCTAGCCCACCACAGCCTTTAACTGAGAGCAAGTTGAAAAACACACATCAAATTAGGTTAAAAAATTGTCATTGTTCTGATTTAAAATAAGCTCATCAAAACCTATTATAGCAAAAGTCTGTTTGTCATGGTTACCATGGAATTAGGCTCTTCACAATTATTTGAAAATAGTACTTCCACTCCACAGCTAGAAACTTCTGCATACAGAAAGGGAAGAATGGGCAATAATGAGAAAAGCTCAACTGTGTCCTGAAATATTTATACCAGCTTTTCAAATAAGTATAAAACATTTAAGAGTTCTGCCTCCAAAGATATCCTTGAAAAAGATGGGAAATGTAACCTCTGATTCACCAAAAACAGAAACAAAAATATGTTTTGGCTTATCTGGTCTGCAATTTTAGGCAAATTTAAAAGTATAGGGTAGATGAATAGAACAAGAAATCGGGAAATGGTGACTTTAATTGGGGCGATAGAGAAAGAAGATGCTGTGCACACAATTCTTAAAGCATCCATATTTCTGGTTAATATGCCTGTCTCCTAAGTAGATATAAGATATTTGAAAGCAGAAGTAGTATTTTATACTTATATCCACCAAAGGTATTCTGAATGCCTAAAGTTTAGACAATAAATATTTTTAGATATCTAGCCTCCCAAAATTTATTTCCCACCTACTATGTACCAGAGACACAAGCTTGATTTAGAAAAGGCTGAGGAAGGACAGATCAAACTGCCAACATCTGCTGGATCATAGAAAAAGCAAGGGAATTCCAGAAAACATCTGCTTCATTGACTACACAAAAGTCTTTGCCTGTGTGGGTCACAATAAATTGTGGGAAATACTCAAAGAGATAGGAATACCAGACTACCTTATCTGTCTCCTGAGAAACCTGTATGCAGGTCAAGAAACAACATTTAGAACCAAACATGGAACAAGGGACTGGTTCAAAACTGGGAAAGGAGTACATCAAGGCTGTATATTGTCACCCTGCTTATTTAACAGGGTACATATGAAAAGTACATCATGCAAAATGCTGGTCCAGATGAATCACAAGCTGGAATCAAGATTGCCAGGAGAAATAGCAACAACCTCAGATAGGCAGATACCATTCTAATGGCAGAATTAAAGAGCTTCTTGATGAGGGTGAAAGAGGAGAGTATAAAGGCTGGCTTGAAACTAAACATTCAAAAAACTAAGATCATGGATCCAGTCCAATCACTTCATGGCAAATAGAAGGGGGGAAAGCGTAAACAGTGACAGATTTTATTTTCTTGAGCTCCAAAATCACTGTGGATGGTGACTGCAGCCATGAAACTAAAAGAGACTTGCTCTTGGAAGAAACGCTATGACAAACATAGACAGTGTATTTAAAAGCAGAGATATCACTTTGCAATAAAGGTCCGCATAGTCAAAGCTATGGTTTTTCCAGTAGTCATGTGTGGATGTGAGAGTTGGACCGTAAGAAGGCTGAGCGCCGAAGAATTGATGCTTTCGAACTGTGGGCACAGCTAGGCCTGAGGGCACAACTAGGCCTGTGCACCATGACTGCTGAAGCCCGCATGCCCAGAGCCCATGTTCCACAGCAAGAGAGGCCCACGCACCATGGCTAGAGAGCGACCCTCACTCACTGCACCTAGAGAAAGCCCGTGTGCAGCAAGAAAGACCGGTCGCAGCCATAAATAAATAAACCTGCTTTTTTTTAAAAGGAAGAGTCCTGACTTCAGCAATGCAGGCCTGATACAAGGCAGGAGGAACAGTATCTTGTTGAACGGATAAGTCCAGATAAGTTCGATTGATTTGGCTAATAAGTTTGGCACAGTTTAGCCTGCCCTGTGGCTTCCCCACTGGCTCAGATGGTGAAGAATCTGCCTGCACTGCAAGAGACTTGGGTTTGATCCCCGGGTCAGGAAGATCCCCAGGAAAAGGGAATGGCTACCCACTCCAGTATTCTTGCCTGGAGAATCCCATGGACGGACAGAGGAGCCTGGAGGGTTACAGTCCATCGGATTGCAAAGAGTTGCACACAACTGAGCAACTAACACTTTCACCATCAGCCTACAATACCAAGAAGAGGTGATACATGAAGGCTAAACTTCAGTGCGGTATATTGACAAAATTCAAGCAGATTAGCTGATTACTTCCGGGTGAGGAAGTCAACAACCTCCCCTTTAGGGGAAAAAAAAAATAGATTATCTCTTGTTTACAACTGTATCTCTAGCTCTTACAAGAGATACAGCTGAATAAATACCTGTCAGTTCAGTTCAGTCGCTCAGTCATGTCCGACTCTTTGCGACCCCATGGACTGCAGCACACCAGGCTTCCCTGTCCATCACCAACTCCCGGAACTTACTCAAACTCATGTCCATCGAGTCGGTGATGCCATCCAACCATCTCATCCTCTGTCATCTGCTTCTCCTCCCGCCTTCAATCTTTGCTAGCATCAGGGTCTTTTCCAATGAGTCAGTTTTTCACATCAGGTGGCCAAAGTATTGGAGTTTCAGCTTCAGCATCAGTCCTTCCAATGAATATTCAGGACTGATTTCCTTTAGGATGGACTGGTTGGATCTCCTTGCAATCCAAGGGACTCTGAAGAGTCTTCTCCAACACCACAGTTCAAAAGCATCAATTCTTCATAAATACCTATGACTAATATTAATATGATACTCTCCTACTGAAAGCATTATCTGCATATTAGTGAGAATGAGGGCTTCAGAGAGATGGAATGATCATCCCAAGGTCATTTAACAGGAAACTTTGAGTTCCAACTCAAATCGTATCCAAATGGGAGATTTCTGAGGTCCCAACATTAGTCATTAGACCAGACTGTGTTATACTGCTCAGATCTCAGACCCCAGTCTTATCGACACTAGCAAATAAATACACACAAAGAAACTAGTGACTCCAGCCTCTTTACCTGCCTCTGCCCCAAGCCTAGCTCAGTCCACCTTCTGTCTGAGGCTCTCCGAAGGCTTTCATGAGAGTCACTGAGTTATATAACCATCCAGATGAGATTGTCCTTCCATCTGTCAAGGGCCATCAGAGCCCCTGTGCACAGAATTTCAATTTAAGGAGTTTCATGTCCCATCTGGAGCAAGAGGATTCATTCGTACACAAGAGAAAGAGATCATTGTGATTTTAACCCGGTTTTAACAGAAATGACTCAATTCTAGTTTTAAAATTTAAATGACGTTTACATATGGCATGTTCCACACACAGCGAGAATTATCTTGCCAACCATTGTTTTCAAAGTCACATTAGCACAACAGTAAATGCTCTTTAAAAATAAACCATAAAGACAAGAACTCTCATGGCAGCTTTGTTTGCCAGAGGAGAGAACTTGAAGCTAACCCACAAGTCTATCAAAGGAAATGAGATAAAGAGATTGTGTTATGTTCCAACCATGAAGCTATTAAAAAGGATGAAGTTGATCTACATGTGCCAAGGTGACAATATTTAACATCTACCGATAAATGAAAAAAGTGAAATGCAAGACACTATGCATGTCTCTAATAGTAATGGTAACAGCAATAAAGGTCAGTATGTGCAGATAACAAAATCTGGAAGAATAGGCAACGAATTTTAGAGAGTAATGACTCTAGGAAATGACATTATGGGATAATTTCACTTTCGACCTTATTCATCTCTGTATCTTATAAACTTTTATAAGCATTACCTATCGCTTATGTAATTTTTTAATGCTTCTGTCTCATTTTAAATATAAATAGGTATAATAAATTTAAAATTAATAAACTGGAAGTTTTCAACGACAGTTTATACGTCAGCAGAGCATGATCCTTCTAGAGAGTTACCATGTGCCACAAGCATTGTTCATGCTCTTTGGTCCAGTAATCTTTAATACAGAAAACCTTCATCTATACAGATGTCTATTACAGTTCTGTTGTATTAGCAGAAAGCTGCAAACAACCCAAGCAGTTACCAGAAAAAAACAGTGAAATAAAATGCCATTCTCAAAATATTATGCAACCTTTTAATAAGAAGTGTTAGAAGACTATGAAATACCATGAAATCCTTACATTATAATATGAAGGGTAAATGCAAGATATAAAATTATATATTCAAATGTGTGCAGTCAGATGTCTCAATGGAAAATGAACTAGAAAGAAATTTACCAGAGCTGAGAATAATGTTGTTTTGATGGCGGTGCTCGAGTTCATTTTTTTTCCTTGCACATTTTCATAGTTTCCAATTTTTCAATTACCTCTTACTGCCTGCATCATGGAAAATAATGCCATCAGTGCTGTTGATAGGAAATTAAAGACACAGCAGCATTCTTATTACTGGCTTGGTAGAGAAATTTACGTTTTTTCTTTTACTCAACTGTCAGGTTCATTCGAAGGAAAAATGAGTTGTCACCCTATGGTTGGCCCTGGCTTCCCCTGTGCTCTGGTGCAAACCCTTCCCAGCCTCTTTGCTCCTTAACTGTGAGATTAGACCACGCCATCAGGCTCAATGAGAAACTGAATAGTTTATGAAAGATGAAATTCCCACAAAAGTAGATCATTTCTTCTAATGATTAAACTTAGCGTCACACATGAGCAACCAGTGACTGCTAGAGAGATTGACAGGCCCGTGTCAGGACAACTGAGCTCCAGTTACAGTTCGGACACTTAGTGAGTATTTTTCCTGTCTGTTTTCTAATGGCTCCATGTTTCAACTTTTTCACTTGTGAAATAATTGTGTTGAACTAGAATCTGAATTTTAAATGCAGCCTTTTTCTGAAATGGAAGGAATAGGAAGTACCTTTTGGATTCAAGGATAATATTAGATATCTTTACCTTTATTTGATGCGTAAAGAAATGAATATATAAAGAAGGTAAGAAAGTCGACCAAGGTAGCAACTAAGCTAGGATTCAGTTCCAGGCCATCTGACTCTTTCTCTTTAAGATTTTGTAGATTAGGGAACTGAGGCTTCAGAAGACTGAATGATTTATCCAGGGTACATAGCAAGTTAGAGTTGGGGCCAGAATCCAAATTTCCTGATGCCTGTCCTACATTTACTTTACTTTAAAAAAAAAAAACAAAACAGTTGCAGATTCAAGTTACTTATAGTCCTCCATTTATAGTTGATTATAATCAGTTAGTGATGGACAGGGAGGCCTGGCGTGCTGCAATTCATGGGGTCACAAAGAGTCGGACACGACTGAGCGACTGCTCTGATCTGATCTGATAATCAGTTATCGGTATTGCCTACCCCCCTTGTTTTATTTTATTTTTCCCTTTTACTTCCTATCTTCACTATAATTTAATTTGCCCTCTGGGGCTGTTTCTGGATCTGTTATGGCAGTTCACTAATTTGTCCTTTGGCTATATATTTTCTATTGTGTATCCTGCCCTCAAATTGGATGCTTTAACCATTTTCAAAATATAATCATTATATCCAGTAGATTCTCCTTTATAATCTTTCATTCCTATGTCATTTACCAAATATTCTCTATTTTAAGTTTTTGATCAATTTTTTTCAATTCCTACGGGCTTTCCTTGTAGCTCAGTCGGTAAAGAATCTGCCTCCAGTGCAGGAGACCCGAGTTCGATCCCTGAGTCGGAAAGATCCCCTGGAGAAGGAAATGGCAACCCACTCCAGTGTTCTTGCCTGGAGAATCCCATGGACAGAGGAACCTGGCAGCTTACAGTCCGTGCAGTCGCAAAAGTCGGACATGACTTAGTGACTAGAGAGAAAGAGAAGATAGTGTAGAATGTGCTGCAGTAACGAGTGATACTGGACATTTCAGCAACGAATACCCACAAAGCTGTATTTCTCACTCACAGGCAACGTTAGTTGGTTTTCTCAGACTGTGACCCAGGCTGCTTCCACACTGCAACCCCGCCATCTTGGAGGTCTTCACTGTAAGTCATAAAAACAGTAGCCCAAGTACCACGGAGAACTCACACTCCATTAGCCAGAACTAGTCACGTGGCCCCAAGCCAACTGCCAGGAAAGCCGGAACACGATAAATGAGCACATGGACTTTTGGTGAGCACCAATTATCTCCTTGACAAGGGCAGCTTGCTTAATTTGTTGTCTGTGAGCTCATTTTCGCCTGGGACCTCACAGTCCCCCACCCCCTTTTTGGCTGGAAATATGGATCTGGGGAAAGTCCAGGAGCTGTACAGTGGGTGTATTAGTCAGGGTGTGCTAACACATATCCCAGGATCCCCAAAATCCCACAGGCTTATCATATTAGAGGTGTTGCTTCCTACTCATACCATAGATCAACCATGCATTTAAGCAGGCAGCCCTCCACGTAGTAACTCAGGAAGCCTGCTCTTTCCGTCTGGTGGGTTTCCCAAGCAGGCATGCAGAGCAAAGACCCATGGCCACCCTGGACCATTGCATGGGAAAAGCCCTAGGCAGAAAATAAAAGACACACAGTTCATGTTCAAGGTGAGATGCTCTCAGCAAGAAATGAGCCCCAGCCCAGAGGCAACTAATTGTTCTAGCCATTACTGAGATCAGAGTTGGGGCTGAGAGGATGTAAGGCCATATGTGAAAGGCGTCAGATACCCCAACGCATACAACATTGCTCGCCTTCAAAGGACCATGATTAAGCCTAGCTCTAAGTCCGTGAATCCCGAGTTTGGTTGAACAACCCGACACATCTAGGATTGAGGCGCATAAGGGAAAGTGGCAGAAGTAGCCCCAATGTTCTTATCAATTTTAAACCAATCACAAGCCTCCATTCAATTCTCCCTGGATATTGAATGCCCTGTCATTTCAGGCCCTTGCTATACCAGAAAGTTCTGCCATGCAGCTCCAAGAATTGTTTCCTGCAAGTGTCTGTGTGTGTGTGTGTGTGTTAGTTGCTCAGTCGTGTCCGACTCTTTGCGACCCCATGGACTGTAGCCCACCAGGCTCCTTTGTCCATGGGGTTCTCCAGGCAAGAATACTGGAGTGGGTTGCCATTTCCTTCTCCACAAGTAGGAACCACTTACTGGCTCAGTCATCTTGAGTGAGTATACATGCCAAGGATGCCTATATCAAGTCCTGACGTCCCTGGGACAAATCCCCACACGTTTAAAAGTATGTCTTGCCCAGGTCAACTTTTTCTGGGATAAGACATTTCCGCTTTGGTCTGCACAAAGTCTGCACATGAGATTTCCATTTCCTAGGAGCTTTACTTTCAGGGGAATAATGCAAGGGAAAATGAAAACACAAAGAAGAAAGGAAAGCCTATTTTCTGATCTTCCGGATATCTCCTCCTTTTCACCTCTGAACTCACACCCCAGCTGCTTCCCTGAGTGACTCACTTGGCAGGGTTGGATCAGAGCTCACAGGATGTCCTCAGGCATCTAGCCAGGAGTCTCCCGGGGTTTCGATCAATGTGCCCCTTTCCTTAACCACCAGGACCCTTCCCTCTGGTGCCTGCAGGGTGGGTCTACAAGCAGTACTTCAGCAAACTTTCTGTAGCCCTGCAGGTGGTACCACAGCTGCTGCCCCGCGGGGCTCCTGGTGGTACCATTCCTCCTGCGTGCTTGCAGAGCAATTAAACGCAATGCTAGCTTGCTTTAATATTAATAAACAAAATAAGTATTGTTCATTAATCACATACTACAGACCAGGCACGATTGTATGTTTTGACCTTTCATTTTAATCCTTACCTAAGAGGTAGATGGTATTATTATGACAGAATTCTTTTTAAGAATGGGATAATTCAGTGTGAGAACAAGAAAGAAATCACCTAAGGTCATATAGTTAGTAAATGTCAGTGTGGGCACCCACAATCTTAACACTGTGCTATTTTGCAAATATCTCTTAATTTTTGGAATACAAAATTTAAGTGACTAGATCTCAATTTTTGGAAGGCAGACAACATTCCAGGACAAAAGTCTGTCTGTTACCTGAGAAATGTTAATATAACAGAGCTTGGCTCATACTGAGAGTTACACCACCTGTCTCTCCACAAACAAAACTACATAACAAAATAAAAAGGGGTTACTGTAAAGAGCTCATGAAAATTTGAACAGTTTAATCCTTGGGAAAACCCCAAAGGGGCCCATCTGGTTTTGAAATGCAAAACTGGCCAAGCAGAGTCTATGCGGAAAACTTTTAGACAAGATACACAATTGTGCTCAGACACTCAGCTGTGTCTGACTATTTGTGACCCCACAGACTGTAGCCCGCCAGGCTCCCTTGCCCATTGGATTTCTCAGGCAAGGATACTGGAGTGGGTTCTAGGGGATCTTCCCAATTTGGGGATCAAGCACTCATCTCCTGCATTGGCAGGAGGATTCTTTACCATTAGCTCCACCTGAGAAGCTCACTGTACACAATAAAGTATGAAGAAAGTTTGGAGTTGTCAGCCAGTGCTACAAAAGGGAAACGGACTCCAGAAGAAAGAGAGTGGGGGATGGCCAGTGGGGGTATGCACATGTGGACAGAGCCTGCTCATCACTGCTGAGAGTGATGGGAAAATTTACAGAGAGGGACATCATTTGAAGTCCTTTTCAACATTTGCTATCAGTTCAGTTCAGTTCAGTTCAGTCGCTCAGTCGTGTCCGACTCTTTGTGACCCCATGAATTGCAGCATGCCAGGCCTCCCTGTCCATCACCAACTCCCAGAGTTCACTCAGTCTCACGTCCATCGAGTCAGTGATGCCATTCAGCCATCTCATCCTCTGTCGTCCCCTTCTCCTCCTGCCCCCAATCCCTCCCAGCATCAGAGGCTTTTCAAATGAGTCAACTCTTCGCATCAGGTGGCCAAAGCACTGGAGTTTCAGCTTTAGCATCATTCCTTCCAAAGAAATCCCAGGGCTGATCTCCTTCAGAATGGACTGGTTGGATCTCCTTGCAGTCCAAAGGACTCTCAAGAGTCTTCTCCAACACCACAGTTCAAAAGCATCAATTCTTCGGCACTCAGCCTTCTTCACAGTCCAACTCTTACAGCCATACATGACCACAGGAAAAACCATAGCCTTGACTAGACGGACCTTTGTTGGCAAAGTAATGTCTCTGCTTTTGAATATGCTATCTAGGTTGGTCATAACTATCCTTCCAAGGAGTAAGCGTCTTTTAATTTCATGGCTGCAGTCACCATCTGCAGTGATTTTGGAGCCCAGAAAAATAAAGTCTGACACTGTTTCCACTGTTTCCCCATCTATTTCCCATGAAGTGATGGGACCGCATGCCATGATCTTTGTTTTCTGAATGTTGAGCTTTAAGCCAACTTTTTCACTCTCCTCTTTCACTTTCATCAAGAGGCTTTTTTTTTTTTTCCATTTTTATTTTATTTTTTTAATTTTATTTTATTTTTAAACTTTACATAATTGTATTAGTTTTGCCAAATATCATAATGAATCCATCACAGGTATACATGTGTTCCCCATCCTGAACCCTCCTCACTCCTCCCTCCCCATACCATCCTTCTGGGTCTTTCTGCCATAAGGGTAGTGTCATCTGCATATCTGAGGTTATTGATATTTCTCCCGGCAATCTTGATTCTGCTATAGTTATCCTCAAACTTCATAAACATTTGTTAATCAAAACAGCCTTGTATTAGCACGGTTTTGGAGAAGCAATGGAAGGGTGGGTAGAAGTGACCCAATAGCAAAATGAATACTGTTCCCAGCAATGATGAGATGACAAGTTTCAGCAGGAAACCCACCTGAGCTGTGGAATAATTCTGTGTGTGTCCCAAATCCAGGAGACCCTTGGAAGGGGCAGAGAGAAGAACTAGATGCTATCAGCAGGTAGAACAGAGGGTGTGATATAATAAGAAATAAGTAGATTTGTTCTTTGTCCCCAATTCTTGGCATCTAAAGCCCTTGGAATCTCCAAAGTGATGAGTGTCTTTTGTGCACTGAACTGACTGGAGGCTGGGGGCCCCTGGATAGCTTCAGGACGGGGGCTGGTTTCCAGAAAGACCAAGGCATAGAACTTGCAGCCCCACCCCCTGACCTCCAGAGAAGGGAGCAGGGCTAGAGGCTGAGAAAAATCACTGGTGGCCAATGAATTAATCAATCATGCCTAAGTAATGAAAGCTCCATGCTGCTGCTGCTAAGTCGCTTCAGTCGTGTCCGACTCTGAGACCCCATAGATGGCAGCCCACCAGGCTCTCCCATCCCTGGGATTCTCCAGGCAAGAACACTGGAGCGGGTTGCCATTTCCTTCTCCAATGCATGAAAGTGAAAAGTGAAACTGAAGTCGTTCAGTCGTGTCCAACTCTTCAAGACCCCATGGACTGCAGCCTACTAGGCTCTTCCATCCATGGGATTTTCCAGGCAAGAGTACTGGAGTGGGGTGCCATTGCCTTCTCCAAAAACTCCATAAATACCCTTAAGTGACAGAATTCTGACAGCATCTGGGTTGGTGAACATAGCCACTTATTTAGTCAGAAGTACAATCGTCCCTTGGTATCCACGGGGAACTGGTTCTGAAACCTCTGTGGATACCCAGATCCATGGATGCTCGAGTCCCTTGTATACAATGGAGTAGTACAAACAAGTAACAACCTGAGACGTGAAATTGGCTTCAGAAACTGAGCCCTGAAATGCATGTTGTCTGACACCAACTTCCCAGAGTTGTTGAACTGAATTCTAAGACATCCAATTGGTATCTGGAGAGTTGGAGAAAGTGGCTGTTGCGAAAAATATCCCCACCCCTGTGATGTCAGAAATGTGAGTAAAAATGGCTCAGAGAGGATAAGGCCATTTATTGAATGGGTGACACTGGAAAAGTAGCACCTTAAGTCAATTGGTTTTCACTGGTTTATTAAAAATTGGATAAAATACAGACCAGGTTTTATGTCCCATAAAACATAGTCACAAATGAAAACCACACATGTAATTTAAATGGTTTTTTTTAGTAGGCATGTTTAAAAAAAATAGAAAGAAATACATGAAGTTAACTTTAATAATATATTTCATTTAACCTAATATATTCAAAATTATCATTTCAACAAGTAACCAATGTCTGAAAATACAAGAGGTATTTTGTATTCTGTTTTGTTTTGTTTTTTTGCAGTAAGTCTTTGAAATTCATTTTATATTTTACACTTACAGCTCTTCTAAGTTTGGACCAGCCAAATGTGAAATGCACAAATCACTGAAGTTTCTCTGGTCAAGATTTAAAATGAAACTTTTAAATAATTTTTCATGGAAATTTGCATAAAAGATAGTACTACATACTATTCCTATTTGCAGCTTCTTCTCTATTATAAAAGCAATACATGTTCATTTGTAGAAAATTTGAAAAACAAAATACAAAGAAAAATAAATGCATCTATTAACCCCCTTTCAGAAATAATCACTGTTAAATATTTTAATACATGTGCTTCTAGAATAACATATATATATATTACTCTTTATATACACTCAGCACTTCAACCTAATTCATTTCTCCCCAACATTACCGTAAGAGTTACCTCTTTAATCTCCCTGAGTCCAGTGTTCTCCATTTCAATCCATCTTGACTACTGATGCAAAACTAATCTTCCAAAAATGCTATTTTCCAGCTATTGAGGGAAGGCAGGTAAAATGAGAGCTTGCATAGCCAGGTGTGACTGACTCATTCTAACAGAAACATACACTCAGTGAAATTTTTCCTTCTAATGGAAATAGAATTACTCCTCTGTTACCTCTTTCTCATATCTAGCCCATTATGGTGACGCAAAGTCTATTGCAAGATACTTAATAAGATCGAAGAACGA
This sequence comes from Bos taurus, assembly GCF_002263795.3. Taxonomy (NCBI): domain Eukaryota; kingdom Metazoa; phylum Chordata; class Mammalia; order Artiodactyla; family Bovidae; genus Bos; species Bos taurus. The sequence continues at coordinate 42,864,606 of NC_037350.1, forward strand.
TTTGAGAGTACAATCTCTCTAAGAAAGGCTGGAGGCAATAGCAGCTGAGCTCTCTCCCATGAGTGTTATAGCTTCAGGCTATGGCCAAGTATATAGAGCCCAAGAACTACACTCTCAAGCTGAAGTACAGACATCGAGACAAAAAGGTCTCACGGGAAAATCAGTAAAGATGTAAGACGAGACCATCCAAGCAAACTGAAGGTCTGGTTAGGGCTGCCTACATTACGTATGTGTGTGTGAATGCTAAGTCGCTTCAGTCATGTCCAACTCTTTGCGGCCCCATGGACTGTAGCCCACCAGGCTCCTCTGTCCATGGGATTCTTCAGAAAAGAGTACTGGAGGGGGTTGCCATTTCCTTCTCCAGGGGATCTTTCCAGCCCAGAGGTGGAATCCTGGTCTCCTGCACTGCAGGCGGATTCTTTACCATCTGAACCACCAGGGAAGCCCAACCTTAAAATAACTCCAGGCAAATATTTCTTTCTCCTATTAGCGTACAGCCTTGTGGCTCTTGCCTTGATAAGCCTCTGACTCTCTTCCTTGGAACACTCATTTGGTTTTACCCTACAAAGTGTCTCCCAAATTGCAATTTTGAAGACAACAACAACAACAAAAACTTTCATTTCCAGACTTTCTCAGATTTTTTGGTTGACGTTACATGGTGTCAGATGTAGATGCAGGCTTTCTGGTTTTTTTTAATTTTTGATTGACAATACTCACAACTGTTGGCACACGGTGTCTAAGAAATTTACTATTTTGCAATAGTAAACAAGTCACACATTATTGTTAAGTGTATACACACATACATACAAGATACAGCATGTGTGAGGCATGATTCTAATTCTTTACACTGGTAACTATGTGGACATTAAAAACTAAAACTGCAAATCATTTTCCAATACAAAAAGATTTATGTGGTTGTATTCCAATGTACACAATTAAATAAGCTGTCAACTTTAATTTTGAAATAAAATTTTGATTTTTAATTATAATTATTTTTCTTTTAAAAGAGCAACTCCAGTATTTTTGAAGAAAATGTATAAATTATCAAAGCAATCTACTTTTACAGTTTTTGCATTTACCTTATGTTTTTGATGTAGATCATTCAACTTTTGTTCAATTTGAGTACATTCCGCTTTTCAATTCTTTAGATCTTTCCTATCCTAGAAAATGAACTATGTGAAAGTCTCCACTATACCAAGATAATTTGATTTTGTTAAAATGAAGGAAAGAAAAATTAATTTTATAGAGTAGGTAAAAATTCATAGGATAGGAAAGTGTTTCAGTACTCATCTAAACATCACTGGTTCAGGAACTCAATGTGCCCAATGATAATTACATTCATCCTCTTTAATATTTTGCCAAGTTTCAATTATGTAAAAACTCTGCAAAACCATGAAAAATCAAGTTTTACACATTTTCTATTTTTCCAGTCTGAAAGTATATCTGTCAAGTGTAAGGAAGAAAAATTGTTTTTCCATCTTAGAATCATAGGCTAGGGCCCTGTATATTAGGCTGATTAAAAAGATAGATTTAGAAGAGAAAAACAGACAAGCTTATTAACACGTATGAAGAACATACACATGGGAGTACTCAGAGAGGAGTAACACAAAGGAGTGGTCAGAACTTGGACTTACATAGCGTCTTAGCAAAGAACCATAATTTTGCAGAGAAGTGGCAAGACAGAGGAAAAGGACTTTGAGCATGTAAGGCAGCAAATTGTGGCAAGGTCAATATATGGAAAGTAATAGATAAGGGCTAGTCTGAGTGAGTTGATCATATAGATTCCTCACATGCTGTCTCTGGGCTGCTAAGAGTTCTCTTTGGTGACTACCTTCTGCCCTTCACAGTAGAGAGGGGAGGGGGACACCCTTTACAAACTTATGTCCTGCTTTTAGGCCAAAATGAGAGTAGAGAGATTCTCTTCTATCAGCTTTTTTTCAACAGCCTTCAGTTCAATATAACCTTCATGCCAAAGTGGTGTATTTTGGGGTGGCATATTTTGCTACCTTTCAGAGGGAAGAGGGATAAACCATATTTTATTTAACAGTATATTAGCTTGATTTTCTCTGGTATAGACAATTTACATTTCATATGATTATTACTACATTTGAATTCGGGTCTACCATTTTACTATTTGCTTTCGGTTTGTTTCCTCTGGTTTTTTATCTATTTTCCCTTTGCTGTCTCTTTTTGGGGTTATTTGAATATTTTTTATTATTACATTTTACCTATTATGTGTTTGGACTATATCTCTTCAGATAATATGTTTATAGATTAGGGATTATGGTGTACATATTTTTTTTAACTTTTCTAAATCTATTTAGACTCAGTATTTTAGCACTTCAAGTGCAAAGAAGAAAACTCACCACCACAAAGATCTCTTTATCCCTGCCCCTTTACTTTGTAGTTACATTATAGAGACGTCACCCTCAGGTCACCACATGGTAACTACACCCTGGCCAGGCCCAGGGCCTCCAGGGACAGCCCTGCCATCCTTCACTCTCTTCTCCTTGGTGACCTCTGAGTGTGTGAGGCCTGCCTAGAGATCTCACAGCTGGTGGGTCTCAGAGAATTTGCTCTGCGAACCCAAATTGGCTCATGGAAGTCCCCAGGTCCAGTTGTGGGGAGACAGCAGGAGGGCCCCATGTCCAAACATATTCTCCAATCCAACTTTGTCAGAAAGTTATGAGCCCGTAGGTTGTTTGGTCCCTGCCTGAAGCCTTAATTTGTAGATACTTCTTTTTCGTTTGGCCTTTTAATCCCTGTATCTAGTCTGTCTATTTATTAAGATTTCTGTGTTAGGGTAAGAGACAGAAACCTTACTCTATCAAGTTTAAACAAAAACAGTTTATTGATTTATGTAAATAAAAATGTTGTTTTCAATCTTTTTTTTTTTTTTTTGTATTTCCTAGGCTGGTGCCTTAGACATTTCATTCCTTCGTCCAAGGAATACCTCTGAGTTCACACAATGGACCAGTAACTGAGACAGGTGCAGCAGCGGGCATTCAAAAAGCTCACTGAACTAAACACTGCTAGTATCAGATATCCTTTTAGACCAGAAGGTTTCATTTAACACTCAAACCCCCACGTTTTAAATTCCCAGATTGAGAGTTTCTCACTTGATCCACTAATCCGGAAACAAAAGCTCTTCAAGTTTAGATTTAAATGCGTTGACTACGTTAAGTGCTACACCCTCGACCCTGTTAATAATTATTAAAATGCACTTCGGCGCCAACACTCTGAGGGACTTCGGACCAGGAAAATCAGGAAAACCCAGGGCAGTTCGGCGGACTTTCCACGGGATTCTAAAGGGGCCCAGGATAATTAATGTCTTTATAAGGACATTAGTGTAATAAATACGCAAATCGTGGCAGTTCCAAGCTCATTCCAGCTCTGTGAAGTCCCACGACCACCTCCTGGTCTCCCTGGTCGCCGTCACGAAGCAGTATGAGGGTTTGATGTGTACCAGACTCTGAACTGTGTTGTTGGAGAAAACTCTTGAGAGTCCGTTGGACAGCAAGGAGATCCAACCAGTCCATCTTAAAGGAAATCAGTCCTGAATATTCATTGGAAGGACTGGTGTTGAAGCTGAAACTCCAATACTCTGGCCACCTGATGCGAAGAACCGACTCATTGGTAAAGACCCTGATGCTGGGAATGACAGAAGGCAGGAGGAGAAGGGGACGACAGAGGATGAGATGGTTGGATGGCATCACCGATTCAATGGGCATGAGTTTGAGTAAACTCCGGGAGTTGGTGATGGACAGGGTGGCCTGGCGTGCTGCAGTGCATAGGGTCGCAAAGAGTCGGACACGACTGAGCGACTAAACTAAACTAAAGACTCGCCTCTCTTAGGGTGCTGGCTCCGGTAGACGAGCCCGGCCCCGCCCCCAGCGCGCGCCCGGAGCCCCGCCCCTCGGCCCTGCCCCGCCCCCGGCGCAGGCCTGGAGCCCCGCCTACCCGCACAGCCCCGCCCCCGGCGCGGGCCCCGAGCCTCGCCTGGCGGGCAGGAAAGGGCGGGCTCGGCGCCGCCGCCCGTGCTCGCTTTTGCCGTAGGTGTCGGGCGGGGGCCGCGCGTAACTGGCATGAGCGCGCTCCCGGGCCAGTGACCGCGTCGGGGATGGACTGCGGCTCCATCGCGGCCGAGAGGCCGAAGTGCCCGCCCAGCCGCCGGCGGCTCCTGCCCCTCCTGGCCGCCGGCCGCGTTGGAGGTCCGGGCGGCCGCGGCAACCCCGCGCGCCGCCTCCTGCCCGCGTTACCCGGCGGTCCGGGGGCGCTGCGCCCGGGCGCCCAGGCGGCCCGCGGCGGCGCGGCACGCGCCTCCCCGTTGCTCCTCCTCCTGCTGGTGCCCTGCCCGCGCCGGGCGGCCGCGGCCTCGCGCCGGCCGCCCGCGGACTGGGAGCGCCCGCGCGCCGGCCCCCCGGCCCCTCCGGGCCCCCCGGCCGGGCGCGGCGGCGTGTGGAGAAGCCAGCCGGGCCTGGCCCCGGGCCTCGCGGGTGCGGCGGGCGCGCTCCCCCGGTGCCTCGGCCGGGTGGCCGCCCTGGCGTCCTCCAGGAGAGGTGAGAGCCGGGCCGGGGCGGCGGGAGCTGGGCAGGCCGGCCGAGGTCGCCGGTCTCCTCCCGGGCGGGGGACTGTCCGGTCAGACGTCTGGGCCACGCGCTAACCTGGGCTTCCCCACACGGGAGGGTCCGACCCTTCCGGGAGGCGGGCGCCCGGTGTCCGGCGCAGGTTGTGACTGATGGCTGCGGGAAGGGGGTGCGTACTTCTGCAGATCCCCCGGGTCGGGTGCACACACGGCGTGTAGTAGGCTTGCGATGGGAGGTGCGAAGCTATAGGAGACGAAGGGATTGTTTCACAGTTTAATTTCAGACCCTCTTTTGGTTCGTTGCTCTGCCTGGCATTTTTCTAAGTACTCAGGGTGTATCGGTCAGCAAACTCTTTTCCTTCTTGGAGCTTAATTCTAGCAAAGGAGATTATATATATATAATATAATAACATGTTATAATATATAAATATATATATTATATACAACTATATATGTGTATATAATAACATCTGATCAATGGTGTCGGAAAAAATAGAGGGGGTAAATGTTGGGAAGTGGAGTGGTCCTCCAGTTATTCATTTAAATGGAGTCCTCGTAATAAGCTTCATTGAGAAGTTGGCATTTGATTAAATTCTTTGAGAACGTGAGATCAATCACTCCCTTGTATGAGATGAGGAAAGTCCAAGCAGACTCAGTGTACTAGATTGAAAACTGTTGATTAAAAAAAAAATCATTTGGGGTAATCGTTATTTATTAGCAAAAGTCTAACTTTGGGGAATCTATACATATACATCAGTGGCTCTCCCTAACCACACTGATGGCTATTTAAAAAATGTTTTCCTCAACAGAAATGCTCGGTAAATGTTGGTTGCTTCTGAAATTTAAGAATATCTTTGGCTGGGCAAGAAACTGGTTAGTTTCTTGCAAAGCGTGAGGAGAGTTGTGTAGGAGACTGGGAAGTGAGTGGTCAGCTGGCAGTGCGCTGCAGTAATTGTGAGTCTTTATTTCTGTCCTTTGCCTTTTGTTCCTCTTTTTTTGACAAGCTAGTAACTAGTAATTTCTTTTCCTCTCATGATCCCATCAGCTAATGAGAATTTTGTTTCTTGGTCTTCAGCCTAGTGGTCTGTTTGGTGTCCAGAATTCTCTGTAGAGCTACTCAGACCTAAGGATGATTTATGAATAGGAACTTTGTGCTGAGTTTCTTCCTCTGTCCAGGGCTAACTTTGGGCTTCTTTTGTGTATGCTTTTGATGTGCTGCTGCTGCTGCTGCTGCTGCTAAGTCGCTTCAGTCATGTCCGACTCTGTGCGACCCCATAGACAGCAGCCCATCAGGCTCCCCGGTCCCTGGGATTCTCCAGGCAAGAACACTGGAGTGGGTTGCCATTTCCTTCTCCAATGCATGTGAAGTCACTCAGAACGTCCCCAAAGGAGAATTACATATCATAGCTCAGTTTCCTTGTTTCCTGGTGATTAATTCTGGGAATTCATAGTTCTTGGACCTCAATTTGTTATCACAATAAAGAAAGAAAAGTGGACCAGAGCTGCTTCTGGTGTCCCTAGGCCCTGCCCTGTGATGGAGGCAAGATGGACTTCACCTTCCATCAGCCAGGGTTGGAGGGTCAAGCGACACATGACTAGGCCGTCTCCATTTTTCAGCCGATAATATTTATTTAAAATAAGCTTGCAGTATTGTTTTAAATTACATGAATGATTGTTGTTATTAGAAGAAAGGAATTTTGTACTAGAATAATCGCATCAAGCCAGTTCTGGATACAAATATATTTAAGCTCTCTAACCCATGGAACAGTCCAGCACGGTTCTGAAATGGGTGGGGTGGCCTGTAAAGAGCCCTGTAAGAGGTGCATTCATTCATTCACCTGCCATCCAGCTAGGGCTGTTCTGTGTCGGGTTCTCTTCTCATAAAGGCCAGTTTTTGCCCAGAGCTGGAGATAAAGGATGAAGAAAGAGGTGCCAGATTTAAGTGACCTCACTTATGTGAAAAGGGAAAACCGTAGGTGAAGAGGAGAAATTAGTTCATCTCAAACTTTCTTTGTAGACGGTTTATAGATCTGGATCTAAGAATTCATACAGTTGCATATTTTGTTAAGTTATTTCTGGCCTGCAATGTACCAGGACCTCTGCTAAATGCTAGTGATACAAAAATAACTGACTGAACACTCTTGGGGAGTTTGGAATGATACACAGACATGGAAATAAATGTAGTAAGTGCTATGATGGGGTTGTCTGTCCTGGGCTGAGAACACAGATAAGGAAGGAATACAGGCTGCTCCCTTACCTGGGAGGAGTTAGCAGAGAGAACCTTACAGGGTAGCATAATGCCCTGCCCAGAGCGTAATGGGTGCTTAGCACACTGTTAGATCAGATGAAGAGGGGTAAAAGAGATGCTTAAAATTTACCAGTTGAGAAAGGGGAGCAAGCCAAGCTTAAGGATGGAGTACAGAGTCTGACAGTGCGGGAAACAGAATAGCTTAGGTGGCCAGAACGAAAGCTAAAGGGGTGAGTGGGCTAAATTGGGATGAGCTTTGTGTGCCTTGTCAAGGGCCTTATGCTGTAGGCGAGTGCTTCTTTGAATCTAAGCAACTCTCAAGTTTTTCTGTTTTGTTTTTACTGTTTGCCACACACATACATACAGTAGTTGCTGCATTTGATGTTTTGTTGGTCTGCAAACGGTGCTTGGTACAAAGTGATTATTGGTTTTCTAGTCCTTATCTTGGTAGAGACTGTGACTGCAGCCACCCCACTCTTTCCAGTAACTTGGGAATCACTGCTGTCGTCTTACAGAAAAGCATCAGATCTGTAGGGTTCTGTCCATGTCACATTTTTGCTTACTTGGAATTTCCTTTGAATGTTTAGGGGATGAGAATAAGAGTTGATCAGCTGAAGGATGTTTAGGAGAGCTCCTGAGAAAACCTTTGAACTCTGAATTAATAGATGACTATTCTGTCTTCTCTCACTCTTCTACACCTGGCATCTTAGACAAGTAAGAACAAAAATGTAGGTTTTTATATTCAGTTCTGTGCAGTCGCTCAGTCGTGTCTGACTCTTTGTGACCTCATGGACTGCAGCATACCAGGCCTCCCTGTCCATCACCAACTGGTGGAGCTTACTCAAACTCGTGTCCATCGAGTCGGTGATGCCATCCAACCATCTCATCCTCTGTCGTCCCCTTCTCCTCCCGCCTTCAGTCATTCCCAGCATCAGGGTCTTGTCCAGTGAGTCAGTTCTTCGCATCAGGTGGCCAAAGTATTGGAGTTTCAGCTTCAGCATCAGTCCTTCCCGTGAATATTCAGGACTGATTTCCTTTAGGATGGACTGGTTTTTATATAGCTATGTTTATTACATTTAATTGAAAGATTTTTATTTTATATTGTCCATCTCTCTTTTTCTTTTGCTGTCAGTTTTAGTATGCTTGTAAGAATAAGAAACTATAATGTTTAAATGGCCTTTCTTGATAAAAATTACAAGTTCATTTTGCAGTTGTTCCCTGTCTTTTTAAAACTACTTTTATGGTTTGTGGAATACAAAACCCAGGAAACCATTACTATGCTGCCTCTTTCAAATGAGCACCGGGAGGGACTTCCTGGGCTGTTCAGTGCTTAGGACTCCACCCTTCATGTAGAGCGGCTGCAGGTTCAATCCCTGGTCAGGAACTAGGATCCCACATATCATGAGGAGCAGCCAAAAAAATTTTAAAAATCAAATGAGCATCTTGAAACAAATTTGCAAAACAGGTTGGATCTGTGGTTAAACACACAGAAATTCGTACAACAGGTAATATATGAATTGTTAGAACATGTCTCCCCAAAGGTGAAAGTGAAAGTGAAGTCGCTCAGTCGTGTCCGACTCTTTGCAACCCCATGGACTGTAGCCTACCAGGCTCCTCTGTCCATGGGATTTTCCAGGCAATAGTACTGGAGTGGATTGCCATTTCCTTCTCCAGGGGATCTTCCCAACCCAGGGATCGAACCCGGGTCTCCCGCACTGTAGACAGACGCTTTACCGTCTGAACCACCAGGGAAGTCCCTCCCCAAAGGTAGACTTTTGCAAAGTCAAGGAAAGAAAACTACAGACAAATATCTGTTATGAAAATACTAGCAAACCAGATCCAGCGATATGTGAGAGGGAGTCAACACCAGGACCATGTGGGCTTCCGCCTCAGGAACAGCAGCTTCACTTATGAAAAAATCAATGTGTGTAGCACACCACACTCACCGTGCAAAGGAGGGAAACCACACGATCATGGGAAAAAACGAAGAACTTGATGAAATTCCGTAATCCATTCATGACAAATCTGAATCAGGAGGAACCTGCCTCATCTGATTAAGGACATCTGAAACATCCATAGTGAACTTTGTACTTAATGGTGAAAGACAAGATTATTCTCCCCCCAAGGTCAGGGACAAGGATGTCTGCTCTCGCTATTCAGTTGAACACTGTGCCACAAGTTCTAGCCAGTACAGTTAGGCAAGAAAATGAAAAGGCATCCAGATTGTGAAAGAAGAAGTAAGTTATCACTATTCACAGATGACATGACCTTGTACATGAAAAACTCTAAGAAATTCATTAAAATACTTTCACAGCTAATACACAAATTTAGCAAGATTGCAGGATACAAGATCAACATACAAACTGTACAAAAACAAAACTCAGTTGTATTTTTATATACTAGCAATAAACAGTCTGAAAAATCTAAAGAACAATTCCAGTAACAGTAGCATCAAAAAGAACAAAATCCTTAAATTTAACAACAACAAAAAAAGCACTAAAGTTATATTCTGAAATCTATATATAACATTATTAAAGGAATTAAAGACCTAAATAAATAGACATTCCATGTTCATGGTTGGAAGACTTTAATATTTTTAAGATGGCACTGCTTCCCCAAATTGACCTACAGATTTAATGCAATCTCTATCACAGTTCTAAGTAGCTTCTTTGCAGAAATTGATACTATATAATCCTAAAATTTGTATGGAAATGCAATGGACTCAAAATAGCCGAGACCATCCTGTAAAAGAACAAAAAGAACTCACTTCCTGGTGTCAAAACTTATTACAGAGCTGCAAGTAATCAAGAAAATGGGGCACTAGCAGATGGACAGACATATAGATCGATGGAAGAGACTGGAGAATCCACAGATAAACCCACCCACTTAAAATGGGTTGAATGTTTGATGAGAGTCACAAGACAATTTAAGGGAGAAAATAGTGCTGAGAGAACTGGATAACCACATGTCAAAGGATGAAGTTGAACCCCCATCTCACACCATATACAAAAACGCTCAGATGGGTTAAAGACCTACATGTGAACATTAAAACTGCAAAACCCTTAGAAGACAGATGTAAATCGCTGTGCTCACATCTGCCAGTGGCTTCTTAGTTGTGACACCAAAAGCAAAAGGACCAAAAGGAAAAGATAAATTGGACTTATCTTAAGATGTATTTAAGAAAAAAAACTCTCGGTAATAAAAAGATAGCCCAGTTTTTAAAAATGGGCAAAGGGTCTGAAAGTATATTTCTCCAAAGATGTACAGATGGCCAGTAAACACATGAAAAGATATTCAGCATCATTAACTGTCAGGGAAATGCAAATCAAAACTACAGAGAGATACCACTTGACACCCAGTAGGATAATTATAATAAAAAAAAAAGACAGATAATAACAGTGTTGAGGATGTGGAGAAATTAGAACCTTCATACAGTTAGTCCTTTAACTGGTGACTGCATTAAAAAAAAAAAACGTATATCTGTACAATGAAATATTATTTGGCAATAAAAGGAAATAAGATACTGACATAGAACACGGTGGGGTGAACCTCGAAAATACCACTCTGTGGGAAAGAACCAGTCACAAGATATCATATACCTAATGCTGGCGAAGTCACTTCAGTCGTGTCCAACTCTGTGCGACCCCAGAGACGGCAGCCCACCAGGCTCTGCCATCCCTGGGATTCTCCAGGCAAGAACACTGGAGTGGGCTGCCATTTCCTTCTCCAATGCATGAAAGTGAAAAGTGAAAGGGAAGTCGCTCAGTCGTGTCCGACTCCCAGAAACCCCATGGACTGCAGCCCTCCAGATTCCTCCATCCATGGGATTTTCCAGGCAAAAGTACTGGATGGGGGTGCCATTGCCTTCTCCGTCATATACCTAATGATTCTATTCAAATGAAATGTCCAGAGTAGGCAAATTCATAGAGATGGAAAATAGATTAAGGGATTGTCGAGGTTGGGGGGCACAGAGTAGGGAAATGAGAGAGGGTAGCTAGAGGGTCTAGGATTTCTTTGGGATTGATGAAAGTATTCTAAAGTTAGTTGTGGGTCAGCTGCACAGCTCTGTAAATATACTGAAAACAACTGAAGTATGCATTGCAAATGGGTGGGTCATATGCATGTGAGGTGTGTCTCAATAAAGCTGTTGTTAATTTAAAAAAAGGCCTTTGAGGTATGCCTTGTTGTTGTGGTTTTTTTTTTTCCTGATGCTGAGTTGCTTTTTTTTTACCATCAGGTCCTGTTATGAACCATAGTGTCCTTTCCTTTCTAGAGCTTAGCCTCAGTGCTGGGAACCTGCAGCTGGACAGCAGAAGGAGAGAGTTCACCTCTTCTGGGAACAGGAAGCTCTACTTTGACACCCATGCCTTAGTGTGTGTGCTCGAGGAGAATGGTAATCCTCTGCCAGTCGCCACTCGGTGCCATCGAGATACCCTGTACCTCACGGCTTCCTGATGGTCTTACCTAGTTTCCCGTATTTCCCTTTGACTTTGAAGTCCACAGGTCGCCTTTTGATCAGTCTCCATTTTTTTAAGTCCTTGTTTTTTCTCTGTTTAAGGGCATTTTTGCTTCATCAGCACAATTGAGACTTTTCTCCTACATTTTCCCTTTGTCCAAGTGAAGTGTGTGTGTATAACATCACTCTGGAAGTATAGTGTTACAGGTTAAAAATTAGACACAAGCCAGCAAAACTCAGGAATGGCTCCTAGGACAGCTGTCTAAGGTCAGAAGGGACAGTTTTTTCCTGTGCATCTCGTGTGCTCTAAAATTTTTCGTGAAATTAAAATGTTGCGGAGCAGCAGTTATTGATCATTTTAGCTTACTGTGGTTTTAAAAAAATATTCAGACTTGACATTTTCTTTTACTGCTGTTGAACCAACTGATGTAAAAGATTACTCCTATATGTATGGCAGTTATTCAAAGTACACTTAATATGTAGGTAGCAGTCTCATATTTAATCTTGTCTAGACAAATGCACAGTGTAAGTTTAATACATATTATATTGATAATTCTTTAAACCATAGACACATATCCTCTCACAATCAGAATCTCAGATACCATAGCTTATGCCTTTGAAATAAACCAGTCTGTGCTATAGTACAGTCATCCATCCGGTTATGCGTGTTCATATCTGAAAAGCTGCCCTGTGTTGATGTGCTTTGTCTGCCCAGAACACGGTGATGGGGTGGGTCCTTCTGTGCGTACGTGGGTTAGTTAGCAGCTCTGGGTTCAGGCTCTGCAAGCTTCCAGCTGCGTGGCCTCACAGTCTTTCTCCCCTCTCAGTTCCCAGAGAATTCCAGAGAGCCCTTGTGAGTGTTAAGTAATGTCCTGAATGCACGTTGGGAAAACTGTCACATGCTCTGTGATAATTTTTACAGTTTTTTCTTCTCAAACTTGAAACAGTCAGCCTTTTCCACCACCACGTCTTTCTGCTCAGAATTTTAAAAAGAAAAGTAGAATAAGAGGGGCATCTAAAATTATCTTGAAAAGCAGAAGTCTTTCCACTTTTCTTTTTCTTTCCTTTTTTCTTTTTTCATGGACCTTTTGTATTCGAAGTAACCAATTGTAAAAAAGACATTCCAGAGATACTAGGAGTGTCTCTACATGGACTGGATGTCTGATGATGCTAAGAGAACGTCATTCATTTTGCTAAGCGTGACTGTGGCCAGGTAGCAGCAGTGGTCCCAAAGCCTTTCTCCCATGAAAGGTGGGGTTTGTTTCTCCTCCTGCCTTTCAGAATCCATGTACTTATTTTTGACAAAGTAAAAATAATAGATGTTGAATGTTTCAACATATGTACTTCCTACTTTTCTTGATTTGAAACCCTGGCCCGTGAGTATTTGCCTATTTCAAAACCAGTGATGTAAGGACCCCACTGGGTGTAGCATGTGAAAGTGCTTACCTGGATGGTGGCTGGGTTAGGGTAAGACCAGGAAGGACCCCTTGGGGAATGCTCTGTCCTTTATCCTTTTTTTCCTCCCCTGGAGTTATGTCTCCTGATTCACAGAATGTCCTCTGTCCATAATCTCACTGGCCCTGATTTTGTCCCACCTCTCTTTCCTATTAAAACAAAGAATTCATTTGCATCTGGGTATCCCAGAAGTTTTCAGGCTTAACTTCTCCCTATTCTTATCCTTTCTCCTCCTGTAGGTGGTTCTAAATTATAAGGCTGTAAAGTTTATCTCTTTTCTTATCAGTGTAAGTCCACTTTGGTTTCTCTTTTTCTTTTCTTTATAATTCCCAAGCCTAATTATGTTTAATTATGAACTCTTATTAATAAATTTTAAAAATTGCAAAAGACTTGTTGACTTTTTTAAAATTAGGAAAACAGAAAAGAACCAAGAAAAACTACTGTGAATCCCAGTGCCAGAGCTAAACTGTTAACATTTGAGTGATGTTTTTTGCTAGCTGTTCATGACCCACACATTGAAACTAAAAGGATTTTGAATAAAGTGAAAAGAATAGGTTTTTGGAGGTCTTTTTGTCTTCTTTGAATTTGTTTCTTTGTTCTTTTTCAGTATAGTCCCATGCTTAATCTCATCCAGATTGAATCAGGTATAACTTTATCCAGACAAATATGCCATGAACTAATTATAAGTATCAGTACATTCTTCTGAAGTTCTTATAAATGAAAGTATTTAACAAAGAATTATATACCAGGTACTTATTCATCTTAAGTATTTAAAATTAAGCATTTTAATTAGAATTTTAAATGTGAAATATATTAGTACCTATAGTTATTAAAAATAGTAGCACTGCTAAGTTGAGTCTTTATGTAATTCAGTTCAGCGTCATTTATTGAATATAAAAGAATATATTCTTTCCAATTTGGGCTTTCCTCACTAGTGATTGAGGAAGATTGTGGAGGGAAAAATGTAAGAACTGATTTTGTCTTTTAACATTAAATAAATTAACAGCTGAATTATTATTATATAGCCATTGACTTGACCGATTTGTGCTGGAAATAAACAAACTTTCTCTACTTAATGTAATTATTTTTTACTAATATATACACTTTAAAATTAAGGAAGTCATATCCATTGTAGAAATAAGACAACACAGAAGAAAATAACAGCTACCTAGACTCTCTCATAAATTACGAAAGCAATAACTTGTATAATATCTGTATTTTTGAGTCTTGCATCTTTTCACTTGACCTTGCAGAGCAGTTATCTCCTGTCATTAGACATTCTCTGAAAACATGGTTTTTGACCCCTAGAAGGGACATCAGAGCTCAGTCAGCCCCACCCCTCATTGTACGTAAGGAAACAGTCGTGTAAATGCTCATGTGTCCCAGCTTGTCCTGAGTGACAGACACACCACAGCCTGTGACTAGACTCCACCCTCTTGCCATGCTAAACTTTCCAGCTGCTTCTGAATTCAGACATTCACCTGCAGGTGTAACTTTGCATTTTCTCCCTTTCAATGAAGGATGTTTTTCTTTTTTTAAATTCTGACAATTACGGTCTCCTGAGTAATTGTCTTTGTGTGTTTGCCTAGGGTTTACTACTCAACAAGCAGAAGTCGTCGTATCTGCCTTGATCAAGATCATGGAGGCCAACATGGATATCATCTACAAAGATATGGTCACCAAGATGCAGCAGGTAGCTTGCTGGGCTCTGGAGCAGATTGAGCTAGTGAGCCACCAGGGAAGTCCCAGCATGTAGCAATTTTAGTATAGACGAGAGGCAAATGGCTAGAGTGGCATAAAATATATTTATTCAGAGCTATTTTTTCAACTTCTATAGAACCATTAAGTTTGAAAACTAACTCTTCTAGTCATCTATGCAGTGGACATGAGTTTGAGCAAACTCCAGGAGATGGGAAGCCTGGCACGCTGCAGTCCATGGGGTCACAGAGAATCAGACACAACTGAGCGACTGAACAACAAAATGCTTTAATAAATGGAGATGTGGCCCGAATTGTAGCTGGCGGTCCTCTGACTGCCACTCTGTTAACTGTGATTCATCTGGTGCTGATACTGGCCTGGAGTTCTTCCTCTTTTCTCGTTTCGAGACGGAGGAATACCTTACTGAACCTCTTTCTATGTGCCCACGTCCTGGTTTCTCATTAAGATGATCCCAAGTTGGGATGGTAGGAGGTGGACTTCCTAGGCCAGACAAGGTTATATGTTTAGTTTTTCTTTTCCCAGGAGATCACTCTTCAGCAAATAATGTCTCAGATCGCCAACGTGAAAAAAGATATGATTATTTTGGAGAAGAGTGAATTTTCAGCCCTCAGATCAGAAAATGAGGTAAAACCAAAGAGCCACTCATATTTCTCAAGTGCTTTTCTATTAGGATATGGAGATATAATGTGAATACACAAAAGTGTACAAAGAAGTGTACACAGTGAATTTTCAGTATGGACTGTCAGTCAGATGAAGAAGCGGTCCTTGACTGGCACCCCAAGACCTGCTGTCATCCCCTTCTGGTCACTCCTCCCACAGCAAAAATCACCATCCCAGCTTACATGGCCATTAACTGGTTTTGACTTTATCAATGGAATCACAAATGTGTCTTGCAGCAATAGATAACTCTCTTTCATCGTTCATAGTATGATTGGAACACACCACATTATTCTACTGTGATGCATATTAGAGTTGTTTCCAGTTTGGGGTTATTATGAATAAGTGGTGCTGTAAAATATCTCTTCATGTCTTACTTAAAGTGTGGGCGTATGAGATCAGTGTTGAAATAGGTACTGTCTCCACATCTTCCTTTTGTTTTTAGTTGTATTTAGAGTCCCATGAAGGAAGTTCATTGATCACCTGTTAGTTTTGATCTTATAAGAACCCACCTAGCAAACGATTCCTTCTTTTGCTAGAAAAAAAGATAAAAGTTTGAAACTGTCTTGAAGTCATTTATTTGAGGGCAGAATTAGTTAAAAGGAAACTTGAAAGAGGTACTAAAGCATCGCTGGAGGGAGGTGAAACTATTGAAGACAGTTGCGTTACTGATTGTATGTGGCCTTCAACATGAATTGAAAGCCCTCAGGACACGCCATGACTGTAGTGCCATCCTGGCATGGCCAGTGATCATTTCTGCCTCTGAGGCTGTTCAGTTATGGTTGTGTGCTAAATGTAGCTAAATTCATGTTGACTTGAGGAAAGAACTTGAAGAACTTGCTCATAAACGCAGGTTGTAATATTTATTACCAAGTTTTAGGTTTTTCTTCTAACCTTCCAAACATACCCTTGACTGACTTCTTTTTTAATGTTTTTTTAGAAAATAAAACTTGAACTCCATCGGTTAAAACAACAAGTAATGGTAAGATCCTCATTCCTGTTTGCTTGCTCATTTATAATTACATAAGTTCAGTAATAAATATAGTGTCCAAAATATTTATGTGTTCTTAAAAACTTGCTTCTGTGTTAAATATTTGTGTGATATGTCTCAAAAGTACATATTGGAAGATTTAACTGAGAACATAGCCAAAGAATAAGTTAACTGATGTCTGTAACCAAATCCATTAAGAAAATTGTGATCCAGAAGGAATGAAGTCATTTTTAAATAAAATTTTTCTTAAACAGCCACATGGAATCCTTACATTCTCTTAGGAGAGACTGTCTTTAAAAGAATTACATGTGATTTTAAAATGCTGACTAATGCCAGCTACTTGATTTTTTTGAGTGGAAAGGACATTGGTGTTAAATAAGAAAAAGGTTTTGATGAGTGTCAGAAAGCTTTATTTGAACCAGAATCTAATATTTGACTTGAGTCCATCTCTGCTTTCCAAAGTTGTCCAGAGAACAGCTTGATTCATAAATTCCACAAGGCGATTGTATTGGGAATCTTGATGTTAAAAGCAACAGTAACCCACTGTGATCTGACTTCAACATAAAAGGGGATTATCTGTATAAATAACCAGGAAGTCCCCGCAGACATGGCTTAACCAGTCTCTTGACCTGCCTCGTTTCTAGCTCCATCACTCTGCACACCCCCGGCCCCTACCCTCGACCCCTCCGGTGGAGCAGTGGAGACAGTGGACCCAGGCTCGTGTCCACACAGGCTTTGGGTCTCTTACTTTGGATTTCTTTCTGTCTTTGATGTTTGCCCTCCCACTAGGATGAAGTGATCAAAGTCCGAACAGATACCAAATTGGACTTCAATCTAGAAAAGAGCAGAGTGAAAGAACTGGTATGTTTCTTTATTTAAAAATAGAACATGAATTAATTTCTTTGCAAGATGGAACATTTGGTCAAGTCTAAGGTTATTTACAGTTCATAAGTACTGTTAAATATTTACCTACATATGATTGTTACACATGGTGTTTCTTTATTTCAACTATATTTTGGATTAGGACTTTAAAAAGTAACATTAAAATTAAAATCTTGGTCAAGTCAGTTTGAATCTTGTTTGTTTCAGAGATACTAAACTATTTGTCACTTAGACATGAATAAATTGTTTTATTTTGATCTCTTTGATATTAACTTAAATCTCTACTGGTCCTGATTTTGCAGAAGTTAAGTTGATTATCTGACTTGAATCATATTAAATTATAAATATTAAATAATGTTAAATTCTACATTAAAAATTGAGGGTTTGAAAACTATTTTCATGTAGTTTTTTTAATAGAGAAATCTTAATGAGTTTTTTTGCATTGTTTTGAAATGCAAATTCTAAATGATTCTTTAAGTCATGCTAAATTGAAATTTTCAGTTAGGAAAAATAACTGAAAAGTAAAACTTTCATTACCAAAAAGATACCACAAATTATGGGTTGTATATAAGCAGAAGGGATATATATATATATTATATGACATATATTTGTTGTTTACTTGCTAAGTCATGTTTGACTATCTTGCAACCCCATGGACTGTAGCCCACCAGGCTCCTCTGTCCATGGGATTTCCCAGGCAAGTGGGTTGCCATTTTCTTCTCTAGGGGATCTTCCCAACACAGGGATCAAACCTGTGTCTCCTGCATTGGCTGGCAGGTTCTTTACCACTGAGCTACCAGGGAAGCCCCCATATGATATACTAAATAATTATTATGCCAGTGTTACCTGCCTTTCTAGTTTTGAAACACTTTTAACCATGAAGAGGAAATCACTTAGTATTGCTGAAATATATAATGATCACTAGCATATGACTTAAAGTCCTTTGGTTACCTTTGCCCTTAAGGGTTATATATAGGCTTAGCAGGAATTCCGAATCCACTTGATGTAGGAAGATGCCTCTAGCAACAAAGTCAGGAAGAACTAGATCTCAGAGATTGGGAGATAGGGGCTGTGAGCATGGATTAAAGTCAGTGAATTTGTGTGACTTATTAACCTAGGTGAGAAGTCCTTTTTGGAAATCCTAAATTCAGATTACTCTGAAGTGCAGGACAGCAGTATACTAGTCTGCAACTAGCATGAGTTTAACATGCACTGAGGAAGATGAGCTATCCAACCTTCTCATTCTTTTGTTTAATACACTTAGAATACTGTTCTAGCAGCATTGACTGTGGTGATATTTACAGCCAGTTTCAAATGAAGTGTAGCCTATAGACTGCTTTGGGGTAGAGGGAGATGGGTCCAGATAGATGCTACTTTTATAATCATGGCAGTGTCGAGATTTAGTCTTTTCTCTTGTGGCTGAGTCAGTATTAGTGAAGGCTGGAATTTTAAGGGATGCAGAAAATCCCGTTCCACCCTGCCCCCTGGTGGTAATCTGGTGCATAGCTCTCTCTGAAACCCTGGAGATGAGCATTCTTTGGTCCTGCAAGTAGTTCTTGGTTTGGGGTTTGGGTTGTTGTTTTTTTAAACTTCTAAGCAATGCTGTTTTTATACTCTATCCCCTGGTAGTCATAGGGGGACATTTATAGCTAGAAAGTTTCTAGAGACTTAAAAAGCATTAATTTCCCCCCATAACAAGTGTTAATTTATTGAGGATTTTTTAAATTCTTCACTTAAGTTACACATTTTTCTTTGCTTAAGCAAATCCTGATGCCTGCCACTAAGGAAATACGCCTGATTTTGTTCTCAGTATTGACAGAATCACACAGTCATTAATAGCAAAAAAGGCAAGATATCATTTAATTCTGAGTAGAACTAGTCAATTCCCTTAATAACATTGGATTGTGACAATGCCCACATGGGTTTGTTTTTTGTTTTTTTTTTTTTCAATTAAAACCAACATGTGATGGTTTAGTGTATTTCTTGAATCTGTGTATTTACATAGTGTTTTATAATCAGAAGGCAGCATCTATGTCACAGAATAATAATCCTTGAAATTATTTTTTTCCCAACTTTATGTCTTTTCTCTTTTGTCTAGGCTTCAAATAGTGCCAATTTTGTTTGTAGTTAAGATGGGATAGCTCCGAAATTGAATTGTTACCCTACTTTTTTCACCCCTCCCAAAGCTGAAAAGCCTGTGACTCAGTATCCATCTAAATTGGTCCCAGGTGATGCTATCATAGTAGTGGGAGGGGCTTAGAGACATCACAGCAAAGACAGGAAAAGAAACCCAACCGAGAGAGAGGTAGGAGATGACAAAGGGGAATCTAGATGTTGAAGCAACGAGTGAATATAAATAAGATTTAAAAAAGATCAAAAGGAGAAAGCAGGTAGGCTGCTTCATCCTAGGGGTGACTGCTCATGGTACATATCTTGGAAGTGCTAAGAGCAGAATATTTAAGGTACCAGGGAAGGAGGAGAGGAATAAATAAAGGACTAAATCAGAATCTAACCTGTGTTACATGTTTGTTTCAGTATTCGTTAAACGAAAGGAAGCTGCTGGAAATAAAAACAGAAATGGTGTCACTGGTAAGAAAAGACTCAGTTCTCACCTTGCAGAACTGAAATTCTGCCCATTAAACGCACTAGCTCCTCCTTCCTCCCGCTGGCTACCGTCATTCTGTTCTCTGCCTCTGAATTTGACCACTCTCGGTCCCTCGTGTAAGTGGGATCATACAGTATTTGTCCTTTCGTAACTGGCTTATCTTCCTTGGCTTTCCGTCCTCAGGGTCCATCCCTGTTGTAGCATATGTCAGACTCCCCTTCCTTCTTAAAGCTAAATAATACTCCCTTATGACATACTACATTTTGATTATTATTACGGTCATTGTGAATAGCGCTCTAATTGTGGACTTGTGGATATCTGTTGGAGTCCCTGTTTTTAATTCTTTTGGGTATACATACCCAGAAGTGGAGTATCATGGGAATTTTTTGGTGCTTAACAAAGTACTTAGTTATTTTAATTGAAGAATAAGTAAGGAATGGAGTTTTGTTTTTTTTACTATATTTTTAAAATTTATGGCATGTGTAACTTCTTTTCCATCCTTATTACCTGGGACCTCTGAAACCTGGAAGAGTCTTCCATGAGACTCATCCTCTGGAATATTTAACTCCTCCACGCATTTATTTCCTTATTCATTACCTGAACTGTTCACCACAGAGGACTACTTACTTGCCCTGGGATTTTTAATGAAGTATTTCCCATGCTTTTACGCATTCACATTAATGAATTGTTACAAACCCTTTATAACATCAACCAAACTCACTACCCTTTGGGTGTTAACTATGTATCTGGTTTAACTATTTATATTTGGGAAAGAACTCATAAAGGCCCTTAGTATAGCCAAGCCTCATAATAAAACACTTGGTATTTGAATTATAAAAAAAGAAAACTTTTTAAAAATGTGAATAGAAATAGTGTCAGCAAGCACTGTTGCTTTTAGATTACCTAAGATTCCATTCATTTTTTTAAAGCCTGTTTTTTTAATATAAATTTATTTAATTGGAGGCTAATTACTTTACAGTATTATATTGGATTTGCCATACATCAACATGAATCAGCCACAGGTGTACACGTGTTCCCCATCCTGAACCCCCCCCCCCCGCCTCCCTCCCCATCCCCTCCCCCTGGGTCGTCCCAGTGCACCAGCCCCAAGCATCCTGTATGCTGCATCAAACCTGGACTGGCGATTCATTTCACATATGATATACATGTTTCCATGCCATTCTCCCAAATCATCCCACCCTCGCCCTCTCCCACAGAGTCCAAAAGACTGTTCTATACATCTGTGTCTCTTTTGCTGTCTCGCATACAGGGTTATTGTTACCATTTTTCTAAATTCTATATATATGCATTAGTATACTGTATTGGTGTTTTTCTTTCTGGCTTACTTCACTCTGTATAATAGGCTCCAGTTTCATCCACCTCATTAGAACTGATTCAAATGTATTCTTTTTAATGGCTGAGTAATACTCCATTGTGTATATGTACCACAGCTTTCTTACCCATTCATCTGCTGATGGACATCTAGGTTGCTTCCATGTCCTGGCTATTACAAACAGTGCTACAATGAACATTGGGGTACACGTGTCTCTTTCAATTCTGGTTTCCTCAGTGTGTATGCCCAGGAGTGCGATTGCTGGGTCATATGGCAGTTCCATTTCCAGTTTTTAAGGAGTCTCCACACTGTTCTCCATAGTGGCTGTACTAGTTTGCATTCCCACCAACAGTGTAAGAGGGTTCCTTAAAGCATGTTTTGTATACCTTTTACAGAGAGGAATTCAGAAGGAGGAGGTATATTCATTGCCATTGAGAACAGACGAGCTTCCTAATCTTAATCTTACTTGTAAAGCTGCCTATAATTTATAAAAGCTTTCTTCTATCAGTAATTGCACTTGATTCTCTAAACAGCCTTTGTGAAGACAGGGCCAATGTTACTTTTTATCTTTGTTTCAAACTGAAGGAAACAGGCCTAGAGATAGCTAAGGCCCTGACTAGCAGAATATAGCATGAAGCTAGAACTCAAGGCTAAAGCCCAGGTCTCCTTAATCTGACCGTGGGTGTACCTTGACTGCACCCTGTCGGGAAGGGACTCAGGGACAAATCCAGTGTGGTTTAATGCTGTGAATCTCTTTGTTTTAAAAGCACGCCCAGCAGGATCGGGCCGTCACACAGACAGACAGAAAGATAGACACCGAGGTTGCTGGCCTAAAAACCATGCTTGAGTCGCACAAGCTTGATAATATTAAATATTTAGCAGGTAAGCCGTCTTACATTTAGATAGTTAAAATGAACTGAAAATAAATAAAATTTTAAAGTTTTTTGGCCGAGCCACACACGATCTTAGTTCCCCGACCAGGGATTAAACCCATGTGCCCTGCGATGGAAGTGCAGAGTCCTGACCACTGGACCACTAGGGAACTCCCAAGATAAATGTATAAATTGAGTCACAGACAGATATTGCATTTCATTGATTCTAGAACATTTTTTTCATGCTTTAACATCTCTGAAATTAGAAGGCATCTTACAGTTTCCAATAGATAAAGTATCATACTATTAATGTCATTTTTTTCTTTCTTTGTGAAGTACCTGACTTTATTTACTACTACTCATGGCATCTTAAATTTGATGAGATGCTATCATCAAACTGTAGTTATTGGTAATTACTTTTAGTGACATTCAAGGTGGAATGTTTTACACATAGTTGAGTCGTGATCTTTCAGTGGGTGACACTTCTTATAAGGAGTTATTTTGCTGTTGAAATTTTTGAGCCAAAAGAGGGGAAAAGATTCACGTACCAAAAAAAAATTACTTAACCATTATTTTAACCAAATTTAACATTCTAGATCCATATTTTGAAGTAGAATAGTATTTAAAAGCAGAATTTTGCTCACAGGGTTAAAGGGTGCGTCCCTCTGTGGTACATGTGCATTTACTTTGCTGCTGCTAAGTCGCTTCAGTCGTGTCCGACTCTGTGACCCCATAGACGGCAGCCCACCAGGCTCCCCCGTCCCTGGGACTCTCCAGGCAAGAACGCTGGAGTGGGTTGCCATTTCCTTCTCCAGTGCATTTACTTTGTGACCACAGAATTCTTGGGCTTCTATACATTTATTGAGACGTTTCCTTGGATATTGAACGCATTTGTCCTTTGGAGATGACGATATTAGATGTGGGGTTTTTTAATAGGAAGGTGTTTCATGGCGTGTGGCACATCAGTGAACAAGCCAGGTTTCTTGGGTTTGGTTTTACTTTCTTGGAGGATAAATGACTGTTGTGTTTTTTTTGTTTTTTTGTTTTTTTTTTTAGTAAAATGATGTTCCTGCAAGTAACATTTAATAGAACTAATACTGTGCACAATTGTTCTTTTTCTTCCAGGATCTGTATTTACGTGCCTAACAGTAGCTCTGGGATTTTATCGCCTGTGGATATAATAAAGTGTCTATTTAAAGAGCATTCTATTGTTCTGCCTTAAGAACACCAGAATCTTGCTGTACTTTTTTTTTCTCATTTCTAATTATAATGCTGATTTTTTAATTTAATGCATATTATTTATTTTATGCAAATGATGGACATATAACCAAGGCAAAGAAGTAAGAAATTTCACAACTGTTTCTTTCATCTCTTCTATTTAGTTAACTTTATAACTGAGTGGTGGACAAAGCAAGGAGGACTCCACTCCCCTGGACCAGTGAACTCAGTCTAACTTGCAGGACATAGCAATAGTAAATATGTGTATAACTCTGCAATTTTAAATCTTCTGTCTCATCAAGGATTTGGGGTCTCCATGTAGAGGCCCAGGAGCTTTACTAAGTGCTGAAGAATCACGGTAACCAAACCAAGAGCATCGAATCTTCTTCACCTGCTGACCCAGACCCTGACATCAGCCAGTCCCTGTGTTAGAGGTTGTGTTTCAAGTCCAGTCAGTTGGTAGCCTCATGCTACACTGTACTTGACACCAGAGAGAGATTTTTTTCCTTTTGGTTTCCATTATCTTCGTTATTATTCTGCTTATTGTTTATGCGCCTTCCAGCTGGAAAATCTTATTGCCTAATGAAGTATTATGATTAGGATGGAGACTGTCCCATCCTCCTGGTGTGTAGACTTCTTCTGCCTTCTTCCCCCTTACTCGGTCCCTCCTCCTCTCCCTCTTGATTTAAGAGCTATCATAATGCTCCAGGGATGACACTGTGTCCCTAGAAAACGTGCTCACTCTCAGCATGGAAGTCAACTTCAGCGTGTGTGATCGTCACCCTAATGGCCTTCTTCAGCTTTGTACACGATACAAGGGAAGCACAAGGCACAATGTCTGTAGCAATACTAAGATAGTTAGCTAGTGTAGGTACTGCTCAGAAATATCTTTAATGAAGATGCCTTTGCCCATTACAAGCTCAGGTCATAGGCTTTGAAAATTAGAGAACTGTCCTGCCAGGTATCAGCCTAATATGGGTTGATTTCTTTGGTTGTTAAAGACATTCTCATAGTGACCTTACCTCTGCATTTAAAACAGATTACTAGATACAGCTGGGAGGGGCTTGGAAATGCACATTCCCGTCTTACTTGAATGACCTGCCCGTAAAGAGAATAAGCATTCAAGAAATGATGACATCAGATGTCTCCTTCCTGTCTTTCTCACACATGCGTGTGCGTATCTATGCATACCTGGTCCCGTGGAAAAACCACATAGAGACTTCTGGATCACACTGGTAGAATAAAGTACCCATCATTACTCTTCATCCACAGTGGTACAATGTTGTCCTCTGTCCTTTGGATGCCATTTCTAAACTTTGTAAGTCATTGCCTTGTTTGAGAATATTTGTGTAACTTAAAGAGTCTGAGCTCCAGATAAGTATGAAAATCAAATGCTTTGGCATTCGTGGTGTCAGTTTCAAAGTGAAAAATAATCTTTTTTCAATTAGATCCAGAGTTCCCTTAACTGCCACAAAAAGTACTTTATCACTATATTCTGTCCCTTTCAGAGAAGGTTCTCCAGAAAATCCTGTTCATTTAACAATTGCCCTAAGTATTAAAGAGTGAAGTAAGTGACCTCCCATTAAGCCCACCTTTGCAACATAACTTTGATTAGGGAGAACCAGAAGGAGCCTGGAGCACACACGCTCCGACAAAACAAAGTCCCAGGAGGAAAAAGCACTGTCCGCAGTTCGGTTTCAAAGCGAATACCAATGCGTTCACAAAGTGACCTTATATTCTGATAAAATATTTTTTAGATAACACTCAGCTGGATGACTTTCTGTCCTCCGCCAGTATTCCATGTGACATTCCTCCTAGTGAGGGCGGGCCTGCACC
Source organism: Bos taurus (assembly GCF_002263795.3). Classification (NCBI taxonomy): domain Eukaryota; kingdom Metazoa; phylum Chordata; class Mammalia; order Artiodactyla; family Bovidae; genus Bos; species Bos taurus. The sequence continues at coordinate 42,889,463 of NC_037350.1, forward strand.
CCTGTCGCTTGGTCTGGGCCATCACTGACTGCAGTGGAGTCCTCCGAAGTACCAGCCCGCACCTCCCCAGCCTCGGGGAACAACGAACTCTCCTCTTGGTGGCCCGGACTGCCGGTTCAGGACCATGTTCTCTATTTAGTCAGATATATTCTATTTGAAAGCACATGAGCCAGAAATGCAAGTATACCCTTCCCAGCGCTCGCCTGGCCGTCTGTGAGCCTGTAAGTGGCTGGGGCTGGATTCCGTGTGACCGTTCCTGAGCTCAGCTGGCTTAGAGGAAATTCAGCATTAGCACTCAGAAGGGAAAAGATGCCTGACGAAACTCTGTGCGTCTAGCACATGGGGGAATTGGCCATAGTGAGGTCCTGAAGATCACCCTTCCAGGCACAGGTTCCTAACCCTGAATGTCAAGTGGCCTGAGCCCTTATTTCCTGTTCATGCACGAACCGCTCAGAAGGTTCCTCCATACCTTCTCTACACTCCCTGCTTTTTATCTTTTTAAAAGAGCTTAAGCTGCAGCCCGACTCCTCTCCTGTTCCCTTCATAAACAAGCCTGTTTGTGTGTATGGTTCTTTAGAGGAAACGTGAATTCTGACTTCCTTGCTGGTCTCAGCCCTCCACTAAGTACTTTTCCAGCTCGGTAGCTAACAAAACTACATCTGAAGGTCTCGTCTTTTCACTTAAGGATGTCAAGTACCAGTCGAGAAGTCTCTGGTTCAGGAAGAAAGGCTTGACTCAAGCCAGCCATCTTGCTCTGAGCTCTTTGAAAAGCAGACTCCTGAGCCGCAGGGTCTGTGGCCCTTTGCTGCTGTGCAGAGTGACGAGCTCTTCTGTCCCAGGCTCCTCCGCAGCCTCTCCTCCTGCTAACTAGCTGTGTCAGCGTTGGCAGGGACCTCTCTCCCCCCCGATATGCCGTGTTCTGAGAATTTTGGCGTCATTCCTGAACAAATGTCGTATAGACGGCACCATGGAACTCACGTCTCGAAAACTGGCTCTTAACATACGTTCATCACATGTGTTGTGACTTTTCTGACACTGAAGCAAAAACATGTTAATCAGGAGTGATTTATTCTTTATAGAAAATGTTTGAGCCTGTTTAGCCTTTTATCAGGGTTTCATTTGGAAAATACCAACCTTCCTGCAGATTTATAACTTATGTTGTTCTCATTATAACCCAGATCGTTCCTTAACCCTTTCATTACTTAAGCAAATGTTTGGTTACATTGTACTCTATGACAGAGGGGGCCTAATATTCTTATGATCTAAAATAAAATACTAATTTTATGTGATTAGAATACTCTTCTGTTCACATTGAATATGAAAAACTAGAACAACTTCTGCCTACACTCTGTTTATACTGTTTTTTTCCTTCCAGTTGTATATGATAACAATGATGTATTATTTTAAAAATCTAAAACCTAAACATTTGGATTTGCATCCAGGATACATTTGAAAGTGGTTATTTGATTTAAAAAATAAATTTTTATTCAAAAGACTCTTATTAGCATGCTTGTGGTGAAGTGTTTTAACTCTTTGTTTGAAGGAAAATGTGGTTTATATGCAAGTTTCTACAAAAGCTGAAGGTCAAGTTACAAGTGATAGAAATCCAAATCAGATGACCTTGAGCAAAGAGTTTGCTTTTCTTGGCCTACGTGATCAAAATTCAGGAAGAGCAAGACGAAGGTACCATGGGAACTCACCCGCCGGCACCTCACACTTCCACTTCTTACGGGGTGGGTAGTTCTCTCAGACCAGCTTCACGGTGGTGAAGTTGCCAGCACACGCCCTGCGACTGAGCCTGGGAGAGTTCCACTGCGAAAGGGCCTGGAAGAAACCGAAGCAAGCGCTGCAGGAGCAACCAGAGGAGGGGTCCTGAGAGGGTCTCCACGCTCCTTCCCCAGGACCCACCTGTTCGACACAAACACCACCCCTGAAAGGTGGGGCTTTTCTGGGTCACCTGCACAGGCTTAGCTTCTGTGTGACAGATACCTGTTCGAGAGGGAAGCAGAGGAATGGCTTGAGGGAGTGGATAAATGAGTGAGCGCCTGGAAACTAATTTTGGGCCCCTTTCATTTTCTCCAACCAGAAACCTTTTCCTCAAGTTAGGGAGTCACCAAGAACTGACTAGATCCGAGGGGTTGGGGGGGGCATCTGGTTTCTCAAAGCCCCTGAATGACCCACAAATGCAGCCTTCCTGTGAAAACCGTGCCACTGAAGTTCCAGACGTCAGTCTTCTGTCTGCCTTCTCACCTCAGTTCCCCTTCCACATGTCTGGCGCGCAAACTAAAAACCTGCTTTTTACCACAGCTCTTTGATTTCTTTAAGAAAATTGTTTTAAAGAAAGGCATTTTCTAAAAACAGCGTTGTTGCTGGACTCTAAAGCCCTGGCACTCCACAGCGGAGTCTCGCTGTTCGTGCTGCTGGCAGCCGTGTTTCTACTCTAGTTCTGCAGTTTCCATGGAGGATCAGACCAGGACCCCAGCAAGGGGTTGTGGTGGCCGCTGTCAGCCACAGGGTCTGAGCTCCAGCATCTCTAAGTTTTAAATAGAGAGCAGTGAGCTTCCATTGTTTTGCACGTCACAGGTACGTGGGGAACTGTTTTTAGGCCAACACTCAGGGGTAAAAAGTTGATACATGCTCACATTTTACAAGGTCCTAACTATTCCTTTCAGTTCTATTTCTTCTTTCTTTTTGCACGCAATCTGTGTTTCAGTAAACCCTGATCTATTGCTCATGATTCTGAAGTTCCAAGTCAGCTTAACATAAAGCCCAAGAGCTGCACACAACAGCTTCAGGTCAGCATGGTGTTTCTGCACTTACCACCTTCTTGGGGAAGGCTTTTTAAAAAACTTCGGCCATCTCCAACTCCTCAACACCCATTCCCTTAGGAGAAAAACTGCTGCTTAGCAGCCTCTTGTCCCTCAGCATGAAAGCTAGTGTCTACCTAGCACAGAGATATTTTTCACTAGTTCTCTTATCTCTTATACTAGTTATGGCCTGCACGAACCTGAAGTGCTGTATCAGGCAGTGTCTAGCTCAGACCTCAAGAACTGCTACCTGTGAAAACAGTGGTAAAACTTTGTGGGGAAAAGATGGAAGCTTGGGGGAATCAAAATACTCAGTGATCCCATGAGAGCACTTGCTGCTAAGTCGCTTCAGTCGTGTCCGACTCTGTGCCACCCCACAGACCAGGCTCCCCCGTCCCTGGGATTCTCCAGGCAAGAACACTGGAGTGGGTTGCCATTTCCTTCTCCAATGCATGAAAGTGAAAAGTGAAAGTGAAGTTGCTCAGTCGTGTCCGACCCTCAGCGACCCCCTGGACTGCAGCCTTCCAAGCTCCTCCGTCCATGGGATTTTCCAGGCAAGAGTACTGGAGTGGGCTGCACTTAGAAGAGCACTTAGTGAGAGCACTTAGAATTGGTTTTTTTTTTTTTCACATTTGTATCAGTTGGATGCTTTCAACTGTAAGTAGCATAAAACTAACAGTGATTTATACCTCGTGACTTTTACTACTCAAGTCTAGAAATAAGTGATCCTCAGGACTGGGTGGCAGTTTAACCCTTCACCTTTCCACTCTTACCTTACTCTGTACAGTTTAGTTCTGTCGCTCAGTCATGTCTGATTCTTTGCGACCCCATGGAATGCAGAATGCCAGGCTTCCCTGTCCATCACCAACTCCAGAGCTTGCTCAAACTCATGTCCATCGAGTCGGTGATGCCATCCAACCATCTCACCCTCTGTTGTCCCCGTCTCCTGCCTTCAATCTTTCCCAGCGTCAGGGTCTCTGTACATTAGCTTTCAACTGCAGCCATGGGATTGCTGATCACAACATGACTGCCCCAGCTCCAGGCATCACATCCTCACAAAGCATCCAAGACAAAGAGAGAGATGCATAAGAGCATTCTTCTCATAAGAGGTCTCTCTCCTTTTAATCAGGAAGAAGGTTTTCCACCCCTCCCACAGAAATTCCCTCCTGTCTTGTAGGCCAGGACTAGGTCACATGGCCATCTGTAGCAAGAAAAGTTACCAAAGGGAATGTTTAGCTTTCCAGCCCCTCTGGTAGGAGGTGGGCGAGGAAGAAGGAGTTTGGAAATGGTTGTTGGATTGGCATTCAACAGTGTTGTTTACAATGTTCGTGAAAATTTAATAAAACACAGGCTACAGTAAAGACAGCCATAGGACTGCTTGATCTGAAATTCGAGTGGTCGTAGGAAGTGTGAAAAATAAGTCTACATTTGGTAGAATTCAAGGTCAGGGAAGGATGACTGAGACAACAGCCCTCAGGCTTGTTCAGGGTGGGTGGACTTGGAAGGCATCTTGCTCTCTACAGAACAATGTGTTCTTTGTGAAATACTGCAAATTATTGGTGTAACTGTAATTCCTTCTCGCGACCCAGGATAGGTGTACCTGCAGAAAGTCTACTGACACATGTATGGAATGAAATCACAAGGTCAGGGGCTCATGGAACGAAAAAAAAACGTGGCTGTTGAACCAAGAATGGACAGTGAGTTCTCGGTTTTCTGCATAAATATTTATGTGAATGCCTTGACTTGGCCATGAACACCAGCAAGTGGGAGAGGCAAAGCAGCTGCAGATCCACAAAGTTTAAGAAAACTCTAAGGGAAAAAGTGAGAGACAGACAAAAGTCTACTAACGTCTTCCTTCCAATGAACAAAACCACGATTATTTTGTCAGGGCAGCACAATATCCTGGTCTGGTCGCTACATACCAGTTTTTACAGGCAGATCATTTCACAACCACGGGTAGGATGAGTCAGGAGCCCTGGTTTCAGCCTCCAGCCTTGCCACTTGCTTTGTTCTGGCGAAGCCATCTAACATTGCCGATCCTCAGTCCCACGTTTCTAAAATAATAGCATCAACAACAATAATGATAATGGCAATAATTATAGGGCGTTCATTTACTGTCTTAGAGGCACAGTTCTAAAACCTTGGCGTGCTCTGTCGCTTCAGTCATGTCCAACTCTTTGTGACCCTATTAACTGTAGCCCACGAGGCTCCTCTGTCCATGGGATTCTACAGGCAAGAACACTGGAGTGGGTTGCCATGTATCTTCATCGCATCCCTAGGAATTAAGTATTATAATGATCTCTGTTTTATATTGAGGGAATCAAGAATGAGAGAGTGGAAAAACTTGTCTGAGAGCACCCAGCTACTAAGTGGTGATTCCAGATTCAAGCCCAAGCCTCCTGACTCTAAGGAATAGAGACCCCACCCAACTGAGAGCACTTGGTGAGGATCAAGTGAGGCCAAACACATGGACACGTTCTGCAAACTGTAAAACCATACATTCATGGAAAATATAATGCAGTCCATGTGTAATAACTGGAATCACTTACTAGTAATTATTAGGCATATTAGTTATACCACCACCCAAACAAGTAAATTCCCCTTAGTATGCTCCCTAGCAACCACCCCAGAGCACCAAGACAGACGATGCCATATCCCAGCAAAAGAACATCGTCATCCTTTGAATGGCTGGTATAGAGATTGCAGTAGATATTAGAGGAATGTAGAGGAAATACGTATTATACTACACCAGCCCTTCATATAAATCCCAGGGTAATTGTGACTGTCCATACTTCTCTTTGGAGGTCTTCCTACCAAAGAATTGGTGTTGGCATGGAGCCCACTGTCCAAGCCTTAGCTTCATCTGATGTTTAGGCCTTAGGTAATTCCTTCCTGCTTAGTTCACCCTTCTTTCTGTGACACGATCATTAACTAGGATATTTCATTCTTAATCAACGACATCAACCACTGCTACTGCTGCTGCTAAGTCACTTCAGTCGTGTCCGACTCTGTGCGACCCCATAGAAGGCAGCCCACCAGGCTCCCCCGTCCCTGGGCTTCTCCAGGCAAGAACACTGGAGTGGGTTGCCATTTCCTTCTGCAATGCAAGAAAGTGAAAAGTGAAAGTGAAGTCACTCAGTCATGTCTGACTCTTAGCGACCCCGTGGACTACAGCCTACCAGGCTCCTCCGTCCATGGGATTTTCCAGGCAAGAGTACTGGAGTGGGGTGCCATTGCCTTCTCTGACATCAACCACTACATGAGAAAATAAAACAAATTTCAGCCTCTTTTCAAAAATTTCCCAGAAAACTGGGTTCCCCAGATCCTGACCCAGGCCCCTTGGGAACATTCACATCTCATCTGAATTCTATTTTATTTGTATAAAGCCCTTCTTGCTTGCTCTCAGCTTTCCATGGAAACTAAGGGTCTCCTCCTCTTCTCAAGCCAAGCAAGATTTCAGATCTCAAAGAGGAGGGAGGAAGAATTGGTACCCTTATAGGTCACACTATGCTTTCACCCCAATCTCTTGTGCACTAAAAAAATTATATATATGTAATTATATATATTAAATTTTGTAAATAATATATATGTATTGTACAGACATATACACAACCTCACAAGAATAGGCAAATCCATAAAGACAGAAAGTAGACTGATTGTTGCCAAGGGCTAGAGGCTGAGGATGGCGGGAGATGATGTGTGAGAGCTAATTCTACAGGCTTTCTTTCTGGACTGATGAAAATATTCTAAAATCCAATTTTGAAAAAAAAAATTTCAGAGGCTAGGGGTGGGGGACAGGGGGCACAAGCGCACTGAGACCTGGATTTGTTTTTCTAAATTAAGTTGGAAAAGCAAAAACAAAATAAAAACCAATTTTGGTGATGGTTGTGCGGCTCAGTGAAGGTACGGAGAACCACTGAATGGCACATTTTAAATGGGTCACTTGTAAGTTGCATGCTAGCTCCATTAAAGCTGTGTTGTTGGTTTGCTTTTTGGTCTTTTTTAATGTCCATTCTACACCTCCGGTTTACAGATGCAGCCCTGAGGCCTGAGACTTGTCCCTTTGACTGTGTGAGTCACACAGCCGTGACTGGCGGCCCCGCTGGGATCTGAGAGGCCAGCTCCTCCTGTGGCCTCATGACTCCTGACTAGTCTCCTGAGGTGATGCTTTGGTTGCTGTTAAGTCCTAAATTACTTTTTATCAGGTTTCATAGATGCCATAATATAGTCATCCTTCTTCTATTTGTAATGTTTTACAAGGGGCAAAGTCAACTCCTGGTCAGTACAGGGAGAGAAGCGGGAACACGGCCATTTGTGAGTTTGCCTCCTCAAGGGCACCGGACCCACCCCCTGGCCCGGATACTCCAAAGTCAGCGTCAGGACTTGCTGGTCTCTCATCCCCAGGATGGCAGGAGAAAGGGTACCCACGTGGGCGGCGAGGGTGGAGAGGCGGCCCATGCTGACCGCAGAGGCCTCTTCTAGGGAGCGAATCAGCGTGTGGCCAGAAGGGGGCGCAGTACCAGCCGGGAAGGCTGAGACGTCCACCATTCGTGCACCCCACCACTTGGCTCTAACAGGAGTTCCGTGATTGCATCCTCACGCCTCCAAATCTGGACTAACCCAGGCCGGGGTAGGCAAGATCAACGTTTCATAATTCCCCCAGGGAATCAGGAGGCCGGGGCATGCTGGCCTGGGCGCCACAGAATCGCTTTCAGCTTTAGTTTCTTTGTCTGTAAAAAAAGGAGGGGGAAGCTGGTGGTTTATTGTCCTTCCCAGACTCACAGGGACCTTTTAGAAACATCTTCAGAAGAACTGGTCCCTAACTGGTGTCCTTTCCCAGTGTCAAAATAATGCCCTGCACTGCCCACTTGTTGCTTAGTCACTCAGTCCTGTTGGACTCTCTGTGCCCCCAGGGACTGTAGCCCGCCAGGCTCCTCTGTCCATGGGATTTCCCAGCAAGAATACTGGAGTGGGTTGCCATTTTCTTCTCCAGGAGATCTTCCCAACCCAGGGATCGAACTGGCAGGCAGATTCTTTGCCACTGAGCCACTGAGGGAAGTCCACGGAGAGTCTTCAGTTAAATGCATGTGCTTTTTCCTACAGGAATCTGTTTACAATTAGGAGAAAGTCCAACACTGGATTTTTTTTTTTTTTTAACTGAAAGAGATCATTTGGTTTTAATGAGAACCAGAGAGGTTAAGTGACTTACTGAAGTTACTCAGCTAGTTAATGATAAAAGCCAGAATTAGAATCCTCTTCCTTTGACTGCCAGCCTGTAGTATTTCCATGTCACAGTACCTTGCAAACTTCCTTTTCCAGCAGAGACACAGGAACAAATTGAAGTGAGAAGATGAATTTAGGCAAAGCGAATGAACACTGAAATTTTTGTCAAGGGTGATCTGCCCCTATTCCCAGGTGGCGCTATCAGTAAAGAATTTGCCTGCCAATGCAGGAGACACAGGAGGCAGGGTTCCATCCCTGGGTCAGGAAGATCCCCTGGAGGAGGAAACGGCAACCCACTCCAGTATTCTGGCCTGGAGAATCCCACGGACAGAGGAGTCTGGTGGGCTACAGTCCGTTGGATCGCAAAGAGTCAGATATGACTGAGCGACTGAGCACACGTTGTAAACTCTGGATATTTGTTGCAGAGACGAGCTGTCACCTTCTCATTTGCCTTGTTCCCCTGAAGCCTGAAAGTGTCCTTTAGCTGTGCCACCTCGGGACTGCCCTAAACAGGGCTTCAGATTACAGGTTAAAATTGGCCTCCTCCCTCTCTTCAGAGAAGGCAGGAATGTGGTGGGAGTAGGTGGCATAGTGGGAATAGAGGCGAGCGCCCCCCTCAGATGTTGGCATCCGCTGAGGGGGCAGGGAGCCCAGAGATCCCGGGTTATAAAAATCCTGACTTCATGTCGTGGCTCGAGTATCTTTGCAAGGTCTGCTGCTGCTACGTCTCAGCAGCATTGACAGCTGGAATCCTGCAGCTTGTTCCCTATGTGATTATAAACTGTCTCTGGAGTAGCGTGCTGTGGGCGGTTGCCGTTTATATTAATAGAACTGCCTGGACCAATCAGCCTGCTCCTCGAAGGAACACGCGCCTTCCCGTCTTCCAGGATTGTTCTTGCAAAACAACATGCTGTGCCGATCTGTTTGGGAAGAAAGGAGGAGAGAGAGGGCATCTTCCAACTCACAGACATGAAGAAATACCGGAGCCCAGGCCAGTCCTGAACAGAACTCAGAGAGAACTGTCTGTCTTTTATGTATCACCTCTGCCCGCCTCCCGCCGCCCACTCTCCGGGCCTTCTCTTTGTTCCATGGTCTCCAGATGCCCACTCCTTTCATGTTTTCTCAGGACCCCAACCCACCAAAACCAAACCCCAAACCACCTACTCTCAGGAACAGTGCACATCTCACCCTTTGGAGGCGGCCTTATGAGGGTGGGACTTCACAAGGAGCGTGCGTGCTTAGTCGCTCAGTCGTGTCCGACTCTTGCGACCCCACGGACCTAACCATCAGGATCCTCTGCCTGGGATTCTCCAAGCAAGAACACGAGAGTGGGTTGCCATGCCCTCCTCAAGGGGATCTTCCCAACCCAGGGGTTGAACCTGCATCATCTCCTCCATCAGCAAGTAGCACCACCTGGGAAACCCAACAACAAGGAGAGCTGAGTTCAAATCCTCACTCTTCTGCTTCCTAGCTGTCTGAACGATTGCAAACTACCTTCCGTCCCCGATGGAAAATATAGGTCATGTGTGTGTGTCTGTTAGTCACTCTGTTGTGTCCGACTCGACCTTAGCCCTCCAGGCTCCTCCGTCCATGGGATTTCCCAGGCAAGAATACTGGAGTAGGTTGCCATTTCCTTCTTCAGAGGATCTTTCTGACCCAGGGATAAAACCCGACTCTCCTGCATTGCAGGCAGACTCTTTACCGTCTGAGCCACAAGGAGCCATACAGGTCATAACACTCACCATACCTGAGTGTGCTTTCAGCACCAAGTAACCAAAAAGTCAACCCATAAGGAAATGTATTGACCCATATAATCAGAAGTTCAAAATCTTTTTTTTTTAGGAGATATTTTTAAAAATATAATATAAAGTCTTGAGTATGAATGTAAGTGAAGAACTTACCATAATTCAGTGCTCAGGAAATGAGTATTATTACTATCACTATTCTTTGCAGGGAACTTTGCTTATTATACTTGATCTGTTATTGAGGAATTTAAGACTCTCTCAACTAGTAAACAATTTTCAGGTTCTAGTCAGCAAGTGAGGCAGCATTTTCTCAGAAAGTGGTCTTGCCAGAGTCCCTCAAAGCCATACCCTAAGTAACTATTTCCTTAACTGGGAGTAAGACCTGCACTCATCCGTATTTCCAAGATACAGTGGAAAGGTATCCTTTCTATTGGCTTCCATGTGGCTCCTGTATTAGAATGCTGGCTTTTGATGAGGCTCCTATAGATTGACTGATTTTACTTAGGTAAAAGCTAGTCCACCAACGTCCTCATTCACATTTCAGTTATGGCAAGTCTCTCGAACCACAGCTTATCAAGGTACCAGTCAGGCATCTCCACTCTGAAGACAAATACACCTTCCCAATCTGAACAACATTACCCATCCCCTGGGGCTTCCCAGGTGGCTCCAGGGGTAAAGAATCTGCCAGCAGTGCAGGAGGTGTGGGTTTGATCCCTGGGTGGGGAAGATCCCCTGGAGAAGAGAAGGGCTACCCACCCCAGTATTCTTGCCTGGAGAATCCCGTGGACAGAGGAGCCTGACAGGCTACAGTCCATGGGGTCACAAGAGCTGGAGATGCCTTAGTGACTAAACCACCACCCAGTACCTATCACTTAGCTTCAGAATAGTCTGGTGGATAGAACAGTTTTTCTTATTTCTGCCAAACATGTACATGTATATCCTAACTTGCTACTTCCCGGGTTGTTTTCTCCCTTTCCTTCCGAGTGTGAGAGTCAGGTGGGTTTTTATCCAACTCTGTGACCCAGAGTAACCTGAGGGGTTCTCAGTTTCTGCATGTTGCTGGGGATGGGGGAAGAGCAGGTGCCATCGAGAAGAATCTACCAGTTCACCGGGAAGAAACCAGGGGAGCCTGAGGACCTAGAGTGTTTCCTCTGTCAGCTAATGTACGCCTGCAGCCCTGCCAAGCTCTGATGTGTTTAGACTTGAACTTCACAGGGAAGGTCGCACAAAAAGCAAGTTCCCGGGATTCAGTCTGTAGTCTGAGTGGGCTGGCGTGTTCTCGCTGGGCTATTTCTGTACAAAAAGCTGTCTGGAACCATCTGAGAATCACTAACCGCTGCGGTTTACGGTAATATATTTCCTAGCCACTTTCTGTTGCATCATTTCCTCTCCATTTTATGCTGAAGAGAATGAGTGTGTGTGTACTTGCCTGTGTGCGTGCGAGTCTGTGTTGTGTGTGTTCCCAAGTTGCGTTACCATGGAGAGTTATTTGGAAAAGGTGTCCTGTGAACCACTTCAGCTGATGTATGAAACTGCGTTTTAGAAATCAAAGCTCCTCTTCTGTGCGTAGCTTCTGTCTGGAAGAACACATGAAAAATGGTAACAGTGCTTGTCTGTGGGGGAGAGAACTAGGGGTTCAGTGGTTAAGGGACACTCATTCTTCAATGTGTATTATTTATTTATTTTTATTTATTTTTACCATAAGCGTGTAATCCTTTCTAAAAATGAAATCTGGAGATTCAGTGCCAAGGCTTCTCTTGGAAAATATTCACTGACTCAGATATTCCTCTTGGGGGGGGGGGCTTCCCTGGTGGCTCAGTGGTTAAAGGGTCCGCCTGCCAATGCAGAAAACATGAGTTCAATCCCTGGCCTAGGAAGATCCCACATGCCTCAGAGCAACTAAGCCCACGCACCACACTACTGAAGCTGTCCTCTAGAGCAGGAGGCGAAACTGCTGAGCCCAGAAGCCACAACTATGGAAGCCCCTGTACCCTAGAACCTGTGCTCTGCAACAAGAGAAACCACGGCAACGAGAAGACCTCGCACCTCAACTGGAGAGTAGCCCCGGCTTGCCACACTAGAGAAGAGCCTGTGCACAGCAACGAAGACCCAGCACAGCCAAAAGTAAATAAATATTTTTAATATACTACTGTTGAAAAAAAAAAAAAACTCCCCTTGACTCCTGCACTCAGCTCCCCAGAAAGAATCTGGGAATCTCTGAACAATCATAAAGTGAATATGAAGATGGAATCTGACTGCCTTCTTGGGTGCATGTGACTCATCATCAAGGATACTGTCCTCAGCCCTATCCATTGGGATGGATAAAGGTTGTTGAGTGGAGATAGGATATCTGTTAGATTTAATAGTAGTCAATAATACCATTAAACACATTCTTTCTGGCAGTATCACAAAGAAAGTGCAGCTGGTGGTGAATGTAGCTACCTACTGACTGCAGGGAGCCGGGCATACACCTGAGTTTCTGCCAAGCCAAAATGAGATAGTTCATCCAGGCTGGACAGGGAAGCCCCACACCTGGTCATGTAGAAGAGTATTAGACACTTTCATGATGTGTCTACGCATGTTTTGATTCCACAAGAGGTGATGGCTCCGGCTTCAGAAGCTGTGGTGACCTTACGGTGTATTTTTATATTCTCTGTGCTGAGCGGATGACCCACTTCCAAACCAAGAGCGCAAATTACAAACGAACATCCCAACCGCATGTCATTTTCCATCTTCACTAGACTGGGAGTCCATGAAAATAGAGTGTCAACACAGCACCTCCCATGGATGCTTGACATTCAGTGTGGGCTAACTGGATTGCGCTGGACGTGTTTCTATTCACTGGAAATCATCAGCCAGCTCAAGAGGGAGGAAAACATTGCCCATCACAAAAATAACTCGAGAATTGTGCAATCTGCCAACATCGGTCATTTGTGTTGAACTTGCTTTCAGCACTCTGCTAAATATACCACACCCTATCACGGAAGCGATCATTCCCTTCCTTTTGAGTAGCAAAGTGGTGGGAACTAGAAAAGCTTCTGTGAATTTGGCAAGGGTTAGGATAAATGTTTCCAGTCCCTCTGGCAAAGGTGAGGCCGGCAGAGGGAAACACGTCTATTCATCATGCTTTAGTGCCACTTGTTCATTAAGGGCTATGCTCTGGGGGTAAAGCTGTGCTTTCCTGTACCTGAGACAATGCCTGGACCTCGTGAACATAACTGACAACATAATTTTGCCGCACAGGTTATTGTTATGTTGTTCCAATATGCTTGAAGTGATCATGAATCTTCACGGAATGCTGAACGTTTTCCCACGGGAAATACTTTATTTTGCACACAGAGCCACCCGGTCTGAGAGTCCCCTGCTGGGGACACTGTGCTACTCCACTGAACACGAGGGAGCAGATGTTTCAGAGGATTTCGTACAGTTGGGAGGAATTTTGCTGACTGCCAGCCACATGCTAGACCCTTCTGCATTTTTCAGGTCTGCACGCGTTGTAGACAGCCTCTCTGCAAGGCTGACATCACTGACTGCCGTCCAAGGGCAGAAGGTGGAGCACAGGGAAGGGAGGGGCTTGCCCGAGCGTGCCCCACTGTAAGTGACGGAGCTGGGGTGCTGCACACCCAGGCCGTCCTTGTCCAAATGCAAACTTCTTTCCCTACAGCAGTGACATGGCCCTCCAATGCTTCTTTGAGGCCGAAGGGCAAGGTCTGCTCACAGTTTGGACGTGACTTTCAGGAAGGCTGCCCAGACCATGGATGGGACATTGGTGAGAAAGAGAACTTGGATTTTTTTTTTTTTTAGGAAGGTATCCATGAATTGCTTATACAATGACATCTGGAGAGTGAGAGGTGAGATTCCTGCTCTTCAAATAGCAAATATATAGAGAGTGGATCATAGAGGCAGGATTGCACTCTCTAGAAAGACTAAGGAGGAGATCACAAGGCGGCCCCTGAGTCACAGAGAATATAAACCAGGAAGGCATTGACTCAGAATCAAAAGGATCAAAGGAGCCAAGATGGAAACCCACAGGGAGCACGACATTGGCTATTCATTGATATGAGCAGCCAATGACCAGAACCAGAAGAGCAACTCTGGGCTGCTGGATGGCAGGCACTATTCTAGTTGCTACGGAAATAGCCATGAACAAAATAGTCCTTGCCCTTATGGAGCTACAAGTATAAAGATGATAGAATGGCATGTAGTTAGAAAAAAGCTGAAACATGGGGCAGGAAAGTCATTTTCCAGATGTCACTGAGCAAACCTAGCCAAGCCTGGCATTGAAGCAAGAGAACAGGCATTCAGGACCAAAAGGCCAGTCCACCCCAGGACCCAAGGGAGATAAAAGACACCTTAGGAGACATATGGAATGGTTTCAACGCTGGGCTGGTGGGCTGTCTTTAAAAATTTAAGGACCAGCATCAAATATATAAACAGGATCTTGGATAGCAGCCTGGGGCATAGGAACAGAAGACACCCTAGAATGGCTGCAGGGCAGATGGGCTGATGGCTTCGGTTTGCACTAAGAAGAGGATGCCCATCCCATGCTTAGAGAATCAGGGCAGTAGAGTACCACCTGGAAATGAGATCCTCAAAATTAGCAGGCCTCCTCAGGGCCTTTGATGCACTGTAACCTCTGAACGTGGCCCACCTGCCCTTCCCTGAAGCCCTGGGTGACTCTCCATCCTTCAGGTCTCATCTGAAATGTCATGAAGTCAGGAAAGCCTTTTACCTCAGCCAGCCTCCTTCCACCCAAATCCAGTCGTGAGGCCAATGAATTTGAAAGCTACCAATATTTTTTTCTGTGCAATTTAATGAAAATCCAAATTTTAAAGAAGGCAAGCATGTCATTCTAATCAGGTGTCATTGAGGGCAGAACCAATGCTTTGTGAGCTGAGCCAATTGTGTAGATGCTGGAGGCCAGTATAAGTTTCTGGGCCCCTCCACATCTCCTGGGATTGAGGTCCTTAACGTTTCTGCCCAAAGCGCTCTTCCTGCTTCCCTGGTGGTTCAGACAGTAAAGAATCTGCCTGCAATGCAGGAGACCCGGGTTCCATCCCTGGGTCGAGAAGATCCCCTGGAGAAGGGAATGGCAACCCACTCTAGTATTCTTGCCTGGAGAATTCCATGGACAGAGGAGCCTGGTGGGCTAGAGTCCATGGGGTGTCAGAGAGTCGGATACTACTGAGCTACTAACGCAGCAACAACGGAGCTCTCCTCCTGCAGAGGTCTAGACAGCCTGCCCCTTCTGAGTCTGCTGAGCATCATCAGAGCCAGCATTCCTGAATTCTCTCTCTAAAAATAGCAGATGTACCCAGGCCACCCCATCTCCATCCCTCAAAGCTCCCTTCCTGGTTCTCCACTGCCTCTGCTGGCATTTTCACATGTCTGTTCATTGACCAACTTCCTCCTTCCCATGAGGGCAGGGCATGTATCGTTCGCTGTTGTGTCCCCAGGGCCTGGCGAGGAATAAGAGCTTAATAAATATTTGTTGAATGAATAAGAGGATTAATCAATGTCAGACGACAGGGAGAACAGGCTGCCCGGGCACTGTTCAGCCCATCACACCCCAGGCCCCAGGCCCCAGGCTCCAGGTGAGGAAGCTTCCAGACTTCCCCTCATTTCCTTTTGTTGCTTTTTCTGCAGTAGAAGGTGGTCTGTGGTCTCCTGGATTCTCCTCCGTTTCTTGGTTTGAGTCTCACCTCTCCTGGCCCTGATTTTCTGGCTCCTCTGGGATTAATTGACTTTCCTCGTGGCCCAGACGGTAAAGAAACTGTCTGCAAGGCAGGAGATCTAGATTCGATCCCTGAGTTGGGAAGATCCCCTGGAGCAAGAAATGGCAACCCACTCCAGTATTCTTACCTGGAGGATTCCATGGGCAGAGGAGCCTGGTGGGCTACAGTCCATGGGGTCACAAAGAGTTGGACACGACTGAGTGACTAGCACACTGGGGTTAAAGCAAGGCTCTGGCATCCTGTTCACACGCTGTTCTTTCCCTCTGGCTCCAGCTGCCTGTCCGAGGTCAGTCCCACCTGTTCCGTGGGACAAAGCATCTCAGCAGCGCCCTATCCAGTTCCTGAAAAGATGCCCACCTGTCTGCTAGTCATACTGGGGAAAACGTCGCAAGGAAGCCCCTCAGTCTCCTGGCTAGATAGTGATCACCAAAGGCTTTCCTGCAGGTAAACATTCCAAAAATCGCTGAGAGGCACTTTGATCTGTGTTGAGGTCGCCCCTAAAACCTCCCATTGCTTCATGACCACCTTCCTGTGTGGAATTTTGAAGAAATTCTGACCCAAGCACCAGCAGAGAACAAACCTGTGGGAAGAAACTTCACGAGGTCCCATGTCATTTGCTGTTTCAAATATTCAGCTAGAAAGGGGAAGAACGAGAGATGAGGTGAGGGGGTTATCTTCTGAGGCTGCCACTCAGCGGAACTGACTCTCCCTCACCATAATTAGGACAGGACACGGACCGTGAGCCTGTATTAGGATGCCCTGCTCCTGAAACAAAGCCAGGGCATCCAGCTCTCCTAGCCCTGCTGAATTTCTGCCAGGTCTTCCTTCTCCCCCAGAGACAAACATGCCTGAGACCCTTCAGACCCTAGCAGCCAAGGACTTTCGATGGCTTTGGTTTGCGGTCCTGAGGCTTCTTCCTAAAAGGCCAGGGAGCCACCAACTGCCTTCACCCACTGAGACCACAAGCTGTTGCTTGTTACCACTTTAGGTATCAGGCCTCAGCCACAAAATGCCAGCTGCCACCAAGCCTTTCTTTGTTTACTCCTTGAAAGCAATGTCATCCACAGGTATTAAAACAGGTAAAGAGGGCTTTGCAATCATTGAGGGATTAAGAAGTCCCACTCAGGCTCTGTGGCTGCATCTTTACATGAGCAGATGTCAGAAGCCTCCTTACCAAAGGCCCCCAGTGCAGTGCCATTTAATAAGCACTGGTCATTTTTCTGCGTGAGCCTAGGAAGAGGACACAAACTCTCTTTATCCATTGTTGAACATCCAGCACCTAGCAGAGTGCCAGGTATACAGAGATCAAATACATATTTGTTTAACGAGTGAGTGAAATTTTCAGAATGGTCTTTGGTAACAAGACTGCAACCTACTACCTGAGTAACCTTAGGAAATTTATGGAACTTCTTTAAGCATCAGTATCCCTATATGTTGGAGAAGGCAATGGCACCCCTCTCCAGTACCCTTGCCTGGAAAATCCCATGGACAGAGGAGCCTGGTAAGCTGCAGTCCATGGGGTCGCTGAGGGTCAGACACGACTGAGCGACTTCACTTTCACTTTTCATTTTCATGCATTGGAGAAGGAAATGGCAACCCAGTCCAGTGTTCTTGCCTGGAGAATCCCAGGGACGGGGGAGCCTGGTGGGCTGCCGTCTATGGGGTCACACAGAGTCGGACACGACTGAAGTGACTCAGCAGCAGCAGCAGCATCCCTATATGTAAATGAGGAAAGGAAGGTGACCCACTGCAAGGCTGTTTCAGAGACTAATTGTGATTGGACAAGACAGTAGGTAGTACATGGGCACAGCAGCTGGCACATGGTAATAGCTCAATACAATATCCTTATTATGTCATTGTTATACTTTCAACCTTGTGCTCCTCCTAAGGCCTAAAATTCCTAGATCACAGATTCAGAAACCAAATAATAGGAACTACTATCTTTTATATGTCAATGGCACTGCGGTTCAGTGTTACATAACTGTGCTTTCACACTCAGTCACTTAGTCGTGTCCGAGTTTGCAACCCCATGTGCTACAGCCTACCAAGCTCCTCTGTCCATGGGGTTTCCCAGGCTAGAATACTGATGTGGGTTGCCATTTCCTCCTCCAGGGGATCTTCCTGACCCAGGAATTGATCCCATGTCTCCTGCGTCTCCTGCATTGGCAGACGGATTCTTTACCGCTGAGCCATCAGGGAACTACTCCTTTTCAGTTCCTACTGTTGAATGTTTCTGTAATGTAAAATGAGATTTAGCTAAAATAGTTTTTCAGGAGTAAAGGACTTTCTTGTTGAAGGTGTTCCAATCCCATCCAAAAACACTCTTACAGCCATGCACTTAGAATAATGTTTGACCAAATATCTGGGTCCCCGTGGCCCAGTCAAGCTGACCCACAAAATTAATCATCATAGGAGAACAGACTAATGATGAAGCAAAGAAGCGTGTTTGTGTTGGAGATACTTCCTACTTGAGTTTTCTTAATGAAAAGGAACCTAAGAAAGAAATCCTCCTTTTGGACAAAAGAGTGTAAGTGTTCCGCTGAGAGCTTTCACTGGCTGCCCGAGCACTTTTCATTTGAATGTCTGGAAGCCAGGGAGCTACTGCCTGCAGGGAGCAACCAATGATGATTGCAAATGGGTAGAGAAATACCCCAGCTTCCTCACCTCTCACGTCAGGCACATCTAATGTACCTGTGTACCATCTGCAACAGGAGCTTAGTGAAACTGGGTCCCGGTTGTTCAATGGTAACTTCAATCTCATTAATACACCGTATTCAATTCCTTTTTTTGTCTAATTCTCCACTGCCCTACTGGGGCTACCCAAGATATCACCTCTAAAATAAACTACTTGCACTCAGATCAGGTCTCAGGGTCTGTTTCCAAGGAAACCAGACCTAAGATAAGAGAATAAATTACAGTCATAAATTCATTTTTACGTGGGTTTAAGATTGAAATTCACATACATGGTTCTCCAAAAAATCCTACGTGGAATTTGTGTTTAATGTAGGCCAGAGCAGTAAATGAGGCCTGGAAAAAGTGAATGCAAAATCTCTGACAAACATGTTTTCAATACAGGCCTCAATGAATTATCAGAGATAGTTTTCCTGAGATAGATAGTTGTGAAAAAAAGTCACAATAAAACTATCTCAGAACACACAAGGATTCCAGTCTTCATGCTCAAGAGACCCCAAGATCAGAATGAAATTTTTTAAATGAAAAAAATATTAATCCATAGATTCACTGAAATCTCTTTCACAATCTCAGCATGTTTTTTGAAAACAGTGACAAACTCATTTTAAAATTTATATGGAATTGCAGAGCCAAAAAATTTTGAAATAGGAGAGCAAAGTTGAAGGAATGACAGTAACTGATTTCAATACTAGCTATAAAGCCACAGTAATTAAGACAGTGTGGTCTTGGTATAAGAACAAGCATACGCATTAATAGAATCCGGTAAAGAGTCTAGAAACAGATCTTCACATATATAGCCAATTGATTTTTGACAGAAGTTCCAATGTAATTCAATGAGTTGAGGATATCTTTTCAACAAAATGTCCTGCAAAAATTGGATAATTGCATGGGAAAAAAAATGAGCCTTGGCTTCTATTGATGTCAAACCCCAAGATTAACTTGAAATAACCAAAGACCTAAAAGCTAAAAACGATGATACTTCTAAAAGAAATGATAGGAAAAGGTTTTCATAATCTCGGATTAAGCACTTGAAAAATGCTCAGCATTTTTATTCATCAGAGAAATGCAAATTAAATTCACTAGAATGACCAAATTTTTAAAATTGACACCACCACCAAGTAAGTATTGGGAAGGATGTAGAGCTGGTGGAGATGCAAAATGGAACCACCACACCGGGAAACAGCTGGATGGTTTCTTAAAGTTACACTAATCACATGACCCAGCTATTCTACTCCTTTAATTGTACCCAAGAGAAATGAAGAATATGTTCACCCAAAGACTTGCACATGAGTGCTTACAGAAGCTATATTCATAATATCAAAAGCAAAACTGAAATTAACCAAAATGTCTGTCAGCAAGTGAATCAATAAATGTGTTTTGGTATATTCTACCAAATATAATGAAATACTTGTTTCACTAGATTGTTTGACTGCTAAGTCATGTCCAGCTCTTTGTGACCCTATGGACTGTAGCCCTCCAGGCTCCTCTCTCCATGGGATTTTTCCAGCAAGAATACTGGAGTGGGTTGCCATGACCTCCTCCAGGGGATTTCCTTCACCCAGGAATTGAAACTGCATCTACTGCTTGGCAGGCGGATTCTTTACCACTGAGCCACCAGGGAAGCCCATAATAGAACACTGCTGCTGCTGCTGCTAAGTCGCTTCAGTTGTGTCCGACTCTGTGCAACCCCATAGATGGCAGCCCACCAGGCTCCCCCGTCCCTGGGCTTCCCCAGGCAAGAACACTGGAGTGGGTTGCCATTTCCTTCTCCAATGCATGAAAGTGAAAAATGAAAGGGAAGTCGCTCAGTCGTGTCCGACTCTTAGTGACCCCATGGACTGCAGCCTACCAGGCTCCTCCATCCATGGGATTTTCTAGGCAGGAGTACTGAACACTACTCAGCAATAAAAAAGAGCAAACTGTTGGAATACCCGACATGGGTGAATTTCAAAAACATTACACTGAATGAGAGAAAACAGATACCAAAGTGTATACACTCTAAGATCCCATTTATGAAGTTCTAAAAAAGAAGAAGGGAACCTACAATGACAGAAACATTCTCAAGCTCATGCACAGTTTTTAAAAAGCAAAGTAAAACCACAGTGAGGTATGGTTTTTTCAATCTTCAGGATATCCAAAGTGTGTGTTTGAACAAAGCACAAATCTACATCAGAGGTCAGAGGTGGAATTTGGGAACTGACTGCAAAGGACCTTGAGAGAATATTTTGATTATTGTAGAATACCCAAGAGTATACATTTGTCAAAATCCAACAAAATATACACTTAAAATGAGTTTTATTTTAAGTCACTTATACACCAACCAGGGCAATGGGAAGTTACTGTTTAATGATCATTGAGTTTCAGTTGAGGAAGATGAAAAAGTTCATCTTTTTTCATGGTGGTGACATATGGTTCTTCATGTGAATTTCTAAAACAACAATGTGAATATACTTAATGCCATAGAACTATACACTTAAAAATAGCTAAAATAGTAACTTTTGTATTATATATATTTACTACAATAAAAAAATCTATACCTCAATAATACTATTTTGCAAAAATGAGAAGATGGAGTTCAAGGTAGCAGTTTGAAAATGAATGAAATGCAATGTCTGGAAATGAATATAGGGGTTTCCTTAATGGCTCAGCAGGCAAAGAATCAGCCTGCAATGCAGAAGACAGAGGAGATATGGGTTTGATTCCTGGGTCAGGAAAATCCCCTGGGGGAGAAAAATGGCAACCTACTCCAGTATACTTGCCTGAAAAATTCCATGGACAGAGGAGCCTGTGTGGTCCTGAGGAGCCTTGTGGTCCACAGTCTTTGTGGTCACAAGGAGTCGGACACAACTGAGTGACTGACCCACGCTCATACAGAAATGAATATATAATATTTGGAAATATCTATGGAGGACCTACTATATGTTAGCAAGATGTTAGATGCTGTCGAAGAAGACGAAAATGGCAACCATGGAGTAGAAAAAGAGCTGGACTTAAAAAACCAGAGTTGTAGCACCTGCCCAGCTCCCTGTGGCAGCAGGTCTCCTTGTCTTTCCTCCTTGAGCTTCAGCAGCCTTGCCAGCAACATGTGGGGGATGGACTGGTTCACACCCAAGGGCTCTTCCGGTGCCAACACCTCTGCTCTTATGTCCAGTGGGGATTTACTTTCTTACAGAATACGAGATGGGAAAACGAAGATCCAAAGCTTGGGTTAGACCGACGTAGGGCATTGTAGGTGGCGCTAGCGGTAAAGAACTTGCCTGCCAATGGAGAGGTAAGAGATTCTTCAGTCCCTGGGTCAGGAAGGTCCCCTGGAGGAGGGCATGGCAACCCACTCCAGTATTCTTGCCTGGAGAACTGCATTGACAAAGAAGCCTGGCAGGCGTCGGTCCGTAGGGTCGCAAAGAATCGGACACAACCCAAGCGACTTAGCACGCATGCCCAAAGAATGCTTTAACGACGTGAACGATATTTGCATTCATGAAAAAAATAATTTGTCTTAAAGAAGTCATGCTAGTTTTTTTTCAATTAACTTTTATTAAGCACTCATGGTTTATCCCAGGCTTCTCTCTCTTTTCTCTGACCCTCTCTCTCCTGCCCTCCCTCCCTCTCTCTGATTTTCTTTCTTGTGACTCAAGTGTTAGCCGCTCAGTCATGTCCAACTCTTTGAGACCCCATGGACTGTGGCCCACAAGGCTCCTCTGTCCATAGAATTCTCCAGGCAAGAATACTGGAGTGGGTTGCCATTTCCTTCTCCAGGGATCTTCCCGACCCAGGAATCGAACCCGGGTCTCCTGCATTGCAGGCAGATTCTTTAGCATCTGAGCCACCAGGGAAGAATCAAGCCTCCCCCAAACCTGCTCTACCAAAGGTCACAGTGACCTGCTTCCTCATTGCCAATTCCAAAGCACTCTTAAATCTTCATTTTACCTGAGTTCTTGGCCAAACTCAACACTGATAACTCCTCCAATCTAATAAAACTTTCTACTCCTGGCTTCTCAGCTGCTGGTCTGTCTGCATCTCCGCCTGTAACCCTGACAGCACTGTCTCAGCCTCCTCTTTTTCTCTTCATCCCAGATTTCAGGAATTGACAGATGTTTTCCATAAAAGGAATGATGGTTCATATTTTAGGTTTCATGGGCCACAGGGTCCTCACTGCACATTCTTTGTTTTTTTTGTTTGCCTGCTGTTGTTTAAAACCCTATCTAATGATAAAAGCCCTTCTTAACTGTTTCTGCTCTGCGTGGGGCCCCCCATCACTGAGGGTTCTTCGTGGACCACTCCACCCACTGCCATTGTTCCAACACCTGTAACCCAATGGCCTCAATAGCAATGCCTTTTAAATTCCATCTTTCCATCGAGGGGTATTAAGGATGTCCCATTTTCTGCATTCCAAGAAAAAATTACAGTTGTGCAAAAGAGAAAAGTACACGAACAGATGATTTTAAGCATATGAAGACTTTCAACCTACACGATAGAAGAAAGACAAAGTCAAACCACAATGAGATGTGGTTTTACAATCTTGCAGACTAACAGACATGGAAGAGTGATAAGGAAAGTTGTTGATGGGGTATTGGAGAGACAAGCATCATCCTTTTCAGTGGGAAGTTTAGCACTATCTCTCAAAATATGAAACACACACCTCTTCAGACCCAGAAGGTGTATAGGTGTATACCATGTATAGGTAGTTACATGAGCATGGCAGAATGGAGAATACCTGGGTGGCAGGTTACTACTTGTATACGGAAGGTATGGGGACAACAAATGCATATACAGCAGATTGTTAAGAGTGGTTTGGGTGGGGCAGAAACTGGAGGGGAGGAGTCAAGGGTAGGGAAGAAACTGACTTTTTCACTGCTGTAACTTTCTGTATTGTTAGAATATTTTGGTCTTAGGCATATAGCATTTTTGCCAAAAAATTAACATAAATAAGTGAGAGGATAGATAGAAGAATCTGATAAACAAGAAAAGGAATAGTTGAGTTAGAAGGGGCCTTTGTTGTTGCTGTTGAGTTGCTAAGCCGTGTCTGATTCTTTGTAACTCCATGGACTACAGCATGCCAGGTTCCCCTGGCCTTCCCCATCTCCCAGAGTTCACCCAAGTTCATGTCCATTGCGTCGCTGATCCTATCCAACCATCTCATTCTCTGCTGCTATCTTCTCCTTTTGCCTTCAATCTTTCCTAGCTTCAGGGTCTTTTCCAATGAGTCAGCTTTTCATATCAGATGGCCAAGTATTGGAGCTTCAGCTTCAGCATCAGTCCTTCCAATGAGTACCCAGGGTTGATTTCCTTTTAAGATTGACTGGCTTGATCTCCTTGCAGTCCAAGGGATTCTCAAGAGTCTTCTCCAACACCAGAGTTCAAAAGACTCAATTCTTCGGCATTCAACCTTCTTTATGGTCCAACTCTCACATCTGTACATGGCTACTGGAAAGACCATAACTTTGACTATGCAGAACTTTGTCAGCAAAGTGATATCTTTGCTTTTTAATATGTTTTCTAGGTTTGTCATAGAAGGGACCTTCGGTTCAGTTCAGTCACTCAGTTGTGTCCGACTCTTTGCGACCCCATGAATTGCAGCACCCCAGGCCTCCCTGTCCATCACCAACTCCCGGAGTTCACTCAAACTCATGTCCATCGAGTCAGTGATGCCATCCAGCCATCTCATTCTTTGTCGTCCCTTTCTCCTCCTGCCCCCAATCCCTCCCAGCATCAGGGTCTTTTCCAATGAGTCAACTCTTCCCATGAGGTGGCCAAAGTATTGGAGTTCATCAGTCCTTCCAATGAACACCCAGGACTGATCTCCTTTAGAATGGACTGGTTGGATCTCCTTGCAGTCCAAGGGACTCTCAAGAGTCTTCTCCAACACCACAGTTCAAAAGCATCAATTCTTTGGGGCTCAGCCTTCTTCACAGTCCAACTCTCACATCCATACGTGACCACTGGAAAAACCATAGCCTTGACTAGACAGACCTTTGTTGGCAAAGTAATGTCTCTGCTTTTGAATATGCTGTCTAGGTTGGTCATAACTTTCCTTCCAAGGAGTAAGCATCTTTTAATTTCATGGCTGCAGTCACCATCTGCAGTGATTTTGGAGCCCCCCAAAATTAAGTCTGACACTGTTTCCACTGTTTCCCTATCTATTTCCCATGAAGTGATGGGACCAGATACCATGATCTTAGTTTTCTGAATGCTGAGCTTTAAGCCAACTTTTTCACTCTCCACTTTCACTTTCATCAAGAGGCTCTTTAGTTCCTCTTCACTTTCTGTCATAAGGATGGTGTCATCTGCATATCTGAGGTTATTGATATTTCTCCCGGCAATCTTGATTCCAGCTTGTGTTTCTTCCAGTCCAGCATTTCTCATGATGTACTCTGCATATAAGTTAAATAAGCAGGGTGACAATATACAGCCTTGATGTACTCCTTTTCCTGTTTGGAACCAGTCTGTTGTTCTGTGCCCAGTTCTAACTGTTGCTTCCTGACCTGCATATAGGTTTCTCAAGAGGCAGGTCAGGTGGTCTGATATACCCATCTCTTTCAGAATTTTCCAGTTGATTGTGATCCACACAATCAAAGGTTTTGGCATAGTCAATAAAGCAGAAGTAGATGTTTTTCTGGAACTCTCTTGCTTTTTTGATGATCCAGCAGATGTTGGTAATTTGATCTCTGGTTCCTCTGCCTTTTCTAAAACCAGCTTGAACATGGTTCACAGTTCATGGTTCACGTATTGCTGAAGCCTGGCTTGGAGAATTTTGAGCATTACTTTGCTAGCATGTGAGATGAGTGCAATTGAGCGGTAGTTTGAGCATTCTTTGACATTGCCTTTCTTTGGGATTGGAATGAAAACTGACCTTTTCCAGTCCTGTGGCCACTGCTGAGTTTTCCAGATTTGCTGGCATATTGAGTGTAGCACTTTCACAGTATCATCTTTTAGGATTTGAAATAGCTCAACTGGAATTCCATCATCTCCACTAGCTTTGTTCGTAGTGATGTTTCCTAAGGCCCACTTGACTTCACATTCCAGGATGTCTGGCTCTAGATGAGTGATCACACCATCGTGGTTATCTGGGACATGAAGATCTTTTTTGTATAGTTCTTCTCTGTATTCTTGCCAACTCTTCTTGATATCTTCTGCTTCTGTTAGGTCCATACCATTTCTATCCTTTATTGAGCCCATTTTGCATGAAATGTTCCCTTCTTATCTCTAATTTTCTTGAAGAGATGTCTGTTCTTTCCCATTCTATTGTTTTCCTCTATTTCTTTTCATTTATTGCTGAGGAAGGCTTTCTTATCTCTCCTTGTTATTCTTTGGAACTCTGCATTCAAATGGGTATATCTTTCCTTTTCTCCTTTGCCTTTTGCTTCTCTTCTTTTCTCAGCTATTTGTAAGGCCTCCTCAGATAACTATTTTGCCTTTTTGCATTTCTTTTTCTTGGAGGTGGTCTTGATCACTGCCTCCTGTATAATGTCATGAACTTCCACCCATAGTTCTTCAGGCACTCTATCAGATCTAATCCCTTGAATCTATTTGTCACTTCCACTGTATAATTGTAAAGGATTCGATTTAGGTCATACCTGAATGGTCTGGTGGTTTTCCCTACTTTCTTCAGTTTAAGTCTGAATTTGGTAATAAAGAGTTCATAGTTGGAGCCACAGTCAACTCCTGGTCTTGTTTTTGCTGACTGTATAGAGCTTCTCCATCTTTGGCTGCAAAAAAATAAAATCAATCTGATTTCAGTATTGACCATCTGGTGATGTCCATGTGTAGAGTCTTCTCTTGTGTTGTTGGAAGAGGGTGTTTGCTATGACCAGTGCATTCTCTTGGTAAAACTCTGTTAACCTTTGCCCTGCTTCATTGCGTTCTCCAAGGCCAAATTTGCTTGTTACTCCAGGTATCTCTTCACTTCCTATTTTTGCATTCCAGTCCCCTATAATGAAAAGGACATCTTTTTTGGGTGTTAGTTCTAGAAAGTCTTGTAGGTCTTCATAGAACTGTTTAACTTCAGCTTCTTCAGCATTACTGGTCAGGGAATAGACTTGGATTACTGTGATATTGAATGGTTTGCCTTGGAAATGAACAGAGATCATTCCGTCATTTTTGAGATTGCATCCAAGTACTGCATTTCAGAATCTTTTGTTGACTGTGATGGCTACTCCATTTCTTCTAAGGGATTCTTGCCCACAGTAGTAGATATAATAGTCATCTGAGTTAAATTCATCCATTCCATTCCTAATCAGTGATTTTAGGAAGGACCGATTCCTAAAATGTCGATATTCACTCTTGCCATCACCTGTTTGACCACTTCCAATTTGCCTTGATTCATGGACCTAACATTCCAGGTTCTTATGCCATATTGCTCTTTATAGCACTGGACTTTACTTCCATCACCAGTCACATTTGCAACTGGGTGTTGTTTTTGCTTTGGCTCCATCTCTTCATTCTTTCTGGAGTTAGTTCTCCACTGATCTCCAGTAGCATACTGGGCACCTACTGACCTGGAGAATTTGTCTTTCAGTGTCTTATCTTTTTGCCTTTTCATACTGTTCCTGGGGTTCTCAAGGCAAGAATACTGAAGTGGTTTGCCATTCCCTTCTCCAGCGGACCATGTTTTGTCAGAACTCTCCACCAGGATCCATCCATCTTGGGTGGCCCTAAACGGCATGACTCATAGTTTCATTGAGTTAGACAAGGCTCTGGTCCACGTGATCTGTTTGGTTAGTTTTCTGTGATTGTGATTTTCATTCTGT
Organism: Bos taurus; assembly: GCF_002263795.3. Lineage (NCBI taxonomy): Eukaryota > Metazoa > Chordata > Mammalia > Artiodactyla > Bovidae > Bos > Bos taurus. The sequence goes on from NC_037350.1 coordinate 42,916,411, forward strand.
CTTCCCTCTGATGGATAAAGATAAGAGGCTTATGGAAGCTTCCTGATGGGAGAGACTGACCAGGTGGAAACTGGAAGTTGTTCTGATGGGTGGGGCCATGCTCAGTAAATCTTTAATCCAATTTTCCATTGATGGATGGAGATGTGTCCCCCCACTGTTTGACCTGAGGCCAAACTATGGTGGAGGTAATGAAGATAATTACTTCAAAAGGTTCCATGCAGGCACTGCTGCACTCAGTGCCTCCAACCCACAGCAGGCCACCGCTGACCCAAACCTCTGCCAGAGACTCTTGGACACTCATGGGCAAGTCTTGGTCAGTCTCTAGTGGGGTGGCTCTATGGTGGGGTTAATGGTGACCTCCTCCAGTATGCTTCTGCATACCCAGGTCTGCTGCACCCAGAACTTCTGCCCCTGTGGCAGGCTACTGCTGACCCGTACCTCTCCAGGAGACACTCAAGCAGTTCTGGCTCAGTCTTTGTCGGGTCTCTGGGTCCTGGTTCGCACGAGGTTTGTCTGAGCCCACCGAGCGTCCCTGGCAGGTCTGGCAGGTATGCGGTCTGATTCTAAACATGATTCCCCCTCTTATCGTCTTACTGGTGCTTCACCTTTGCTCTTGGACATGGGGTATCTTTTTTTGGTGGGATCCAACATTCTCCTGTCGACAGTTGCTCAGCAGTGAATTGTAATTTTGGAGCTCTTGCAGGAGAAGATGAACACACTTCCTTCTACTCCACCATCTTGTGGTCCCAAGTCACCTAATTTGAGTTAGGTGTTCCATTACTTCTATGCAAAGAAATAGAGGAAAACAATAGAATAGAAATAGAATGGGAAAGATTAGAGATCTCCTCAAGAAAATTAGAGATACCAAGGGAATATTTCATGCAAAGATAGGCTCGATAAAGGACAGAAATGGTATGGACCTAACAGAAGCAGAAGATATTAAGAAGAGGTGACAAGAATACACAGAAGAACTGTACAAAAAAGATCTTCATGACCCAGATAATCACAATGGTGTAATCACTGACCTAGAGCCAGACATCCTGGAATGTGAAGTCAAGTGGGCCTTAGAAAGCATCACTACGAACAAAGCTAGTAGAGGTGATGGAATTCCAGTTGAGCTATTTCAAATCCTGAAAGATGATACTGTGAAAGTGCTGCACTCAATATGCCAGCAAATTTGGAAAACTCAGCAGTGGCCACAGGACTGGAAAAGGTCAGTTTTCATTCCAATCCCAAAGAAAGGCAATGCCAAAGAATGCTCAAACTACCGCTCAATTGCACTCATCTCACATGCTAGCAAAGTAATGCTCAAAATTCTCCAAGTCAGGCTTCAACAGTTCGTGAACCGTGAACTTCCAGATGTTCAAGCTGGATTTAGAAAAGCAGAGGAACCAGAGATCAAATTGCCAACATCTGCTGGATCATCGAAAAAGCAAGAGAGTTCCAGAAAAATATCTGGTTTATTGACTACACCAAAGCCTTTTACTGTGTGGACCACAACAGACTGTGGAACATTCTTAAAGAGATGAGAATAGCAGACCACCTGACCTGCCTCCTGAGAAATCTGTATGCAGGTCAGGAAGCAACAGTTAGAACTGGACATGGAACAACAGAGTGCTTCCAAATCGGGAAAGGAGTTCGTCAAGGCTGCATATTGTCAGTCTGCTTGTTTAACATATCCAGAGTACATCATGCGAAATACTGGGTTGGATGAAGTGCAAGCTGGAATCAAGATTGCTGGGATAAATATCAAGAACCTCAGATATGCAAATGATACTACATTTGTGGCAGAAAGTGAAGAAGAACTAAAAGAGCCTCTTGATGAAAGTGAAAGAGGAGAGTCAAAAAGATGGCTTAAAACTCAACATTCAAGAAACTAAGGTCATGGCATCTGGTCCCATCACTTCATGGCAAATAGATGGGGAAACAGCGGAAACAGTGTCAGACTTTATTTTGGGGGCTCCAAAATCACTGCAAATGGTGACTGAAAGTAAAAGACGCTTGCTTCTTGGAAGAAAAGCTATGATCAACCTAGACAGTATACTAAAAAGCAGAGACATTACTTTGCCAACAAAGGTCCATCTAGTCAAAGCTATGGTTTTTTCAGTAGTCATGTATGGATATAAGGGTTGGACTATAAAGAAAGCTGAGCACTGAAGAATTGATGCTTTTGAACTGTAGTGTTGGCAGAAGGCTCTTGAGAGTCCCTTGAACTGCAAGGAGATCCAGCCAGTCTATCCTAAAGGAAATCAGTCCTGAATATTCATTGGAAGGACTGATGTTGAAGCTGAAGCTCCAATACTCTGGCCACCTGATGCAAAGGACTGACTCATTGGAAAAGACCCTGATGCTGGGAAAGATTGAAGGTGGGAGGAGAAGGAGAAGAGGATGAGATGGCTGGATGGCATCACCCACTCGAAGGACACGAGTCTGGGTGAACTCCAGGAGCTGGTGATGGACAGGGACGCCTGTGTCTTGCAGTCCGTGGGGTCGCAGAGCCGGACAGGACTGAGAGACTGAACTTAGCTGAGAAAGGCTTTGTAGTGCCCACCCTGGGGGTTTGTAACTGTGCCCACAGCTCCCCCTTCTGTGTGCCACAAGACCTCAACATAGAACATGCCTAGGCCAGGGAGGATGCAGGTCTTCAGCCCTCAGTTAGTTCAATATTTACTGAGCTACTGAGATGGTATTTAGCTGTGGAATACAGGAATAATACAGGATATGGAAACAATCAAGTTCCTGCCCCAAGGATGCCTGTAGGGCAATGGAGGAAGTGACACACAAAATTCCTTTCCCTAATGTTTGATTAACCATCTACCTTCACAAAACATTTAAATATAGATACTGGGGCTTCCCAGGTGGCTCAACGGTAAAGAGTCCGCCTGCCAATGCAGGAGACCAGGATTCAGTCCCTGGGTCAGGAAGATCCACTGGAGAAGGAAATGGCAGCCCGCTACAGTATGCTTGCCTGGGAAATCCCATGGACCGAGAAGCCTGGCAGGCTATAGTCCATGGGGCTGCAAAAGAGTTGAACATGACTTAGTGACCAAATAACAACAGCAATAACAATGAGGTTGACTAGATAACTTTAGCATTCCAGAATTCTACCTTTAATTTCTCTTTGTATCTCACGCAGCACAATGTCTAACATGCAATGGTGTTCATGAACAAAGAAATAAATTTTTTTACAAACATTCACTCTTAAAAATGATCACTTATGCTAACAATAAATGTTTCTACTGTAAAACTTCTACTTTAGCTCCCCTGGTGGCTCAGACAGTAAAAAGTCTGCCTGCAGTGCGGGAGACCCGGGTTTGATCCCTGGGTCAGGAACATCTCCTGGAGAAGAAAATGACAACCCACTCCAGTATTCCTGCCTGGAAAATCCCATGACGAAGGATCCTGGCAGGCTACAGACCATGGGGTCACAAAGAGTTGGACACGACTTCACTTTCACTTTAAAACTTAGATGTAAGAAATAGCTAAGCTTGAAACAAAGAAAAACCCTGGACACATTTTTTACATCTGAGGATGCATATATTATGAGAACCTTATGAGGACAAAATCATTGGCATTTGGTTAATCCTGAGCAGTAGATGCTATTAATAATGGTTGGTAAGAAATGTCACTGAACCTCCATATTTCTTGACCTTTCCTCTCTGTCTTGGTTCAAGGAAGTGAGTCTTATATTGGGTTCAGTTTAAGGGTTTAAAAAATGTTAGAAGGAACTTTCTGGCCGTCCAGTGGTTAGAACTCCAGTGTTTTTAAAACAGTAATCTGATTAATATAGGTAGAATTTAAGTAAATCTCATAACTGGAGAGTAGGATATCTAGCCAAAATCTTGGCTAAACATAAAAACTCACCACAGAACCTCTCTTGAACAAAAGCTTCTCGTTTCTCCTTCAGTTTCCAGCTAGAGAACATTTTCAGCTGCACGTGCATCTGAGGAAGTTTGTGCTGCCTGCTAGGGTCCAGCCTCCTCTTTTCAAGGGGTCTCCTTCCCATCACGAGAGTGTGTTGATTTAAAATGGTAGTTAAACAAACAAAGGACTCAGAGAATCTCAAGAAAATGTTCCTTGGAGAGCTCACCCTCTCCTAAAACTGCAGCCTTTCCCTTGTGCTTCTCAAGGAGCAAGGACACTCAGAGGCCACCACTGTGACCTCTGGCACCCAGAACAGAGTCAAAATGCTGGTTGCATTTCTTCAGACATCCCCTGGCCAACTACATGGGCAAGTGGGGGTGTGTGTGTGTACATGTGTATTCGATTACTTTATAAAACCAGATTCAAACGTTCTATTTAAAAAAAAAAAAACAAAAAAAACTACTTTTGAATTTGCTGGGGAAAAAACCTCTAAAAACAGTCATAACTAGCACATCTAAAAATTCTGTTTCTTTCTCCCCCGTGGTGTCTCTTGTGTCTTGTTTTTGCCAAGGAGAAAGGGCTCTGTTTACATTTCGCATCTCCCTCTTCACATGTTCGGGATCCTCTTCGCCAGGCTCACGGGTTCTGGCAGCCCGCAGGCATTCTCTCCTGCTCCCACCCCTTAAAGGAGCCTTGTGCAGCCGTGTGGAGCCGGGGCTGTCACCCCGGCAGGCAGCAGAAGGGTGTGCTCCGTGTCCTGATTGCACGATGCTATTCTTTGGGTCTGTTTTGACTAGCTGAGTGCTAGATCAGGGTGATTAGGGAAGACTTGATAGTATCACTTGACTACCAAGTAAATACAACCCAAAGCCACTGTCTTATTCATGATGAACACCAATAAGGGAAAAAAAAAGATGATGATGTCCACAAGGCCTCTTGGAAGGTGTTCCGGTCACAAGGTCAAGATTTTCCAGGTCTGATGCTTTTCAGTGACTTGGGTCAAACCAGTTAACATTTCTGTGGTGGTGACTCATGTTCACCCCTACACAGTTACTAGGGATTTTATTATAAGAAAACCTTCTGGTTTGTTATTATAAGTCTGAAAATCAAGTCATGTGCGGCTCCGAAGTCTCCACAGGAAGCAAGTGCCTTAAACCCCGTGGCTGTGACACGGTCAAGACTGAGGGTGCGCGTCACGCCAGAAAATTGTTCTTACTATTTTTTAATCGCAATCAAAGCTGCTGCCTTTCTTAACTCAGACTGTGTCGGAAGATGATCTGACTCTTTGATCCCTCTCTTTCAGTGGTTTGCAAATGTAATTGTGCATCCATGTTCAGTGAGACTCTTTAAATTATGGTGCTCACGTTATATATGGGGTCCTGAAATCCAGGGATATAAATAAAACCATCCATCCAGTTTTATATGCATGTTACTGACCATAAAGAAGGCTGAGCACCAAAGAACTGATGCTTTTGAGCTGTGGTGTTTGAAGACCCTTGGACTTCAAGGAGATCCAACCAGTGCATCCTAAAGGATATCAACCCTGAATATTCATTGGAAGGACTGATGCTGAAGCTGAAGCTCCAATAGTTTGGCCACCCGATGCCAAGAGCTGCCTCATTGGAAAACACCCTGATGCTGGGAAAAATTGAAGGCAGGAGAGGAGGGGGACAACGGAGAATGAGATGCTTGGATGGCGTCACTGACTCAATGGACAGGAGTTTGAGCAAACTTTGGGAAATGGTGAAGGACAGGGAGGCCTTGCGTGCTGCAGTCCGTGGGGTTGCAGGGAGTTGAACAAGATTTAGTGACGAAAGAACAACAACAACACTGACCATCGTCCACCAACCACTGGGGTAGGTGAAATATGATGTACGGCTTCTGGGGTCCACATATTCTGTAGAGATAGTTACTGCATGTACTAAATTCTAATTCAGTCCATATTTATTGAACTTTTTGATGCTGTGCTTGCCTTCAGCCTGGAGACACAACCAAACAAAGGAATAAGAGATGAAAGAGCTAGTGGCCATTCTTCTGAAAAGATTCCCATCTTTCTCACGTCAGCCCAGTAGCGTGTGCCTACCCAGGGCGGCTGGTATCAATCACTCAACAAGCATGTGAAAGACAGAACGAAGTAGATCTTTAAGGAACTTACTACCTAGCTTAGGAGAAAAGATGTGTCTACATAAAAGAGCTAGAGATCAGTGCAAGGTCATACAGAATCAAGCAATGGAGCATGATGACAAGGACAGGAGCATGGATGGAATTTGAAAAGGGGATAAATCGGCCGGGCTCAGGTTAGGGAGCGCTTCCATAGAAGATGGAGCCTTGGGAGCTGGCCCTTGAATGAAGTGAGGAATTGAACTAACACGAAGGACAGCAAAGTGGGCTTCTCTGGCTAGAAGAGAGATGAGCTCAGGGAAAGCCTAGAGCTCAAATCAAAGGGCTGAGCATCCTTGTTTACCTTTGTCCTCTTTCATTTTTTTTTTTCTACTGCTTCACACATCAGAGTTCCTCCAACTCCAGCTTATAGGCTGCAGATTTATAGAATAGCCACCTGTATTTTACACCATCTGTTCAGGGAATGTTTTATACCTATTCTCCCACCTTTGGGGGGAAGAAAGGAGCATCACACCTGATGAGGAAATAAAGAATCATTGAAGAGAAGTGGCTCTTTTCCTGTCTGGTCCTTCCCTTCTCTTCCCAAATGATTCGGTCATCCTAAAGTATTAGATGGGGCAGAGAGAGGTGGACATTCACGGTGAGGGAGAGAGTTACCTGCAGCGTGTTGGCACCCACTCTAGGTAAAGAGGACCTCTGTGCCAGGGGGAAATCTGATGGGGGGGTCAGAGCCCGTGAGGGTGGGGGCATCCACAGACAGGGCGGCTCCACGTGTGTGTCAGAGTGTGAACACAATGACCAAGTCATCCTTCTGTGAGCGTGTTGGAGCCTGAGCAGAGAGGAAAGCATCCATAAGAGGGAGGGGTGGAGGTGATCCCACGGAACTGATCAGATAAATAAATCTATGAAGGTTTCTCACGCTCGAGAAAGGAGTTACAAATGTGGAAAGGGAGAGAGCCAGAACGGACATGGTGGTGTTGGATCGGAACTGGACATGTGAACACAAACCATGATTTTCCAGATAGAAAGACAGATGATAGTCAGATAGAGAGACTAGACAGAGAGAGATACAGGCATAGATGTACGTATGTAAATATGCACTGTAGCTTCTGGACTCCCCAGTTATGCATTTTAGGAGGCCTGGGCTTCCCCCTTGGCTTTGCCTATTATTAAGGTGATTAAGGTTAAAGATTCCAAGGTGGTCCCTAATAGTCCACCCCTCCTGGAGCTCATGCCCTTCTGTAATTAATTCCCTCCCCTTGAGTGTGGCATGACCAGTGACTTGCTCTCAACCAACAGAATACAAAACGAATAGGATGTCTTTTCTGTAATTATATTGCATAAGATCATGTCTGTCCTGCTTGGAGACTCTCTCCTTTGCCTGTTTTCACGAAGGATGCTGCTGTGTTTGGTCACTTGTCCTGTGGAGAGGCCCACATGGATAAAAAAAATTGGAGGCAACTTTATTCTTTGTGTTCTTACCAAGAACTGAGGTCCTTGAGGGTCCTCAGAATAAGAGAGGGTCCTCTTTGACCCTCCCAATCCCATAACAGAAGGCAACCCACTCCAGTATTCTTATCTGGAGAATCCCATGGACAGAGGAGCCTGGCGGGTCACACCCCATGGGGTCGCAAGAGAGTCAGACTTGAGTGAGCAACTAAACGGCAACAACCTCTAGCCAACAGCCTCCAGGAAACTGAGGCTCTTTGTCTAACAAATCCACAAAGAACTGAATTCTGCCATCACATGAGCTTGGAAGTGGATCCTTCCCCAGTTGAGCCTGGAGACAAAAACACAGCCCCAGCTGACAGTTTTTGGGACCGTGATGCAGAGGATCAGCTAAGCCATGGTTGGACTCCTGACCTCAGAAACCAAATGATAATAACTGCGTGTTGTCGTAAGCTGCTAATTTGTGCAGCTATAGAGAACTGACAGAGGAGCCTGGCAGGCTACAGTCCACAGGTTGCAAAGCGTCGGACACGACTGGGCAACTACTCCTCAACACTCAGTAGAGAACCGGCACAGCAGTCTATGTACCTTAGCGCTCCCTGAGGATGCCTGAGGGACCAGCGCTCCAGCAGCAGTGAGCACCCCTGGGCCCAGATTTGGACTTTAAGGCCACTTTCAACTGAAAGGAACCATGGCTCCTTAGAGAGATGGCTGATTCCAGGACTGCAGCAGAGAAAGTACAAAATGAACCTGGAGCATTTTGTTGTGCCAGAAAATAAGCAAATGCTCAAAGAATGACCAGGGCATGTCAAAAGGATATAGAGGTCGACTTGAAAGCGTTCCCACGAGCCAAGTCAGGGATAATTTGAACATCAGGGTGAATAATCATAGGAGCAGATTATGAATCTGTTGCATAAAACGAGAAGCCACGTGTCCATAGAGACACAAGTAAATAATCTAATGAATAAACTGAAAATTTGACAAGAAGTGAGAAATTCAGATCAGCTCAAAATACTTCTTCACATAATAGCTATTAATGACAAAGAGGAGAGAAACGTGGCAGATACCACCTTTATTACACAAAGGAAATTTGCCTCGTCATTAACAGGAAGAGACTGAAATCGTGTAGCCTGAGAGGATGCACTGAGAGGAGCACAGAAGCATCCGTTTGGGATTCCTGCTCAAGACACATAACTTGAACCTACTCATGAGGAAATAGCAGATCAATCCAAATCGGGGGTTGCTCCAGGAATAATGAGTCTGTGACCTTCAAAAGTGCCAGGGTCATGAAAGTCGAGGAGAGACTAGGAACTGTTCATGACTATGAGAACGTGACAAGTCACTGAAATGCATGATTCTGAACTGGATCCTTTGGCTGTAAACAATGTTATTCGAGCAGTTTGCAAAATTTGAGTAGTATGGAAAGATTGGGTGGGAGCAATGCATCAGTGTTCCTTTCCTGATCACAATGGTCATACTTTGGTGATGTAGCAGAATATCTTGGTTTGTAGGAATTCCACACTAAAGTTTTAGAAGGTGATAGGTTGTGAGTCAGCAACTTATTTTCAAATAGGTCAGTTTTTTAAAAAGCTTTTTGTCCTTTATTTCCAGCTTCTTTGTTGTTCTTCAGTCACTAAGTTGTGTCCAACTCTTTGTGACCCCATAGACATCCTGGAATGTGAAGTTAAGTGGGCCTTAGAAAGCATCACTATGAACAAAGCTAGCGGAGGTGATAGAATTCCAGTTGAGCTATTCCAAATCCTGAAAGATGATGCTGTGAAACTGCTGCACTCAATATGCCTGCAAATTTGGAAAACTCAGCAGTGGCCACAGGACTGGAAAAGGTCAGTTTTCATTCCAATCCCAAAGAAAGGCAATGCCAGAGAATGCTCAAACTACCACACAATTGCACTCATCTCACATGCTAGAAAATAATGCTCAAAATTCTCCAAGCCAGCCTTCAGCAATATGCGAACCGTGAACTTCCTGATGTTCAAGCTGATTTTGGAAAAGGCAGAGGAACCAGAGATCAAATTGCCAACATCCGCTGGATCATGGAAAGAGCAAGAGAGTTCCAGAAAAACATCTATTTCTGCTTTATTGACTATGCCAAAGCCTTTGACTGTGTGGATCACAATCAACTGTGGAAAATTCTGAAAGAGATGGGAATACCAGATCACCTGACCTGCCTCTTGAGAAATCTGTATGCAGGTCAGGAAGCAACAGTTAGAACTGGACATGGAACAACAGACTGGTTCCAAATAGGAAAAGGAGTATGTCAAGGCTGTATATTGTCACCCTGCTTATTTAACTTATATGCAGAGTACATCATGAGAAATGCTGGACTGGAAGAAACACAAGCTGGAATCAAGATTGCTGGGAGAAATATCAATAACCTCAGATATGCAGATGACACCACCCTTATGGCAGAAAGTGAAGAGGAACTCAAAAACCTCTTGATGAAAGTGAAAGTGGAGAGTGAAAAAGTTGGCTTAAAGCTCAACATTCAGAAAACGAAGACCATGGCATCCGGTCCCATCCCTTCATGGGAAATAGATGGGGAAACAGTGGAAACAGTGTCAGACTTTATTTTTCTGGGCTCCAAAATCACTGCAGATGGTGACTGCAGCCATGAAATTAAAAGACGCTTACTCCTTGGAAGGAAAGCTATGATCAACCTAGATAGCATATTCAAAAGCAGAGACATTACTTTGCCAACAAAGGTCCATCTAGTCAAGGCTATGGTTTTTCCTGTGGTCATGTATGGCTTTCAGAGTTGGACTGTGAAGAAGGCTGAGCGCCGAAGAATTGATGCTTTTGAACTGTGGTATTGGAGAAGACTCTTGAGAGTCCCTTGGACTGCAAAGAGATCCAACCAGTCCATTCTGAAGGAGATCAGCCCTGGGATTTCTTTGGAAGGAATGATGCTAAAGTTGAAACTCCAGTACTTTGGCCACCTCATGCGAAGAGTTGACTCATTGGAAAAGACTCTGATGCTGGGAGGGATTGGGACCAAGAGGAGAAGGGGACGACAGAGGATGAGATGGCTGGATGGCATCACCGACTCGATGGATGTGAGTCTGAGTGAACTCCGGGAGTTGGTGATGGACAGGGAGGCCTGGCGTGCTGTGATTCATGGGGTCGCAAAGAGTCAGACACGACTGAGCGACTGATCTGATCTAATCTGATCTAGACTGCAGCATGCCAGGCTTCTCTCTCCTCAACATCTCCTGGAGTTTGCTCAAACTCATGTCCATTGACTCAGTGATGCTATCCAACCATCTCATCCTCTGTCATCCCCTTTTCCCCTTGCCTTCAATCTTTCCCAGCATCAAGATCTTTTCTAATGAGTTGGCTCTTTGCATCAGGTGGCCAAAGTATTGGAGTTTCAGATTCGGTCCTTCCAATAAATGTAACTTCTTCGTAACTTTGTGATTGCTTCAAAAATTTTTAAAAATTCTTTAAAAAAGAAAAATTCCAGTCCAGGGATTCCCAGAATGTGTTCCCCAGAATAGAAGCAGCAAGGCTACCTGGGGACTTGTTGGAAATGCAAATTGCTGGGCCCCGCCCTTTAGGTGATTCTGAAGCACTCTTCAAGTTTGAAAACCACTGTACTAAACAGCATTCAAAAAGCCAGTTTTTATCTGATTATAACTCGAACTGTTGACTACAAGTAAGATTGGTCTTTTTGAATTCCTTTTTCTCTTTCTGGGCCTCCCTGTGGCTCAGATGATGAAGAATCTGCCTGCAACGTGGGAGATCCGGGTTCGATCCCTGGGTTGAGAAATCTCCTAGAGAAGGGACTGGCAACCCACTCCAGTATTCCTGCCAGGAGAATTCCATGGACAGCGGAGCCTGGTGGGCTACAGTACAAAGTTGGACATGACTGAGCAACTAATACTAACTAACCTCTCTTTCTGTTAATGATCCATTATGAAGCTGACTAACTTGATACTAAGTAAGGAAAGTGGAATACTACGAATAGATTTTAAAGCTGTTTTGGAAAAGGAAGAAAGGAAGTACTATCTACTGAGAGGCTGCCACATGCCAGGTTGCATGCTAGGCTCTTTCCAGTAGGAAAGAAAATCCATATTTTTCAGGATAGCCTCCAGAAATTTTGAAAAGTGATCAGAATCTCCTAACCCAATTCACTGAATATTCTAGGTTTTCAGAAGTCTATTCAAGATTTATTCATTAAGCATCTTTTGATCACCTACCATATACCTCACAGTGAGCAAAGCATTTAAAGTTGTATTATAGTTCATTCCTACACACGGGATTTGGTGGCTAGGACAAAACCCTCCCTAATACATATAATCTTCTTTTAAATCACAGCTTTATTGAGATATGTTTCACATACCACAGAATTCTTCTATTGAAAGTGTACAATTCAATGGTTTTTAGTGTATTCAAAAGTTGTACAACCATCACCACGATCAATTTTAGAACATTTTCATCATCTCAAAAAGAAACCTTATACTATTAGTAGTCACTCCCCAATCTCTCCTTCCCTCAGCTCCTGGTAACCACTCATCTACTTTCTGTCTCTACGGATTGGCCTACTTTGGACATTTTATATAAACAGAATCATAAAATACGTGGTCTTTTGTGACTGGCTTCTTCACTTAGCAGATAGTTTTCAAGGTTTATCCATGGTGTGGCATGTGTTAGAATTTCATTTCTTTTTACTGTTGAATGCTGTTCCATTGTATGGATGGACTTCCACTGTATGGATGTTCCATTGTATGGATATACTACTTTAGTCCACGGAGTTGCAAAAGTCAGACACGACTTAGTGACTAAACCATACCACCCCCACTACCTTATTCATTCTTCCATTGGTGGACATCGGGACTGTTTCCACCTTTTGACTCTTATAAATAATGCTGCTATGATATCTGTGAACAAATCTTATTGTTGTTTTCGCCACAGTGCTTGGCATGCAGGATCACAGTTCCCACAGAAACACAAAGTCCTGAACACTGGACCATCAGGAAATTGTCTGGACACGTCCTTGTCATTAGTCTCATCGTTCATAAAAGTATGGCTTAATCATAAGTTCCGTGGGCTATTGGAAAACCATATATTATGTGTTAATTAAAAGAGCAAACATCAATTCAGATCCTTCTGGGCATAAGTGTATATTTTAAATTTTATAGTAAAACAAACATACTTTTAAGTAAGATTTCCCCATATTTTCAGAAAGATACTGCTGAACAAACCTCATAGTGAATTTCACATTTGACTTTATTTTTCAGTAAATACAGTTGTGAAGATTGAGTCAGACTCTTTCTTTAAAAAATTCTCCCCTTAGTACACACCACTGTGATTGGTCAGGACAAGATGGCACGTAAAGGCGGCAGCATATGGACATACGCTTTCATTCCTTCTGGGAACAGGAGTGGGATTTCTGGGTCCTATGATTACTCCATGTTTACCCACTGCACTCTTTTTCAGAGTGACTGCCTCATGTTTCATTTCCACCAGCCGTGCATGAGCGTTCCAACTTTCCACATCCTCCCCAACACGCTACCCGTACATGTAATCTTTGCATCATAATAGACTGAAAACCTTCATGCTTAAAATAAAAGCCACACGGTGGATTAAAGACGTGGAAGCAAGTATTATGAAACTAGCTTGTTCGAGCATCAGGAAGTTTTTAAGGAGGGCCTGCTCGATGTAGGGCACTGTAATAGGAAATGGCTCTTTTGAGGTGTTTCTTGCAGCTTGTTAAGTAAATGGGACACCTATGACTCAGATTTCCCTGGCAAGCCAAGAAGTATCTCAAGATCACCTCTACATCTGGTTTTACAGGCAGAGAAGCGTGACTGAAAACGCTGGTTCTTCCAATCACCCATGGGGCAGTGGGCAGAGGCAAATGTAACAGTTTCCAAAAAAATGTTTAACTTTCATACAATTGTAAAGGTTACTTTCCATTTAGAGTTGTATAAAATACTGACTATATTCAACCTATGGTACAATAATACATCCTTGAGCCTGACTTACAGCGGATAGTTGGTACTGCCCCCTCCCCGGCCCTATATTGTCCCCTCCCCTCTGGTAACCGCTAACTTGTTCTCTATCTGTGAGTCGGCTTCTTTTATGTTATATCCACTAGTTTGTTGTAGTTTTTAGATTCCACACATAAATGATGTCATACAGTAGTTCTCTTTCTCTTTCTGACTTATTTCACTAAGCACAATGCCCTCCAGGTCTGCTCATGTTGCTCCAAATGGCAACATCTTGTTCTTTTTTATAGCTGAATAGTATTCCATCGTATATATGCACCACATCTTTTTTTTTATCATTCAGCTGTCGATGGACACTTAAGTTGCTTTCGTGTCTCGGCGACTGTAAATAAAGCTGCTATGAACACGGGGGTGCGTGTATCTTTTTGAACTAATACTTTTGTTTTTTCCGTTTATATACATAGGAGTGGAATTGCTAGGTCAGATGGTAGTTCTATTTTCACTTTTTAAAAGAAACCTCCACCCTGTTTTCCACCGTGGGGGTGTCAATTTACAGTTCCACCAACCATTCATGTGGGTTCACTTTCCTCCACATCTTCGTCGACGTTTGTCATCTGTGGACTTTTTGATGATAGCCGTTCTGACAGGGGTGGGGTGATATCTCATGCTGGTTTTGAAATAATAATAGTTTTTGACTCTTCAGGGAGCCAGACAAATGTAAGACAGCAGAGCCCATCCAGGACATCTGTAATTGGCCTGATTTTCCAGCTCTGAGCTCCGATCAGCCTGTAGGCCACTAACTGGTGACATTTTAACCAGGTCTGAGCCACAGAAGTGTTTTGTTTGGCCCGTGTCGTGTTTCAAGCTTTCTGATTTGAATTCCTTTACAGTCTCTAGTCTGTGACAGCTCCCACTGATCTCTACTGCTCTATGCACCATCAGCTTCACTCTTTTACACTGGCTGTCTGGTTCCTGGAATTGTTTGAGTGTGGGCATCCTGCTTCGGAGGCTGTCTTAGTCACATGGCTAAAACCTGGGCAATTATTAAGTAGAACACTGTTGCCATCATCCCAAAGCAAATAGGGCTTCCTGGGTAGCTCAGTGGGTAAAGAAACTGCCTGCAGTGCAGGAGACCAGGGTTCAATCCCTGGGTCAGGAAGACTCCCTGGAGAAGGAAATGGCAACCCACTCCAGTGTTCTTGCCTGGAGAATCCCAGGGACGGGGGAGCCTGGTGGGCTGCCGTCTATGGGGTCTCACAGAGTCGGACACGACTGAAGTGACTCAGAGAACAATATATACATTGGGACCTGTCCCCACTAGGACCTTATAGACTAAAATAATCTACACTGACACAGACAGACACTCACGTGGCTGACAGACCATGAACATAAACATGATGGAACTCAGCCCTGGCCATAGAAGCACTGCCAAACGTGTGACTGGGCTCCTGCTTACACGTGCGTTCTAACAACCGACTTCTCTACAAAAGACACTCTTCCCACATTATTCCTATTAAGATTTGAAAGTATTTGCTGATCGTGTCTCCATGACATGATTCGAAAGACTCGTGAAATTCCAATAATCTTTCGTAATGCAAGCGTTTTTTTTTTTTCTTTCAGTGAGTTCTCTGATAGCTGATGCGGCCACTGATATGATCAACCGTGTGATCAGAGACGCAATCTGAAGCTAAGTCCCCGCATCCTTGGACTTCCGAGGTGGTGCTAGTGGTAAAGAACTCATTGCCAATACCGGAGGCTTAAGAGACTCGAGTTCGATCCCTGGGTCAGGAAGATCCCTGGAGGAGGGCATCGTAACCCACTCCAGTATTCTTTTTTTTTTTTAATTTTATTTTATTTTTAAACTTTACAATATTGTATTAGTTTTGCCAAATATCGAAATGAATCCGCTACAGGTATACCCGCGTTCCCCATCCTGAACCCTCCTCCCTCCTCCCTCCCCTACCCTCCCTCTGGGTCGTCCCAGTAACCCAGCCCCAAGCATCCAGTACCGTGCATCGAACCTGGACTGGCGACTCGTTTCATACATGATATTATACATGTTTCAATGCTATTCTCCCAAATCTCCCCACCCTTTCCCTCTCCCACAGAGTCCATAAGACTGATCTATACATCGGTGTCTCTTTTGCTGTCTCGTACACAGGGTTATTGTTACCATCTTTCTAAATTCCATATATATGCATTGGTGTTTTTCTTTCTGGCTTACTTCACTCTGTATAATAGGTTCCAGTTTCATCCATCTCATTAGAACTGATTCAAATGTATTCTTTTTAATGGCTGAGTAATACTCCATTGTGTATATGTACCACAGCTTTCTTATCCATTCATCTGCTGATGGGCATCTAGGTTGCTTCCATGTCCTGGCTATTATAAACAGTGCTGCGATGAACATTGGGGTACACGTGTCTCTTTCCCTTCTGGTTTTCTCAGTGTGTATGCCCAGCAGTGGGATTGCTGGATCATAAGGCAGTTCTATTTCCAGTTTTTTAAGGAATCTCCACACTGTTCTCCATAGTGGCTGTACTAGTTTGCATTCCCACCAACAGTGTAAGAGGGTTCCCTTTTCTCCACACCCTCTCCAGCATTTATTGCTTGTAGACTTATGGATTGCAGCCATTCTGACTGGCATGAAATGGTACCTCATAGTGGTTTTGATTTGCATTTCTCTGATGAGTGATGTTGAGAATCTTTTCATGTGTTTGTTAGCCATCTGTATGTCCTCTTTGGAGAAATGTCTATTTAGTTCTTTGGCCCATTTTTTGATTGGGTCATTTATTTTTCTGGAGTTGAGCTGTAGGAGTTGCTTGTATATTTTTGAGATTAGTTGTTTGTCCGTTGCTTCATTTGCTATTAGCTTCTCCCATTCTGAAGCCTGACTTTCCATCTTGCTAATAGTTTCCTTAGTTGTGCAGAAGCTTTTAAGTTTAATTAGGTCCCATTTGTTTATTTTTGCTAAAAATATGGAACGCTTCACGAATTTGCGTGTCATCCACGCGCAGGGGCCATGCTAATCTTCTCTGTATCGTTCCAATTTTAGTATATGTGCTGCCGAAGCGAGCACCCACTCCAGTATTCTTGCCTGGAGAATCCCATGGACAGAGGAGCCTGGTGAACTACAGTCCATGGGGTTACAAAGAGTTGGACATGACTGAAGCAACTTAACGTGTACACACTCTGCATCCTTCGATGCAGCTGATACCCTGATCAGTTTCCCTTTACCTGCTGGTGTGCCCATCTCAGGCTGCCATGAGCACTGGTTACCAATGACTCACACCATGTCCTTCTCCAGAAGACGCCTCCTTGCTCAGAGATGCTCAAGATGCTATGCTTTCCCCAGGAGGAAGGTAGTCTGCAGCTAATGAGTGATTAATACAGTTTACAAAAGTCCTGGACTCTTGCCGGGGGCGGGACGTGGAATTCTGTAGTGCTACACCCACTCCAGCTCATTAGACTGAAGCTAGACTTCCCCGAACTTTCGTTTTTGTCTGACTTTTTCCCCTGCGTGCTCCTGCTTCCCTTATTCCCTAACATATTTCACTTGAGAGCATGCTCCTCCCAAAGTCACTTGATTCAGAAACTCCATCTCAGTGTTTGTTGCGGGAAACCTGATACAAGACCCCTGACCTATCCTATAAAGTTATCCTCATAAAGTCAGATGTTTAAATGGTTGTTAAAGGATAACACAGATGATATTTAGGCAGGTAATGGTTAAAAGGTAACAGCCCTGTTTCCCTGGTGGTCCACTGGTTAAGAATCTGCCTTGCAATGCAAGGGACACTGGTTTGATCCCTGGTCCAGGAAGATTCCACATGCCACAGACCAACTGAGCCCATGTGCCCCAGCTACGGAGCCCATGCACCTCACACCTGTGCTCCACGACAAGACAAGCCACCGTGACGAGGAGCCTGAGCACTGCAACAAAGAGAGGCCCCTTCTCGCAGCAACTAGAGAAAACCCACGTGCAGCGATGAAGACCCAGCACAGCCAAAAATAAAACAAATAAGTAAATCTAAAAAAAATAAATAAAAGGGAACAGCCCTGAACTTCGCAGCCATGGTGACCCACTAGCAGTGTTCCTAAGGTAGCGTTATGGCATTTATGTTTCTGCTCAGTGGAAGAGTAATTTCAGCTCATATTCTAATCAAAAAATTACTTTTCCATCAAACCAGAGTGCTTATAACCCCCTTTCCACTGAAGAGCGGTAAGAACTCAGAGGGAGAGAAATCGAGAGAGAGAGAGAGTAAACTATAAAATTATGAAGACAAGTAGTGAATCTATATTTGCCTTTATTGACGGATAAAATTTATATAACATATGAGCTCTGCATCTTATAAAAAAGTACATTCCAATAAAAAGCACTGCAGTTCTGATGGGGGAGAGATGAAGTGCTATATCACTGTAGCTTCCACAATCCACTGGTACCCTTGATCTTTTTAACAACTTTGTACAACTCCTTTTCCCAAGACCCGAAAAATCTGAGCAGTATGTGTGTAATAGTTTCCTACAGCTGCTGTAACAAATGACCACAGTCTTGGTGGCTTAAAACAACAGAAGCTTATTCTCTCAAGTCCTGGAGGCCAGAAGTCCAAAATCAAGATGGACTCCCCCCAGTTCTGTGGGGGAGGATCCAGTCTTTGTCTCTCCCAGCATCTTGTGGCTGTTGGCATTCCTTGGCTTGTGGTTCCATCTCTCTGCTCCATTTTCACATAGCCTCCTCCTCCTCATCTGGCTGTCTCAAATCCCCTTATTCTTCCCTTCATAAGCCCCTGGATTCAGGGCACACTGAGATAATCCATTATATCCACTACTGTGGGCAAGAATCCCTTAGAAGAAATGGAGTAGCCATTACAGTCAACAAAAGAGTCCGAAATGCAGTACTTGGATCCAATCTCAAGAACAACAGAATGATCTCTGTTCGTTTCCAAGGCAAACCATTCAGTATCACAGTAATCCAAGTCTGTGTCCTGACCAGTAATGCGGAATGTTGAATGGTTCTATGAAGACCTACAAGACCTTTTAGAACTAATACCCAAAATAGATGTCCTTTTCATTATATGGACTGGAATGCAAAAGTGGGAAGTCAAGAAACACCTGGAGTAACAGGCAAATTTGGCCTTGGAGTACAGAATGAAGCAGGGCAAAGGCTAATAGAGTTTTACCAAGAGAACGCACTGGTCATAGCAAACACCCTCTTCCAACAACACAAGAGAAGACTCTACACATGGATATCACCAGATGGTCAACACGGAAATCAGACTGATTATATTCTTTGCAGCCAAAGATGGAGAAGCTCTATACAGTCAGCAAAAACAAGACCGGGAGCTGACTGTGGCTCAGATCATGAACTCCTTATTGCCAAATTCAGACTTGAAATGAAGAAAGTAGGGAAAACCACTAGACCATTCAAGTATGACCTAAATCAAATCCCTTGTGATTATACAGTGGAAGTGAAAATAGATTTAAGGGACTAGATTTGATTGATAGAGTGCCTGATGAACTATGGACGGAGGTTCGTGACATTGTACAGGAGACAGGGATCAAGACCACCCCAGTGGAAAAGAAATGCAAAAAAGCAAAATGGCCTTACAAACAGCTGTGAATAGAAGAGAAGCAAAAGGCAAAGGAGAAAAGAAAAGATACACCCATTTAAATACAGAGTTCCAAAGAATAGCAAGGAGAGATAAGAAAGTCTTCCTCAGCAATCAGTGCAAAGAAATAGAGGAAAACAATAGAATGGGAAAGTCTAGAGATCTCTTCAAGAAAATTAGAGATACCAAGGGAACATTTCATGAAAAGATGGGCACAATAAAGGACAGAAATGGTATGGACCTAACAGAAGCAGAAGATATTAAGAAGAGGTGGCAAGAATACACAGAAGAACTATACAAAAAGATCTTCACAACCCAGATAATCACGATGGTGTGATCACTCACCTAGAGCCAGACATCCTAGAATGCAAAGTCAAGTGGGCCTTAGGAAACATCACTACGAACAAAGCTAGTGGAGGTGATAGAATTCCAGCTGAGTTATTTCAAATTCTAAAAGATGATGCTGTGAAAGTGCTACACTCAATATGCCAGCAAATTTGGAAAACTCAGCAGTGGCCACAGAACTGGAAAAGGTCAGTTTTCATTCCAATCCCAAAGAAAGGCAATGCCAAAGAATGCTCAAATTATCGCACAATTGCACTCATCTCACACGCTAACAAAGTAATGCTCAAAATTCTCCAAGTCAGGCTTCAACAGTTCATGAACCGTGAATTTGCAGATGTTCAAGCTGATTTTGGAAAAGGCAGAGGAACCAGAGATCAAATTGTCAACATCTGTTGGATCAATGAAAAAGCAAGAGAGTTCCAGAAAAACATCTATTTCTGCTTTATTGACTATGCTAAAGCCATTGACTGTGTGGATCACGATAAACTGTGGAAAATTCTGAAAGAGGTGGGAATAGCAGACCATCTGACCTGCCTCCTGAGAAATCTGTATGCAGGTCAGGAAACAACAGTTGGAATTGGACATGGAACAACAGACTGGTTCCAAATACGAAAAGGAGTATGTTAAGGCTGTATATTGTCACCCTGCTTATTTAACTTATATGCAGAGTACATCATGAGAAATGCTGGGATGGATGAAGCATAAGCTGGAATCAAGATTGCCAGGAGAAATACCAATAACCTCAGATATGCAGATGACACCACTCTTATGGCAGAAAGCAAAGAAGAACTAAAGAGCCTCTTGATGAAAGTGAAAGCTGCTGCTACTGCTGCTAAGTCGCTTCAGTCGTGTCCGAATCTGTGCGACCCCATAGACGGAAGCCCACCAGGCTCCCCCATCCCTGGGATTCTCCAGGCAAGAACACTGGAGTGGGTTGCCATTTCCTTCTCCAATGCATGGAAGTGAAAAGTGAAAGTGAAGTGAAAGAGGAGAGTGAAAAAGTTGGCTTAAAGCTCAACATTCAGAAAACTCAGCTCATGGCATCCGGTCCCATTACTTCATGGCAAATAGATGGGGAAACTGTGGAAACAGTGAAAACAGTGGCTGGCTTTATTTTGGGGGGCTCCAAAATCACTACATTTGGTGACTACAGCTATGAAATTAAAAGACACTTACTCCTCGGAAGGAAAGTTATGACCAACCTGGACAGCATATTAAAAAGCAGAGACATTACTTTGCCAACAGATGTCTGTCTAGTCAAGGCTATAGTTTTTCCAGTAGTCACGTATAGATGTGAGAGTTGGACTATAAAGAAAGCTAAGTGCTGAAGAATTGATGCTTTTGAACTGTGGTGTTGGAGAAGACTCTTGAGAGTCCCTTGGACTGCAAGGAGCTCCGACCAGTCCATTCTGAAGGAGATCAGTACTGGGTGTTCATTGGAAGGAGTGATGTTGAAGCTGAAACTCCAATACTTTGGCCACCTGATGTGAAGAGCTGACTCATTTGAAAAGACCCTGATGCTGGGAAAGATTGAAGGCAGGAGGAGAAGGGGACAACAGAGGATGAGATGGTTGGATGGCATCACTGACTAAATGGACATGAGTTTGGGTAAACTCCGGGAGTTGGTGAGGGCAGGGAGGCCTGGCGTTCTGCGGTCCATGGGGTTGCAAAGAGTTGGACACGACTAAGCGATTGAACTCAACTGAACTGAACTGAGATAACCCAGGATTATCTCATTTCAAGATCCTTGATCACATTTGCAAAGACCCCCACTCCCAAGAAGGTCATGTGCACAGATGCACAGGTGAGTCTCTTGAAGGGGCAAGTTTGGGTCTGTCACAGTGTGTGCGTGTGTGCTGACACAATCACGCCGAGATACAGAGAGACATTGGAAGTATCTCATCAGGGCAGAACTTGCACACTTATATATAAGTGCTTATGTACTATATTGAACACCCACAGTCTTTAGAAGCAGTCCAGAAAGTTCTTGATGTAATCCAGGTTCATAATTGTGCCCAAGCACAAACTGCATCACATGTGTGATGAGGTTAGTGCGTGACTTGGAAATACGCACTTGGTCATTGAGTGATCTAGCCAACACCACTCAGTGGCCACGTGTCACTGTGACTTTGGTGTTCTCTAATCATGTAGATTAGTCTCATTATATTTATTCAGTTTTATGGGGTGGCATAATACACTATGGTAGAATTAGGAGTTTGAGGATTTTGGAAAGGTCTTGGGCCTCTTAAGAACAGCCAAAGATCAATTACCCATGTGAAATTCTCAGGTGGACAGTAGCATATGGCATATTTGAGGGACTGAGACTGTTGATGACATTAGGAGACAGACAAGTAATTCCACAGCAAACGCGACTCCTCTTTAAACAATTGATATCTGTTTCTAATTTGAATATTCTTAGGATAATTGCAGTCGAAGCAGAGAAAGACTAAAGAAGTCTTTGAAACAGTTTTCAAGATACAGATGTTCTGACATCTTTGAAATAGTAAAATTTTTAAAAGCTTCACATATTGCTGGGCATATTTTTCCTTGCATATCTTTAAAGGCAGTTAAGGAAAAAACTAGCAAAAATGCTTATAAAATTAATTACCAGGCATAAAATGACACAGAATCATGATGAAAGACATAGTGAATTGTGAATTAAATCACTTCACTAAATTACTTTCTTCTTATATTTACTGAGGCTGCAAATTAGGCTTTGTACCTTCTTTGAGGACCATAATGATGAAATATATATATATGTATAATACTTTGGCCACCTCATGTGAATAGTTGACTCATTGGAAAAGACCCTGATGATGGGAGGGATTGGGGGCAGGAGGAGAAGGGGACGACAGAGGATGAGATGGCTGGAAGGCATCACTGACTCAATGGACATGAGTTTGGGTGAACTCCGGGAGTTCACCTCAGGGAGGCCTATGCTATGCTATGCTAAGTCACTTCAGTTGTGTCCGACTCTGTGTGACCCCATAGATGGCAGCCCACCAGGCTCCCCCATCCCTGGGATTCTCCAGGCAAGAACACTGGAGTGGGTTGCCATTTCCTCCTCCAGTGCGTGAAAGTGAAAAGTGGTGTGCTGCAATTCATGGGGTCGCAAAGAGTCGGACACGACTGAGTGACTGAACTGAACTGAACTGAACTGAATATATATATAATATATATGTATGAAAAAAAATATATATATACTGTAAAAAGTAAGTGTTAGTCGCTCAGTCATGTCCAGCTCTTTGTGATTCTATGGACTATAGCCTGCCAGTCCATGGGATTCTCCAGGCAAAAATATTGGCATGGGTTGCCATGCCCTCCTCCAGGGCATCTTCCTGACCCAGGGATCGAACTCAGGTCTCCTGCATGGCAGGTAGATGCTTTACTGCCTTAGCCATCAGGGAAGCCATATATACATATAGTTATCTCCATGCTATAACAGATACAAAGAAACTCACACTGGAAAATTCATTTTAGTGATAACGGGTTCGGCTTGAGAATTACTTTTCCTTCTCCTGGGATGTTAGAAAAATAGCCCTGGTGATCTTTGTCTCTGTTGTGGCTCTTTTCATACTCCACCCTGAAAAACTGGTTGTGGAAGTAATGTTTTTTTCCACAAAACTCAAGGAGCTTAAGTTCTTTCTCTCTCTTTCCCTCTTTCTCTCTCTCTTTTTAATTTCCACATGCTGCCTGGCATTGTGTATTGCATAGAGGAGGCACTAAATAAATGATGACTGATGTACAGCCCACATGTCAGGAAATAGGTGGCTAACTCACAGAAGGAAGGCCAGTTATAGCCTCTGTTTCTAAAGAGCTTCCCTGTTTCTCTAAGTCCTCGTTATTCAAAGGATGGTCCATGGACCAGCAGCAGTGATATCCCCCGGAAGCCTGTTGGAAATGTAGCATCTCGGCTGCCGCTCAGCAAATGCCCACCTGCAGATTTGAGAAGCCCTGTTGTTAGTCACGGGTACTACTCTGGCCTCTCCAACTAGATTCAGTTCACTGAAGGCGCAGATTCCATATTGCTTTGTTTGTCTTTGTAATCCTTCTTCATTCTTTCCTGACTCTGTGCCCAGAACCTAACACAGGGTTCCAAACGTAATAGGTGCTTAATAAATGCTGACTGAGCATTACTCCAAAGCCCTTCCTGCAGCAGCTTCCTAGCATTGTTCTGCCATTTGCCATCCAGTTCAATTTGCCACCCATTTGTGGCAGAAATATCCCGACTCCGTTCATGTATGGCATCAGGTATGTGCAGGACCCGAGGGTGAAGCACAGGTCATTGGTCATAAAGCCAACTTGCTGCCTTCTGGGATTTCATTGCTAGTGGCTTGGTCTTGGCATTTAGTACTGAGGATGGTTTATAAGAGGTGTTTTCTAGAACTGGGATCACAGTCTGTAGACCAAGTTCAGCCTGCTGCCTGTTTTTTGTAAGTGAAGTTTTATTGGAACACAGCCATGCCCATTGGTTTATGTATTGTCTGTGGCTTCTTTTCATCCACAAAGGCAAAGTTGAATAGTTTCAACAGGTGCACGGAATCTAAAATATTTACTACACAACCTGTTACAGAAAAAGTTGGCCAATTCCTGGTCTGAGAAGATATAGTTGATGTGTGTGTGGCAAGTGCAGTCTCCCTGGGTCACTGGAAGCTGTAACAGCCCTGTAAGAGGCAGTTTTCAAAGACACCCTGCACGGAAATTCCCTGCTGTCTGGTATCCCTGCCCTTGTGTCAAACCCTCCCCTTAAAAGTAGGCTGGACCTAGTGACTTACTCTGAACAAACAGATTGTGGCCAAGGTAATGGATGTCATTTCTGTGATGCAGTTACTAAAGGCTGTGACTCCTGTCCCTCGGCTAGTGCTTCCTTGGCCAGCATATTTCAATGAAGCAAGCTGCCATGCTGGAGAGCCCCATGTGGCAAAGAATAGAGGGCCAATATCCAGCAGGTAACCAAGGCCTTAGACCAATGGTCTCTAGAACAGAGTCCTAGAGAACAGAGACAGTCCTAGAACAGAGACAACCGTGTGAGTGAACTTAGATCCTTCCCCGTTGATCCTTCAGTCCCAGCTGGCACCATGAATCCCCATGAGGTTTCTTTCCCACCCTCCCACTGCACCTCTTGGCATGTGGGATTTTAGTTCCCGGATCGGGGATAGAAGGCATGCCCCTGTCATGGAAGCTAGAAGTCTTAACCCCTGAATCTACAGGGAAGCTCCTCCACCTCCCCCACCCCCCCACCCCATGAGCTTTCTGACCCACAGAAACTGTGATAATATTTTAAGCCACTTAGTTGGGGGATAATTTGTTCAGCAGCAATGGATAACTAATACAGACCCTAACACCACATGACAGATGGCACAGTCTGCCATCCCATTTTCCAGGGCCTAGAAGGATACTCTCATGGACATTTACTGAAACTGACTGGCCAGGGTCTGAACCTCTTTCTTGGTACTGGAAAATCCTTGACTGTGGACATCAGTGGTCCCTGTCCCATTAGGGCAGTGTATTCTAACCTCTCCATGTCATGTCAAGCAAAGAAAATGAATTAGATGTGTCAAGTTCTCTATGAACTCACGTGACTGCTCACTGCCAAAAGGTGCCACAGCCTCTAGCCACTCCAGTCCCACCCTGAGTTGAAGGTCTCAGTAACTTAGCACCTCCATAAGCTGGAACTCTCTACTCATTGGTAGCCCTTGGCAGGAGGTTGCAACTTAGGTTTGGCCAACTTTGAACGTTGAGTGAGTGATGAAAAGATTGGGGGTCAGAAAGGTGGCAGAGGCAGCATCTGATGTGGCTGATGGAACCAGTGGTGGGGCTACTCTATGTTGCCTGGCCCCTTCCGGTCTTATTTTAGGCCGGTTGTCTAGCCTTCTGGTTAATCCTGAGACCCACCCAATATTTTTCCAATGAGTTCCTTCCACTTAAGACAGTCAGAATTGGCTCCTAATTGTTTACTACTGAGAACCTCAGCAGATATGTGTGTATCAGTATCATCGCAACACGTGGGAAGGACTGAAAATATAGGCGTAAAATGATTGTGGACAGGTTCAAGGCTAATAGGTTTTTACCATCTAGGTCTCTAAATGAAAGTCTCATATTTTTGTAATAAAACTTTACTTTTAATTATGGCTTCCCTGGTGGCTCAGACGGTAAAGCATCTGCCTGCAATGTGGGAGACCTGGGTTCAATCCCTGGGTTGGAGAGATTCCCTGGAGAAGTGGGTGGCAACCTCCCACTGAAGTGGGAAGTGGCAACCCACTCCAGTACTCTTGCCTGGAAAATTCCATGGACTGAGGAGCCTGGTAGGCTGCAGTCCATGGGGTCGCAAAGAGTCGGACACGACTAAGTGACTTCACTTTTACTTTAATTATGTATTATAATTGTGCATGGTAGAAGAATTTTGTGATTTTTCCCCCTCATGTCTTTCTGGTAATAATTTTGGCAAATTATTGTATAGCCTTTTTCCATTTAGAACATCAGAATCACTTTTCTGTGTCTTCATCTTTAATAATGTATATAGCTACTTCAGGCTGTGCTTATGCAAGAGGCCTGGAAGGACTGGGTACGAAACTGTGTCCTGTATCCACTGGCTGATTCAAGAGGAAGGCGTGCCTGTTCTCTCATTAGCTGTCCACCTTCTTTTGGAGATTCCACTGCCCAGGCGGGATGCATTAAAAAATTTTTTAAAACAAATTTGCTAAATATGCTTCTGATTCCCTTGAGTGGAATCTCTTCAACTAGTCCCTTCATGTTGGCCATTTAGTTTGATTCCATGTTTGATTTATCAGTATTTCCTGTTGAACTTATTTAGGCCTTAATTTTTTCAACACTTCATGTTTTGCTACTTGGTTCTAATTTTTTGGTGGGAATATGTCAAAAGGCATGAACACCTTTATGTCTCTTTATAAATATGATGATGCTTCCCTGGTGGCTCAGCTGGTAAAGAATCCCCTTGAAATGTGGGAGACCTGGGCTTGATCCCTGGGTTGGGAAGATCCCCTGGAGAAGGAAATGGCTACCCACTCCAGTATTCTTGTCTGGAGAATTCTAAGGACGGAGGAGCCTGGCGGGCTGCAGTTCATGGGGTCGCAAAGAGTTGGAGACGACTGAAGCAACTAAGGATAGCACATAAACACGATAAATTTGTGGCTTTCTAAAACGATGTTGCTGTTTTCTGAAACTTTCAGGATAAGGAAGGGCCTGCTTTACAGAATCCTGAAATTTACACAACTGAAATCATTAATTTCTTGAGGCTGCCTGTTTGGTAAGTAACTAGTCACCCCTATAAAAAGCTTCCAATAAAATATCAGCTACTTTTCCTCTCTCAGTTGTTCCTAAGCATATGTAAACTTCTACATGGTTTCTCAGTGTGCCGACAGGAGAAAATACACCTTCGTAAATAAAACCTTGCTGACTACTTTAAGCAAGTTGGATGAGACTTGGAGCTCACTTATTCTACCTTGGCTGCTGCTGCTGCTAAGTCACTTCAGTCGTGTCTGACTCTGTGTGACCCCATAGACAGCAGCCCACCAGGCTCCCCCGTCCCTGGGATTCTCCAGGCAAGAACACTGGAGTGGGTTGCCATTTCCTTCTCCAATGCATGAAAGTGAAAAGTGAAAGTGAAGTCGCTCAGTTGTGTCCGACCCTCAGCGACCCCATGAACTGCAGCCTTCCAGGCTCCTCCGTTCATGGGATTTTCCAGGCAAGAGTACTGGAGTGGGATGCCATTGCCTTCTCTGCTACCTTGGCTAGCCAATATTTAAATAAAGCTTGGCTTACAATTAACTCCTTACTGTAATATAAATGACAATCTTGGAACAATTTAAATACAATGACTTCATGTAATTTAAAGTGCAGTGGCTTGAAAAAAGTCATCAAGTGTTAGGTTAGAATTATCGGATATTTTTATTAAAGAGCAACAGGGCATCTAGTGGCTGGGTAATTCAGGGAGAAATTAGACTGAATGACTATTAGTTCTGGCCAGCCTTTGAGGGCCTTCAATTAAGTCACCATTTACCTACTCTCTTCAAGACAAATAATTCTCTATTCAGCAAGGAATGTTCTTTGCTTATTTGGCCAAACAATTACTATCATATCTTTGGAAGCAAACAAAACACTAGAATTTATATCGTGTAGATTACACACTGTAAAGCTCGATTTTGCCAGCTAAGTAAAGGATAATTTAAGGAGAAGTGCTGAAAACAAAATAGTAAGGTTGGGAGGGGTTGGAGAGCAACGCTTGACCAGTTATGCCAATCAGTCGACCAACCAAAGCACTGTTGGGAATTGCAAAGTAGGAAGTCCTATTTTTGACTCTGCTGACCTCAGTGAATAGTTCCTTGTTTTAAAAATGGTCATAATTCATTGCTACCTAATAAAGATGTTTGTTATGAAAATTAACGAGTCTGCAAAGTGTTTGGACGCCTCTAGAAGCCCTTCCTGGAGAAGGGAATGGCAACCCACTCCAGTATTCTTGCCTGGATAATCCTGTGGACGGAGGAGCCTGGTGGGCTGCAGTCCATAGGGTCGCAGAGTCGGACACGACTGAAGCGACTTAGCATCCATGCATGCATTGGAGAAGGAAATGGCAACCCACTCTAGTATTCTCGCCTGGAGAATCCCAGGGACAGAGGAGCCTGGTGGGCTGCCATCTATGGGGTCGCACAGAGTAGGACACGACTGAAGCGACTTAGCAGCAGCAGCAGCAGTAGCAGCATAAGCCCTTCCTAAATACAACTTGTAATTTCGTGTCCCTGCTCTCCGATGACATGCCACTTTTTATTAGCACTTCTAATAGTGACACCTTCTGCCACCAGAGGTTCACTTTTAAGACCTCATAAAATTAATTAATAAGACGCTCCCTGGTTTAAGTGGGAGACTTTCCCTTTAGAAATGGGTATTAACATAACTGTGAAGGATGCGGAACAGTTGGGTCATCAAGAGGGAGGCGGCAAACAGGGTCCTGTCCCGGGGCACGAGCTCGAGCAGAACCCGGGCAAGCCCCGGACGGCTCACTCACGGACCCGATTTGGGCTCCGGGAGCCGGGACGGTCCCGCTGGTCTCGGGGGTCCGCCGACCGGGCTCGCGGCTTTCCCAGCGGGGCTCGATTGCTTTCGCCTAGATGGGAAGCTGCCGGGCCGCGCCAGAGGCAACCCTACGGTGCCGGGGGCGGGGCGACGGCAACAAAAAGAAGTCAGGTAGGAGGAGAGTCTGCCGGGCGGGCGGCGGGGCGGGGCTCCCGGCAGAGGCGGGGACGCCAGCGGCCGGCCCGCCGGCAGCCCGGAGATCCTCCACCGACCGCGCGCGTCCCCCCTAGCAGCGTGAACCCGGCGCCTGGACCCGCACGGGCCCGCCTTCCGCCGCCCGCGCGGCCCCGCCCCTCGCCCGGCCCCGCCCCTCGCCCGGCCCCGCCCCCTCGAGCTCCGGTCCCGCCCCTTCGCTGCACCGCCCGCGCGCTTCTTCTCGCGCTCCGGCCCTGCCCCCTCGCCCGGTCCCGCCCCTTCGTCTGGCCCCGCCCTCAGCGCCGCGCTCGCGCTCCGGCCCCGCCCCCTCGCGGCCCCGCCCCCTCGCAGCACCGCCCGCGCGCAGCGTCTCGCGCCGGCCCGGCCCGCCCGCAGGGAAACAGCCGCGAGAGCAGCGGCCGCGGCGGCCGGCACCGCGCTCTCATCCCCCGCCCCGCCTCGCTGCGGCCTCGGCGCCTTGTTCCGGGCCCGCGCTCCGGCTAACGTTCTCTCGCGGGCTTGGGGCCCGCCGCCCACCCACTGCCCCGGCTGCGAGCTCCCCAACCGTCGCGCTCCCTCCGTCTGGGCGCGCGGCCGGCCGCCTGCTTCCGGGGCGGGCGGACTGGGCGCCTGGTGCCGGCGGCCGCCGCCACAGCGCCCCCGGGAAGCGGAGGAGGAAGGAGAGAGGAGGCGAAGGCGGCCGCAGGCTGAGTCGCGGCCGGGATGTCCGGGCAGCCGCCGCCGCCGCCGCCGCCGCAGCCACAACAACAGCAGCAGCAGCAGCTCCCGCCGCCCCCGCCGGCGGCTGCGGCCCCCGTGCCCGGAGTCCTGCCGGCGCCCCCGGCCGTCAGCGCCGGCTCGTCTCCGGCCGGCTCGCCCGGCGGCGGCGGCGGCGGCGGCTTGGGGGCCGCGGCGGCCGCCCTGCTCCTGCACCCGCCGCCACCGCCGCCGCCGCCGCCGCCCCCGGCCACCGCGGCCCCGCCGCCGCCGCCGCCCCCACCCCCGCCGCCACCCGCTTCGGCGGCCGCCCCCGCCGGCGCGCCCCCCGCTCCCCCGGGCCTCTCCGCGGGCCCCGGCCCGGCCGGAGGCGCCCCGGCCCCGGCCCCGGCCCCGGCGGCGGGCGGCAGCGCCGCGGCGCCCTTCCCGCACGGGGACTCGGCCCTGAACGAGCAGGAGAAGGAGCTGCAGCGGCGGCTGAAGCGCCTTTACCCGGCTGTGGACGAGCAGGAGACGCCGCTGCCGCGGTCCTGGAGCCCGAAGGACAAGTTCAGCTACATCGGCCTGTCTCAGAACAACCTGCGGGTGCACTACAAAGGTGCGGGGCGTGCGGCGTGCGCAGGGAGCCGGGGCCCGCGGCCCGCCCGCCGCTCCGGGGCCGGGCTCGGGGTCCGCGGGGGGCGATCGCGGGAAGGGGGTGCTGAGGGTTAAGGCTCCCTGCGTGTAGAGTGGGAGCTGGTAATCCCAGGCCGGGAGCAGGACACCTCGGGGGAATCCAGGATGACAGGACATAACTCGCTTTCTGATTGCCTTTTGAGATAAATCGTCGGGCCGGGATGGAGGAAATCTGTGGGTTCTCAGTTGGGTTTACATTGTTCTCCAGGTGGTGGTGGGTCAGGCGCTGTCCTCTTACGTGGGGGGCAGTGGGAGGGGTGAAGAGAGGCACGATTCTGGGGTATTAATTTCTAATCAAGGGAGAGCAGGGATGTATGGGGGGGAGGAGTGATCCGTGGGGGGTTTTGCCCCAAATTAGGCCAGAGATTGTCTAGGGGAGACGACAAAAGGACCGGCGACCGAAGTTTGTGTCCGTGTTATCTCCATAAAAGCAACTGGAGGGTGAGAGAGGTTGAAACCTCAGGAAGACGTGTTGTCTTGGGGGAGCAGAAACGTACCACTACCGATTGGAAAATGCCCTATATTTGTATGTTGGCGTTATATAAAGTCTCGTGGAAAACAGGAATTTTTTTTTTTTAACACGTTTTTTAGTGTTTTAAAGAAAATTGGCTTCTGTTTTCCACCTGCAGTTAAAAAAAAAAAAAAAGGCCTTAGGCTAGTGCTCTTGTGTCCCTCCTCCCCTCACCTATCTCTCCTATGTAAAACAAAGCTCTAAGCAGATTAGTTGTATATAAAATTATTAATTGCCATGGGAATTTTTGAAATGTAGCCCAAATTAATAGCATGCATCAAGTTTACATGTCTGGGGGGGGGGGGGCGGAAATCAATCCATTATATCAGTCAATCTGAAAACAAATCCAGTTTTTTAGGCCCCAAACCTACTGCTTTTACATTCAAAGCAGCCTCATTTTTGATTGGCTTCAAAGGGAGGGTCTTACTCAGATCCTGGTGACATGGATATAGAGGGTGTAAACACTCATTGTGGTGAAATTCTTAAAGTTTACCGGACTGAAATTTGAGAAGAACCTTGATAAATAAGTTACTATTTAATCAGAAAGGAGAAACAACTACAGAAATCTTCCAAATGATTTGGCAGCAAAGAATATTCACAAAAATAGGCCTTGTTGAATATTTCTTCCTTTTATCCATAGATCCAGAGAAGAACTTTCAATTTTAAATGCTGTCTATGGCTCTTAGTCTAAGTGACTAAAAATTTCAGAATATCAGACCTTTGTTTTTTTATGTTAGGATATTTTATTAATACCCTCCTCTGAAGGCTATTATTTTTGTTTTGTGTGAACATTGCTGTAACGAAGTGTTCACTTCTGATCAGATTACCAGAATGCTTTTTGTTAGACTCGACAGAACTTGAAATTTTATGGTTGATGGTTGATAGTTAGCTTATAAAATCAGAGACAGAAGATACAGGGTATTATTGAACAAAGAATTCTAGCTTTCTGAATCCTGGCACGGTTTGTGATTTTAGGCATATTACCAGACAGGGCCTCAGTTTCTTCCTCTGAGTGGTGAGAGAGTTGAACTAGGGTTGGTAAGGAAATTTCCAGCTCTGAATTTCCATGGTATCTGAGATTTGTGATTATAGTTTATTTAGCACTGTAACATGCCTTGACTAGTTTTACTAACTCCTTTGACATAAAATTGTTGATTCAGGTCAGGGAAAAGTACAGCTTATGTGAAATTGGTTGGAGTTTGGAATATTTATGACACTGCTGTCTCAATTATTTTTCCTGTTGGCCTCTTTATTACTTTCTGTTGTGTAATACTAAGATTCACTTTCTGGAAACTTCACTGTTTTGTAAACATAAACCATTATTTTTGGAAAAAAAGATCTTGCTGTTGGGCATCCTTTGCGCTCCCTTTCTCTCTCTCTCCTTTGTCTCTCCCTCCTCCTTGTCACAAACACAGTCCCTTTCCCCACTCTGTCTCTCCCTTGGTATTTTAACGTGTGCGTGTGTGTTTTCCCTGTTGTTTTCGTGTGTGCCTTCTGGGTGGACCACGCGAGAAGTTACTGGGCATCTTAGCAAAGGAGAGGTGTCATAGGCAGTGGTAATCAAACTTCAAGGCACAAAATAACATTGAAAACTACTGTTCATAAAGTATTTTTTGCATGCTGTAAAATTTCAAAAGATTGAACGCAGTTATTTTCCAGAATGGTGAGGATTTTCCCTACCTTTGAAAAAAGAGATTTCTTTTGCTCTGAATGTATTCTGGTTTGAAGATGTAGTTCTTCTCAATAGGAATTAACTCTTTGGAAGCTGTGGGGTTCCTTAAGTGATTTGAGGGAATTGATGTTAAACAATGCCAGCCATGCAGACAAAGTTGATTAGATTGCAGGGGAATTGGGTGTGTTTACTCTTAAAATTTTTAAAAAGACTTCTTGTTTAGCAGTCATACCCCAACTGTTGAAATCCTTAAACATGACCCCTTTTATTTTTAAAATTCTTGTTAGCTTTGAATAAATAAAATATGACAAGTTTAGACCTAGTTATAATGCTACGTTTATTCCAGCTAAAGCATTTTAACAAATACGACAGTAGTTCTGACTGTTCTGGATGTTTCGGTTGCAGGTTGGATTTTTGTATTTGTGACGTTACCACAGTCTGGATACTTTGTGAAGCTTTCTGATACATACACCAAGAGCATCTTACTGGATTTGGGTAGAGTGGTAGAGCTCTCGTTTAATAAGATGCGAGGAAGTGGGAGCACCTGGAGGTGCCGCTGCCCACCACAGGCAGGCCAGGAGTGGAAACTCGTGTTCAGACTCTGAACTCACTGTTCTTCAGTGTGTACGAGACGTAACTGTCTCAACTAGACAAAATCCGGTGATCACATTTAGAGCTTTCTGGAGAACAGTTGACTTTGAAGAATAGTTGATGCTGAAAGTACTTCCTGTGGGGAAAGTGCTGCCGGGAGCACACTAATGCCATGGAAAAGTCCAGACACCTAGATTATACTGATTTAGGGCAGCTTAGAAGAAATGTGAAAGTTGGGAAGAATAGGAAGAAGTGAATAGTGAGTGTCACCTTCTAATTGAAGCGTTATTAACAGTAAGCAAAGTGAACTTTTGGTTGCCCGGCTCCCCTCCCCCTCAGTATCTCCAGTCAGCAGACCTCTAACACTCCCTAAATTTAATCGCCTATCTAATTTCTTGCACTTTAGGTAGAACAAATATCTCAACACATATTGGCTTGCTTCCCAATACAAATGTCTTTTGAGATTTATGGGAGGTGATACAGAAAATGTTCTTTAAAAATCAAGGAATTTAAAAACTGAGTTTTTCTCTCCAAAAAAAAAAAAAAACTTTCTTTACCAAAATTTTGCTTTAAGAATGCTAGTTGAGGGGACTTCCCTTTCCATTGCAGAGTTGGATCCCTAATCTGGGAGTTAAGATCCCAGATGCCTCAGGGCCAAAAAGCCAAAACATAAAGAGAAGCAACATTGTAACAAATTCAATGAAGACTTTAAAAATAGGTCCACATCAAAGAAAATCTGTTTGTTTTTTTTAAAGAGTACTTGTTGATAACTGCAAGAATTAAGCAATTCTGATAATAATATATATATTTTTTGTAGTGATGATTTATTAAGCAATTGATGTATATAGTGCTTGTTGAGAAGAAAATGGCACCCCACTCCAGTACTCTTGCCTGGAAAATCCCACGGACGGAGGAGCCTGGTGGGCTGCAGTCCATGGGGTTGCGAAAAGTCGGACACGACTGAAGTGACTTAGTAGCAGCAGCAGCAGCAGTGCTTGTCGTGTTTAGTCACTAAGTCATGTCTGACTCTTTTGCGACCCCGTGGACTGTATAACCCACCAGGCTCCTCTGTCCACAAGATTTCCAAGGCAAGAATACTGGAGTGGATTGTCATTTCTTTCTCCAGAACTACCCAACCCAGGGATTGAACCCACATCTCCTGTACTGCAGGCAGATTCTTTACCGCCGACCCACCTGGGAAGCCCAACTGTCTATTTATTTAGCAAGCTTTTAGTGAGTATTTACTTTGTGCCAGGTTCTGAGCACTCGAAGGTGAGTAAGACACCGTCTTTGAATTCAAAGCGCTCAGAGGGCTTTGCGCGGTGTGTATTGGGGACGTGTGTTACCCAGTGCTGTGGAAGATGCGAGGGGGTCCACTGCAGGCTGCATGGGCAGGGGTGAAGCTGGTGGCTGAGGGACAGCCTCTTGAAGGGGATGAGGCCAGTGGTCAGTCTTAAAAGATGGATATGATACAAGGGAGGAGGAGGGGCTGGACATTACAAGGGAAAAGGCATAAACGACAGTGTAGAGGCGAGAATGATTCTAAATGTTTGGATCTGCAAGCAATATGGGGTTGTTGGAATGTAAGTGTGTGACAAGGAACAGCTGGGAAAAGATCCAGCAGGGCCTTACAGAATATTTCATTGAGCTTGGATCTTATTTTGTAGGAGATGAAGAATCATCAGAGGATTTTAAATAGGAAGTGACTGGCTCGTTTTCATCTTTGTCAGATTACACAACTAATTGGAAGATGGATTCAGGGGCCATAAGATTGGAAGTAGCAGACTCATTCAGAAGGCTGTTGCAGACCATAGAAGAAATAAGGACCTGAATTGGTTGGTCAGTGTTGGGTGTAGAGAAAAAAAGACAACATACCTGTGATCTGTATTGAAGTCATCCTGACAGGATATAATGGAGTGATTAAAAAAAAAAAATCAAGGCCAATGCTGGGTATATGGCCCTATTAGTTTTTTGCAGTGAATCGTGAAGTAAATGATGATGGCAAGGAAATATTACAGTATATTTAGAGATAAGTAAAAATGTGAACCTCAGCCATGTGATCTGACTTCTGCTTAAACCAGCAGAAGCCAAAGAAATAGCATTAAAGAAAGAACAGCTAGTGGTCTTCTGGAGTCAGTGAGGTGCAGTGTAAGCGCACAGCTGGAGCTCATGATTTTTCCCTTGATTGTAATGTTAAGGTGACTCAGCGACAGTGCTAGTTTCTGGTTGTTTTCTTCTTTTCCCTACTAGCTGGTTTATCCTTTTTCCTATTTTAAACTCCCAAGAGCCTTTTCAGGTTGGCCTAGCTAATGGCCCTCATTCCCAGTTGGACAGATCTTTTCATTATATGCTGTGGTGCGAATTGGTGGCCTTCTCGTGGGTGCTTGTCTGTGTTGAGTCACCTGTAGGGGTGTGATGGTTGTTACGAAATGTCCTCCTGGCACAAGGGGAGTGTGGGCCCCCCTTGTTTCAGTAGGGACAGCGTGTGGGGCAGTTTCTCCTCGGAAGGGCTGGCATTACCGCCATGGACGGGATCCTGGGGGAGAGGTCGAGGTCATGACCGACTGGGGAGCCACCGCTGGCTGGTGGTTGGAACTCAAGTGTCTGAGAGAGAAAGTAAAGTGAGAGGAGCAGTGGGCCGAGCGTGGAATCCTGAGCCAACAGCAACATTGAAAACTGGAGGGAGCCCAAGGAGGAGCAGTTAAGAGACACCTGCACAGAGGGGAGGGTTGTGTCACAGAAGCTGAGCAGAGGAGTGGAGTGTCAGAAATGAGGAAGTGAACTTTAGCGTCAAAGGCAACAGACGGGTTTAGTGAAATAGGCACAGGAGAGTTTCCACTGGATTTGGAAGTTAGATCACTGTGACCTTAGGCAGAGCAGTGTGAAGTGGGTGACGGGGGCAGGAATCAGGGTGAATAGAAGGGACCAAGCAGAAAGTATGGTGAATACAAATTATTCTTGAGGAATGTAGACGAGGAAAGAGATTAGGCAGTACCTGGAGGGGAATGGAGGATAGGGCCGATTTTTTGTTTTTTCTTTGTTGTGGCTGATATTGTGGCTCACTGATATTTGAAAATTAGCTTCTAACATCAGCATATACGATGAAAATCCACATAATTAAAATTATCCCTAAGAATCCTTTGGACAGTACTGTGTTAGAGACTACTGTGTCGTTTCTAAGTAGGTCTCATTTTAATCTGGTTGTGGGTATAAAACTGAAGTGACAAGTTAGGTGACAGTAGTAAATGTCTACAGGATTTAATGTGTTTTAACAAATAAGATAAATAGTAACAATACCTGGTATTATTACCTTAAAGTTAGGGGAGAAAGTTCATTATACTGGCCACCAACCCCAGTGCATCACTGACAATGGTTTATAACACAGAGGCATATGGTTTTATGAAACATGTATGCATTTTGGGGTCACTGTGCCCTTATAGCTTGAAGGGAAGGAGAAAGATGAAAATACGAGCTTGGGAGGCTGGCAGAGTGAGGACGTGGAGGGAGGAAAGTGGTTCAGAAGCTGAAGATGCTTGGCCTTGAAGAAGGGAGAAATACGTAGTGGCCCTTCGATAACAGTGAAAGAGGCCACCAGTTAGCAGTAAGGCAGCGGAGAGTAGAACGTAACCACGTATAACGGTGGAGCCCCACTTAAGTCCCGTTTTGTGAGACAGGAGGCGAGGCAGTTTGCTCACTGAATTCAGATAGAGGACTTAAAGCCTAAAGTGAACGGTGAGGGTGTGAGCCATGTCCCTCATTCTGAAGATGTCTGTGTGCTGTGGATATCGGTGGGGGTCCCTGCTGACATCATTTGTTCATAGAGGTGACTATTTGCAAGATGTTTGGACGTGTATTCGGCAAAGGCCAGCCGCCTGGTGCATGAGTGGGGAAGATGGCTTGTAACATTGACTTAGGCTGTGGTTTTGCTGCCTGTGATGGAAGGGTAGGCATGTGAGGGAAATCAAGACATTTGAGCGCTTTAAAATAATTACCATGTATATCGTCCTGAAAGAGGAAAAACAAACAAGGAAGAGTTCAGTGAGCCGAATTTCCCTGGATTTTGAGTGCAGAAGTGAGTTCCTTAGGAAGGGGAGAGGATAGGAGGCTGTGTCCCGGGGAAGACGTCGACCTTGCCGCTGTAATGCCAGGATTCAGTTGCTGGGAAAACCTCACGTTTTCCACAGAATTGCACACTAAAAGTAACAGGGCTTTGGGGGAAAATAGGGCTGGGGCAGACCACTTAAAACCTGTGGAACTTTGTAACCAGAGCACTACAAAAATAACAGTTGTAATAAAATACAAGCCTGGTTAAATTCCCACTCCCATGTGTGCCTGATGTCACAGGCTGCTGATCCCTCCTGGCGTTCAACCCGTAGGCTTGGTCTTCCCTGTTAGCGATGTAAGTTCCTGTTTAATCAAAAGTAAGCAACTGGGGTTTCCCTGGTGGCTCAGTGGTGAGGAATCTGCCTGCCAATGCAGGAGACACGGGTTTGATCCCTGATCCAGGAAGACCCCACATGCCTTGAAGTAACTAAGCCTGTGCACCGCAACTCCCGAGCCTGTGCTCTGGAGCCCGGGAGCTGCAACTACTGGAGCCCGAATGCTCTGGCACCTGAGCTCAGCAGCAGGAGAAGCCACTGCGGTCAGAGGCCCTCTCACTGCCGTGAAGAGTAGCCCCCGCTCTCCGCAGCTAGGGAAAGCCTGCGCAACAGTGCGGACCCGGCACAGCCAAAAATAAATAAATAAATAAAATTATCATTTTTTAAGGTGAACCTTAATACCTGCATTCCCCCCAAACCTCCAGTGTTTTATTTTGTACTGGGGTGTAGCCAGTTGACAGCGTTGTGATCGTTTCAGGTGACTGGCAAAGGGACTTGGCTGTCCATACACACGTGTCCATTCTCTCCCACCCCCTCCCATCCAGGCCTGCACGTCATGTTGAGCAGAGTTCCACGTGCTGCACAGGAGGTTCTTACTGGTTATCCGTTTTAAGTATCACAGTGTGTACATGAGCGTCCCGAAGTCCCTAACTATCCCACCCCTCATGCTGCAACCAGAAGTTTGTTTTCTGTCTTTCTGTTTTGTACGTAAGTTCGTTTGTATCATTTCTTTTTAGATTCCACATATAAGGGATGTCATTCAGTATTTCTCCTCCTCTGTTTGACTTACTTCACTTGGTATGACGCTCTTTGGGTCCTTCCATGTTGCTGCAGATGGCATTATTTCATTCTTTTTAATGGCAGCGTAATAGTCCATTGTACATATGTTCCACATCTTCTTTATCCTTTCCTCTGTCGATGGGCATTGAGGTTGCTTCCACGTCTTGGCTGTTGTAAACAGTGCTGCAGTGAATACTGGGGTGCATGTTTTTCTTTTGGATCACGTTTTTCTCTAGATCAATGCCCCTGAGTAGGATTGCAGGTCATATGATAGCTCTGTTTAAGGAACTTCCATATTATTCTCCACAGTGGTGATACCAATTTACATTCCCACACAGTAGCAGGAAGGTTCCCTTCTCTCCACACCCTGTCCAGCATTTGTTATTTGTGGATTTTTTGATGTTAGCCATTCTGAGCAGTGTGATGTGATGTCTCATTGTAGTTTTGGTTTAGTGCATATTTTTAAAAAATTGCTTGAGAGGAAGGTTGGGGGGATCACAGGATAGAATGTGAAATGTGACTTTAAAGCAGTCTAACTCTACTGCAGATATATGAAGCAGTCTCAGGAAAGGAGGGAAAAGGTGCTGACAAGTTCCTGGAAATCAGTGGAGTCTATAAAACTAAAAAAGGTAAATGAAAGTAGATACGCGCCAAATTCTTGTTGATAAGCTGTACCTCGGGGATATGGGTCAACAGTTCTGATACTATTATCCACGTAAACTGGAATTTAACGAGTAAATCAATGGATGGTGGACAGTAGGAGCTAGGTTTCTCAGCATTGAAGTGGTTAGAATGATCCATGTGGTAATGGATTAGAGTTGGTTGTTTAATATTTACACAGATAATTACATAAATTATATAGATGTGTATAGTGTGTATAGTGAAGTGAAAGTATTAGTGTCCGACTCTGCGACTCTGTGGACTGTAGCCCGCCAGGCTCCTCGGTTCATGGGATTCTCCAGGCAAGAATACCGGAGTGGGTTGCCATTTCCTTCTCCCGGCGTCTTCCCAACCCAGAGATTGAACCCATGTCTCGCGTCTCCTGCGTTGGCAGGCGGATTCTTTACAATGTGCCTGGGAAGCCCAGTGAGCGTACCTAGCATCTAGACCTCGGGTTCTAATGCCATTTGTCCATAAAAGGAGCCAGGGCTCCTTAGAGAAATGACTGACTGTGGGACTGGGGCAGGAAGTCAGCCAGATGAGCTTCCAGCATCTGCAGAGCCAGAAAATAACAAACAAAAAATAAAAACACACAAATGGAGGTGTATCAGAGTGCCAGAGCAGCCAACTGAAAGAGCGCCCAGTGGCTGAACGGGGCATAGCTGAGTAGCAGAAGACATGAGCTGGCCCTGAACTGTCACCCGAAGTGTAAAATCAGTAGGCATGAGATGCGTGAATCCATAGGGATATAAACAGGGAAGTATTGTAGCACTTTTGGTCTGTGCTGCTGTTGGATTTTTCCCAGATGGCTTAGTATGGTGGTTAGTATAGCAGTTTCTGAAGCCACCAAACACCAGGGACAATAGGAATACACTTCTGTAGGAATCCCAGCTCTTTTGATTTAGGCCTTTTGTATATTGCTGAAATTTTCCCTTTAATTCATTAATGTACTGGGGAAAAGCTGTTATGAACCGAATGACTTCTTTATTATGCTGAGATCATTCCCATATTTATCAAGTGTATGTGAGCTAATTTGTATTCAAGAAATGTGTTCAGTAGCAAGACAGACTTTATTAGAATTGGATGTTTCTGCCGTGGAGTAGTTTCAGGTGATGTGTGAATCCAGAGCATGGCTCCAGGAAGAATGGTCAAAATTAGGGTGGAAGTCCATGGGGAAAAAAGAGGTCCAGGAATTGAAATGCAGAAACAATAAAATAATCACATGTGAGTGTTATGTGTGTGGATGTTGTATGGAGGTCCTGTAAACAAGGTTAGACTGAGTCCGAGAGATTAGAGAAAGAACAGTTGAGGAAGTAAAGCTTGAGCTGAGATAGAAAAGCTGAGAAGGAAGGGCACCACTCTCCAGTTTGAGGGAGTTGCGTGGGCACTGCCTGGCCTGGCCAGGGTGGCTGGAGCCAAAAGGAAGAGGTGGGAAACGCAGAGGGAGGGAGAGGTCAGACGGGGTTTTCAGGAAGTTTATCTTTTTCTCGGCTGAAAGGGAGGACGTTAGTTGTACTGGAGGCTAGTGGTTCAAGGAAGACTGAGGTATGTTTTCAGAACGGCACTTGGCTGCTCATTGGAGAGCCGCGGGTTCTAGGGATGGGGGCTTTATTCAGAACCGTCCAGTTAAATGCAGTCAGCAGATGGTGTGCAAGGGAGCCTTAGAATCCTGAAGCAACACATGTGTTTTCTTCTTGAACCATCTAGAAAACACTTAACCTTGAAGACTGTGGTTTTTAAAATGTGCACTTCGGTAGTGTGAGGTTGTATTTTGGTCACCACAAAATTTAAGGTAATATACTTCCGGCCAACAAATGTTATTAGAAACAGGCCCTTTGCTATGGTATTACTAGTCTCACCTAAAAATAGTATGCATCCTTTTAATCTTACATCTCGCCTTTCTCCTGGGTCTTTACCTTTTAAAGTTAATTTTAAAATGAAGCAAATCCTTTTAACCTTTACAGAATTTTTCTATAGTGTCTTGGTAAAACATAATGTACTAGTCTTGGAGACCTAAGATTGTGTAATTCTTTACAGTTATTTTTGCACGGTAGTAAAATGTAGGGGATTTAATTCAGACATGGATTTAATGCATGATTCTACCAATTTGGGGCAAGTTATATTACCTCTGTAAGAATTTCTTCATTTTTAAAAAATGAGGTTGTTGCTGCTGCTGCTGCTGTTGCTTCAGTCGTGTCCGACTCTTTGTGACCCCATAGACGGCAGCCCACCAGGCTCCCCCGTCCCTGGGATTCTCCAGGCAAGAACGCTGGAGTGGGTTGCCATTTCGGTCTCCAATGCGTGAAAGTGGAAAGTGAAAGGGAAGTCGCTCAGTCGTCTCCGACTCTTAGCGACCCCATGGACTGCAGCCCACCAGGCTCCTCGGTCCATGGGATTTTCCAGGCAAGAGTATTGGAGTGGGGTGCCATTGCCTTCTCCAAAAATGAGGTTAAATTATACCTATTTCACAGATGTTGACCGAGAAAAAATCTATACAAAAGCACCTGATGCTTTGAGAGATTGTTTACGCTCAAATATTAGTTTTCTTTTTCTTTTCTCATAGAAGTAGCTTAAATAGGAGGTGAGAGTACTTGTGAAGTGATCCCAGAATGCCATGGTAACTAAATCCTTCCTGTGGGTTCAGGGCTCGCTCTGGATCAGGCTTCTTGAATTTAAATCCCAGCACAGATCCTGGTTTGGGACTCTCACTCAGCAGTGAGACCTGAGTTTCTTCCTTTGGCTTCCTCAAGTGTGAAATGGTAATAAATAGTACCTACTTCATGGGTTGTTTTGAATATTAAATGAGCTGATAAACACAGTGCTTTTATTTGCTTATTTACCATTTTCGGAATCGAAGTACAGTTAGTTTACATGGTGTGTGTGTCAGATGCAGCGTGGTAATTCAGTTACACACGCATATGGATTTTCTAGATTCTTTTCCATTGTAAGTTATTACAAGATACTGAGTATAGTTCTCTGTGCTGTGCAGTGGGTCCTTGTTTGTCTGTTTTACGTGCAGTAGTGTGTGTATGTTAATCTCAAACTCCTGACACACCCGCCCCAGCCCCATCCCTTTTGGTAACTGTAAGTTGTTTTCTGTGTCAGTACAGCGCTTTTAGAATAGTGCCTTTACGTAGTATTAAATATACGCCATCTATTATCACATACTGTCATTAAGTATAGTTTCAGCTCCCTTATCCCTAAAAGTTTTGAGCACGTCTCTTCAGAAAAGCCAAAACCAAAATAAAGGCTGGTCGATTTAGGACTCCTGGGTTAATTGGGGTTTTCTTTAGATTTATTTTTAGCTGCCTCAATTCTAAAAATGCTTTTCCTTTACATGACCTTTTCCCAGGCAGCTCAATTATTTAAACATAATTTTACTGTAGAAGATGTTTTGCTGAAACCATAATTTATAAAATTTCAGTTTTTAAAAAGGGATTAGCATATCATTCTTCAGATTTGTGCTGTTATATTTTTCTTCCACTTGAGTTCAGTTCAGTCGCTCAGTCGTGTCCGACTCTTCGCGACCCCATGAATCGCAGCACACCAGGCCTCCCTGTCCATCACCACCTCCTGGAGTTCGCTCAGACTCACGTCCATCGAGTCAGTGATGCCATCCAGCCATCTCATCCTCTGTCGTCCCCTTCTCCTCCTGCCCCCAATCCCTCCCAGCATCAGGGTCTTTTCCAGTGAGTCAACTCTTTGCATGAGGTGGCCAAAGTACTGGAGTTTCAGCTTTAACATCATTCCTTCCAAAGAAATCCCAGGGCTGATCTCCTTCAGAATGGACTGGTTGTGCTGTTACATTTTTCTTGCGCTTAGCTCAGTGTAAATATTACCTACTTATGTTAAAGCAGTTTTATCAGCATCTGTACATTGCCACTTCCATTGTTATCTTCCTAGCTAAGTTTATCACCTCTCAGTTGTCCCCTGGGCTGAAAACTTGTGTCCATAATATGTATACTTAAGACCCCTATGAATGGTAGTAGACGAGAGTGGCTGAGTTCATTCAGCTTCTTTTAGGCCATGTGACCATGTGCTAATTTGCACTGCAAGTGTACACTCAACTGTTTAATGATAGGACATGCATTGATAATTTGACAGAGCATATGGTAAGAAAAGATGTGATCTCATTGATGCGTGATGGTTATTGTATAGCCAATATAGTTTTTGACTTAAAAGAAGGGTTTAATTTTAAAACAATCATGTTAAATTTAAGAAGGGGAGTTCTGCTACCCATGAAGGTAGTGGTATAGTGTGACTGAAAGATTAATGACTGTACTGGGTGAGGCATATCCAACTGGAACACCTGAGTAATGACTTAGCGCTTTATTTCTCATCAGCTCTTTTGGGGATTGTGGGGCTTGTCTCATTCACTCTGAGTACTTTCTGACATGCTGCTTCAGCTTCTGTCTGTACTCTTCTGGTGGTTTTATGGGCATATTTGGGCATATTTTGTCTTGCTCACATGGTTTTGTTCACAGGCTAGCTTTCAAGATAATTTGTGTCTTGGGTGATAGACATAGTGGGGGATGTGATATTAGTGAATAAAATTCTCTGCGATTAGATTGAGGAATAGCTAATATGTAAAAGTTTAAAAGCCATTGTCTGGTTTTGTCAGCAATAGTATGGTATATTCATTTCCTTTCTTAAAAAAGAAAAGACAACTGGAGGGCAGATATGCTTCTCGGTAGGCCGTGATTGACCACAGAGCTTTTATGGATCAGCCTCTGTATAGAATTAATGATCAAAGTATGTCAAAGAACAGCTTTGTAAATTCTTAAAGTAAGAAAGCTGTTTCACCAATTCAGTCTAATTGTATATGTCAATGATATAGATGCTTCTGGTTTAAAAAGGTCATTTGGCAAAAATGTGTTGTTTAGGAATTTTACAAATGATATGCAAATTTAGATATAATAAAATGAATCTCATTCTCATCATGTTCTTAAAATGTATCCTTTTGTCTCTTAAAAGTATTGTTTACCTTAAAATATTTTTTTTAATTTGCAAGAAGGATTACTAGGTTCAACGTGCTTATTAGATTCTGAAATTTCACCAAAACTAGTAACTGTGAAGAGTTCCATGTTTAACTTGTGCTGTTTTGCATATTGGATTAATTGTGATTAGTGTGGTACTGAATCTTTGATTATTTGTACTGATGAGAGTAGAAATGCATATATCATTCAAAAGCCAAGTTCGTTCCTGAGTTAAGATTTTCGTTTGAATATCTGTCTTGACTGTCTTTCTTCCTGTTCCTGATGCAGGTCATGGCAAAACCCCAAAAGATGCAGCGTCAGTTCGTGCCACGCATCCAATACCAGCAGCCTGTGGGATTTATTACTTTGAAGTAAAAATTGTCAGTAAGGGAAGAGATGGGTAAGTGTAAATTTTGGTGGGAAAAATCTGTTTACGGGTAATTATTTTTGTTTTCATTCATAACCGTTTATGATGTAATTGAGAAATTTGAATTTTTTGGAAAATTTTGGTAATTGAAAGAGTGGAATCTGAATATTCTAGTATAGCAGGTTTTATCTGGTTCTGCTTTAATACTCATTGAAGTTAACACTTGAGTTGATAAAATTACCAGATTTTTCTGGTAGGTTTCTTGTTAAAACGGAGAATTGGAATAAAACAATAGAAAGTTAATGACTCATTTTCCATGCCTTTCTTACACTGCCATTTTCTGAATTCCACTGAGAAGTTAAATCCTCTCAAAGATAGTTAACCAAAACCAAAAGGTGATTCACAGATATTTAATAGGGGTAGAGACTCAGAATTTTAGGTTGAGGTCAGGGAAATGTATGTTAGTACACTCTCAGCTAGTTGCAAGGATTAAGATATAGTGTAGAAGGTTCCAGTTGACAACTTCATGTAGCTGCTGGAACTAACTTTTAAAGCCATTGTCTGGTTTT
Source organism: Bos taurus (assembly GCF_002263795.3). Classification (NCBI taxonomy): domain Eukaryota; kingdom Metazoa; phylum Chordata; class Mammalia; order Artiodactyla; family Bovidae; genus Bos; species Bos taurus. The sequence continues at coordinate 42,960,887 of NC_037350.1, forward strand.
GCTTTTCAACTTGGGCTCAGTGGTGTGTGGTGTGCACACAGCAGAGTACACACCTGTGATGTGTACACACAGTATACACACCACTCTGTGTGTGTATACACAGCAGAGTCACTTAAGGGACTAATAAAAATACAGTAGTTTGGGTCTTACCCCCAAAATTCCTTAATCAGTATTTTCAGGTGTAGACCTTGGACATGATGGACATTTTCAGGACACTTCACAGGGAATTTCGGTGCTTACCTCTCTCTGAATGAGAGCTGATTATATAGACTCATTGGATCGGTCCTGTGGTATTTCCTGATAAATTCATTGTGGTATCAGAGATCCTTTAAAACATCTCTAGAGTTGTTTGTCCAGCTCTCAAGGTGAAGTTACTAGAATGTGTAACTTTACCTGTTTTTGGAATGAATCATTTCACCCCTTTTAGTGCTTCTTAGGGAGAAGGCAGTGGCACCCCACTCCAGTACTCTTGCCTGGAAAATCCCATGGACCGAGGAGCCTGGTGGGCTGCAGTCCATGGGGTCGCTAAGAGTCGGAGACGACTGAGCAACTTCACTTTCTCTTTTCACTTGCATGCATTGGAGAAGGAAATGGCAACCCACTCCAGTGTTCTTGCCTGGAGAATCCCAGGGACGGGGGAGCCTGGTGGGCTGCCGTCTATGGGGTCGCACAGAGTTGGACACGACTGAAGCGACTTAGCAGCAGCAGCAGCAGTGCTTCTTAGGGTTTAATTGACTAAATAAGTGTGTTCAGTAGATTATTTTTCTTCATTTGCTGAACATTATCAATGTCAGCAATATGGAAAGTACAAAGTGAAGCCTTGGATTCAACAGTAACTTTTTAACTACTTCAGTTTTCCCAGGGTGATCAAGCCAAAGATAAAATCAGAGAAGCTAAGTGTAAAGTGGTTGAGAGACCCCAGATTGAAATGGCATGTAATGGTAACCATTGCTAGTTCTACTGCTGCATACTCACCCAGTTCTTTTATACTTCAAATTATATCATTAGCTCCATAACACTGGTATTGCTCAGGATAATTCCCAGAATTCTCTTTACCTTTAATTCTACATACTCTGCATAAGCTTGACCTTATATTTTCATGGCTGCCAGTACCCTGACGAGTCTCAAATCTGAAACTGCATCTCAGGATATTCCCTTGAGCTCTGGACCAGATGTTTGTATTTGAATGTCCCATAGGCATTTAAATTTAGCTTATTTAAAATCTTTTTCTCAACCGTGGCCTGGCTCATGGTTTCACAGTTGCTAGAAACTTGCGCATTTCCTGCCTTTAACTTTCTCTGTCCACGACAGTCTCTGCCCTGCCCGTCAGGTGTCGGTCCTTTGTGCCCTGAGGGACTGAGACGCCCCGGGCGCTCCCTGTTTCACTCTCACTCCAGTCTATAACTCGTCCACCTTCCTCCTGATACAGAACTGAAGTGTCTGTCCCTCCCTTAAGATTGTTTAATACACTGGTTACTTTGAGAGTAAAATCTAAAACTTCTTAGGATCCTGCATGATGTATGACTAATGCCTTGCTGATTTTTTAGTCTCATCTTTCTGTGGCCAGAATTTCTTTCATTTTTAAAACTAGGTATATTTTACATGTAATAAATCTTAAACTGTTTTAGCGTGCAGGTCTGTGAGTTTTGACAGATCTGTACAGTCTTGTAACCATCACCACAATCAGTATATAAAACATTTCCATCACCCACCAATACCCAGATTCCTCCATATCCCTTTTCAGGCAACCTTTGCCCATCTCCAGCCCCTGGCAACCACTGGTTTGTTTTCTTCCTTTATAGTTTGCTGTTTCTAGGATGATATATACATGGAGTCATGTAGTGTAAAGAGTATAGTATCCTTTAAAGCCCGACATCTTTCACTTAGTATACTGCATATGAAATTCATCCCTATTGTTGTATGTCTTGGTAGATCGGTTCTTGTTATCGCTGGTTGTATGGAGGAACCAACCACAGTGTCCTTACTCACTCTTCAGTTGAAGGACATCAGATTATTTCCAGTTTTTTTGACAGCTAGGAATATAGCCGCTAGAAACATTTATGTATCGGTTTTTGCATAAACGTGAGTTTTCACTTAACTTGGGTAAATACACAGGAATGGGATGGCTGGGTCGTTCGTTAAGTGTCTTTTTAACTTTGTAAGAAACTGCCAGGCTGTTTTGCAGTGTGGCTGTGCTGGCTGCCATGCCCACCAGCAGGGTGTGGAGTCCCGGGGGTGTGCCTCCTCAGAAGCCCTTGGTATTGTCAGGGTCATTTGTTTGTTTGTCTTGAATTTGCTGCCGTTCTAATAGGTACCTAGTGGTTTCTTGTGATTTTAACTGACCTTTCCCTGAGGACCAATGATGTTGAAGAATCACTAATTCTCATCTGCCCTGTTTTTTTTTTTTTTAAACAAACTTAATAATTCTTTTAATTTTAAATTAATTTCTTGTCAACAACTATGGACATGGTTAAGCAAGGACGTAACGTATACTTAAGAATACTGAACTGACGAGCACAATTGAATGCAGTGCTTCTTAGGGCAAGTCTCATTTTAGCCTTCACCCTGATTAAATTTAAGGTCCTTATTTCTCCTCTCTTTCCTGAGCTACGGTGTGGGGGGCTCAAAGTGGGGCACCCAGTTTCTTTCCATTCCCACTTTCCTGCCAGCTTGGGCTTCGAGAGGCAAGCCCCAGAAGACAGAAAGTAGGGTGTTAAACAGAGCCGAATCAATATAAAGTGACCTGACAGGAGAGGGATGGGATACACTTTAGGTTAGAAAATGTTACCTAACCAAACTGGGGTCCACTTGCCCAGCACCCAGCAATGCCAGACTGCCGACACCGGGTTGTGGTGAAGACCAGTGATGAGTGCGAGCACCAAGCCAGGAGGATGGGCGGCTTACGCCCCAAGACCAAACTCCGCATTGGCTTCCGGGGAGGTTTTCTAAAGGCAGCATTAGAGGTGAGGGCTCAGGGTGTATGCTCAGCCTGCGGGCTTTCTGCAGCTGTGCTGAGATAACGGATGATGCTTTGGGAATCTTAATCATCAGCCTTCTGGTTCCAGCCTGTCCAGGGTCAGCACATAGTCCCCATCCACCTCCTGGGAGGGCTGGGGGAGGTCTTAGTTTCCGCAGAACAACTCAGAGATACTCGTCAGATTGTTGTGTGTATCCCTTGAGGGAGACTGCGGCTCTGTTTTGTCACTGAACTAGCAAGCTGTCATTACTTTTTTTGAATGACCACTTTTTGTTTGTTTCTGCATTCCCTCACTTCCCTAATTAGTAACTGCTTGAATCTGCTCTTCGGAATTCAGGACACATGGAAGGGCTTTCGTGCTCGGGAAGACCTCACAAGGACCTCCTGGGTTTCAGTCTCCCTTTTTCTGATACGTCTCATTCTGGAGGGGAAGTGGGGAGAGAGGAGAAAGGGAATCAAGTTTTGGATAGAGCGGTTAACCATCAACCTGGCGAGAAAGTAAAAAAATGAATTTCTCTTGTCCCTTTCCCCATTTGCCAAGCTTATTAGCTAATTTAGTACTCTTCCGTTCCTAGTTTACAGGTACGTTATTTTGGTGGCACTTTCTCTTTTCCAAAATAAGATCGTGCCTTTATCTTGCTTCCTTTCCTTTGAGGGCAGGCAAGTTATAGGACCTATACTGCTGTAATTGTCACTTATTGATCCAAGGATAAGGGACTGTTTTATATTTCTGTATTCCAGGGCTTTATTTTTAGTGGGCCCTCATATGAATGAACAAATGGATAGATGAGAAACAGCACCTACCGCCTGTATCAGATCATATCAGTCGCTCAGTCGTGTCCGACTCTTCGCGACCCCATGAATCGCAACACACCAGGCCTCCCTGTCCATCACCAACTCCCGGAGTTCACTCAGACTCATGTCCATCAAGTTAGTGATGCCATCCAGCCATCTCATCCTCTGTCATCCCCTTCTCCTCTTGCCCCCAATCCCTCCCAGGATCAGAATCTTTTCCAGTGAGTCAACTCTTCGCATGAGGTGGCCAAAGTACTGGAGTTTCAGCTTTAGCATCATTCCTTCCAAAGAAATCCCAGGGCTGATCTCCTTCAGAAAGGACTGGTTGGATCTCCTTGCAGTCCAAGGGAGGACTCTCAAGAGTCTTCTCCAACACCACAGTTCAAAAGCATCAATTCTTCGGCACTCAGCCTTCTTCACAGTCCAACTCTCACAGCCATACATGACCACAGGAAAAACCATAGCCTTGACTAGATGGACCTTTGTTGGCAAAGTAATGTCTCTGCTTTTGAATATGCTATCTAGGTTGGTCATAACTTTCCTTCCAAGGAGTAAGCGTCTTTTTAATTTCATGGCTGCAGTCACCATCTGCAGTGATTTTGGAGCCCAGAAAAATAAAGTCTGACACTGTTTCCACTGTTTCCCCATCTATTTCCCATGAAGTGATGAGACCGGATGCCATGATCTTCGTTTTCTGAATGTTGAGCTTTAAGCCAACTTTTTCACTCTCCACTTTCACTTTCATCAAGAGGCTTTTGAGTTCCTCTTCACTTTCTGCCATAAGGGTGGTGTCATCTGCATATCTGAGGTTATTGATATTTCTCCCAGCAATCTTGATTCCAGCTTGTGTTTCTTCCAGTCCGGCGTTTCTCATGATGTACTCTGCATAGAAGTTAAATAAGCAGGGTGACAATATACAGCCTTGACGTACTCCTTTTCCTATTTGGAACCAGTCTGTTGTTCCATGTCCAGTTCTAACTGTTGCTTCCTGACTTGCATACAGATTTCTCAAGAGGCAGGTCAGGCAGTCTGGTATTCCCATCTCTTTCAGAATTTTCCACAGTTTATTGTAATCCACACAGTCAAAGGCTTTGGCATAGTCAATAAGGCAGAAATAGATGTTTTTCTGGAACTCTCTTGCTTTTTCCATGATCCAGCGGATGTTGGCAATTTGATCTCTGGTTCCTCTGCCTTTTCTAAAACCGGCTTGAACATCAAGAAGTTCACGGTTCACATATTGCTGAAGCCTGGCTTGGAGAATTTTGAGCATTACTTTGCTAGCGTGTGAGATGAGTGCAATGGTGCGGTAGTTTGAGCATTCTTTGGCATTGCCCTTCTTTGGGATTGGAATGAAAACTTACCTTTTCCAGTCCTGTGGCCACTGCTGAGTTTTCCAAATTTGCTGGCATATCGAGTGCAGCACTTTCACAGCATCGTCTTTCAGGATTTGGAATAGCTCAACTGGAATTCCATCACCTCTACTAGCTTTGTTCATAGTGATGCTTTCCAAGGCCCACTTAACTTCATATTCCAGGATGTCTGGCTCTAGGTCAGTGATCACACCATCGTGATTATCTGGGTCGTGAAGATCTTTGTTGTACAGTTCTTCTGTGTATTCTTGCCGTCTCTTCTCAATATCTTCTGCTTCTGTTAGGTCCATACCATTTCTGTTCTTTATCGAGCCCATCTTTGCATGAAATGTTACTTTGGTATATCTGATTTTCTTGAAGAGATCTCTAGTCTTTCCCATTCTGTTGTTTTCCTCTATTTCTTTGCATTGATCGCTGAAGAAGGCTTTCTTATCTCTTCTTCTCGGCGAAAACCATTGGTTTTTTGGTCTGATTTTGTTTATTTCTGGTAATCTTTCTGACTGCAGTTTTAGGTCCAACCCAGTGCTTTTGGAAGCGAAGAACAAACTTCATTTATGGAACAAAAGCAAGTCATGTAGCTTATTTTGGCCAAGTAAGGTCTTTCTGGAGATACATTGAACTGTTATCAAGAGATACAAGAATTCCTTCCTAAAATCCTGACATTGTTGTGAAGATTTAACCAGAAAGAGCAGCTGTCAGTTTTCTTTCATTTGCAGTGATTTATGTTCATCTGAGAGTTTATTATATTTAATTTAAAATTGACTTTTTTTAAACAGTGTGTTTATCCAAGATAAATAAGTATTTGGATCCAAGACGGCAGTTTTCTTAAGAGAAATTGTCATTGTAGCAGGTTTTTTCATAAAGTGGCAGGAGTTGGGTATGAATTGCTCTTCGGTTTATTTGTAAAATGCGTGATTTCTAGGTTGCCTTGGAAAATTAGGACTATGACTGTGATGATTATGACTTGTATTTCTTCATTGCCTAAGAAGTGAGGCTTGAAGGAAGCTCCTCTTAGTGAATAAAACAATATGTTTTGCTTTCTGCCTTGGATTTTCATTTATTTTCAATTTCATTTAAATGTTTATTTTCATTTAAACGTAATTTTTTTTGTATGTTCAGCAAAATAAGCTTACTTTATTACGACAAAATCACCAGTCTAGATTGTTTAATTTAAAAATAAATTTCTAACACATTTTGCAACCAGAAAATTAAGTCACATTATCTGCATAAAATCATGTTTTAGGAGACATATTTAAAGGGTATATATTTACTTTATGTTCTTGTTAATTCTTATTGACACTCAAGATGAATTTTAATAGACTTTGTCTCATGAATGTACTTTCAGTTCAGGAATTTCATTCAGGTTTTAAATTATGCATACTAATAGAGGCAGTGGAGATAAAGTTAATTATAAATGTGAGAGATAATAAAATTTTTATTTGGAAATTTTTAGAATAATTTATTATGAGTGTGATATTTTTAGCTCTTCAAACAAAATATTGATGCCATTCTGCCAGTGTGATTCAGGAGAAATCAGCAAGTAATCCAGTCTCTGTTCTGTTCCTAAATTCTGCTGATAATAAAATGTAGTCTTCAGAACATTCCTTCTGTGCTTCCTGACTTTTCTGGATTATTTCCTGGGGGAGTAGAAAAGAAATCAAAGGTCTTTTTTCCCCACCTAGCTTTAAAAGGTCTTTTCTTCTAGTTTCTGTTGGTGATAGCAGTAAAGGGAAACGCAGATGGAAACTGTGAAAAAGACATCAAATGAGCGATATATTTATTAACATAGTGAATTTAATGAATTGGACAAGAGTGATATATGGTGTATCAGGCACTCTCAGCACCTGAGTGAGTTTAAATAAGAACTTATTTGTCTCTGCCTTCTCCCTGGATTCTAGTAGAGAGCCTGGCAGCAGAAGCCCAGTGAATGCCTTAAGTGAACCGAATGTGGGTTCCTGTCCTCAAGGAATACAGAGTTCAGTATATGGAGGGGACAGTGGTGCAGGGCAGGGAGCAGGTATGTGCGAATAACTCTAGATGAAGACATAATATATTAAGTACTTAAGGAATGAGCGACAATATGGGAAAACTGAGGAGATGATGATTCTAGCTCCAGGAAACAGATTTATAAAGGAAATAGTATTTGATAGGCCTTAGAAAATGAGTTAGAATTTGAGACACTTTGTTGGGGAAGAATATTCCAGACTGTGCCAAGTGGGAGGAATGGAACCATTTGGTGTCTTTGGCTGAGGTACCTGACCCAGTGTTGGTGGCGACTTGAGGGCTTATAGTGAAGAGTTTACAGAAGTGTGAGCAGAGTTGAAATCGGGTGTTGGAGAGCCTTGATGATAGCTCTGTGGGCGAATACTCTGTAGATAGAAGGGGGCCTTCAGCCTTCTTGAATCAGGCAGTGATATTTTATCTGTTTAGAAAAACAGTACTGGGTGGGGAGGGGATACAATGTGGAAAAGAGCCAGAGATGGGAGTGAGGCTCTGAGGGTGTTGCCTAGGATTGAATTGTGATAGAGGTTAAAAAAAATAGAGGAAGAAGAGGTAGTTCCCCTTGTTGGGCACCTCTTATGTACCAGCTACTGTGCTAGGAACCTAGGGTTTTCAAGGATGTGTTGGCCGAGACTGGGTCCCTGCCTTCCAGACATGTGTCGGTAAGATGAGAAATGAGCATGGCAACACATTATAACATTATAATAATAGCTGTATGAACAAAGTAGAGAAGTGTGGTGGAGAAAGTGACCAGCTCTGTTGGAAGATGGGGTGGCAATCAAGGAAGCCTCTAGAAAGTGTGCATGTAGTTACGGAAGAGGAAGAAAGCCGAACACAAGTCTCTCTCACTTCCCTGTCCTTCAGCCACCTGCTCACCCTCCTTAGACCGGTTTCCTAGGAATCCCTCCAGAGTTCGTCCCTGAGCAGAGTTTTCAAAGACAAATAGCTGCTTTAGAAGCTGATTTAGTTACTTTTGCTAAAATACAGTGAAGTACTTTGGGATTAGAAAGATGGAGATTTGGATATTGGCTCTGCCACTAACCAGGGCTTCCCTGGTGGCTCAGACAGTAAAGAATGCCTGCAACGTGAGAGGCCTGGGTTCGATCCCTGGGTAGGAAAGATCCCCTGGAGGAGGGCATGGCAACCCACTCTGGCCTGGAGAATCCCATGGACAGAGGAGCCAGCTGGCCTACAGTTAATGGGGTACAGAGGGTTGGATTCGCCTGAGCGACTACATCACTTTCGCTTTTCTGCCACTTACTAGCTCTGTGTCCTTGTACTTTTTGACAAACTTTTTTCCCCTTTTCTGTAAAATGTAAACAGTGCCAACCTCATAGGATTGTAAATAGTTCTGGTAAAGCAGCTATTGCAGTGCCTGCTGCAAATGCTTGATGCTGCTGTTGCCGATGGAGAAAGAGAAACACGAAGGTTTGTGGCAGTTTTAATGGGGAATGATAACGATTGGATTTGCATGTTGGGACAGTTCCTCTGATACAGAAAAGAGAGGTCTGAGAGACACAGGATCAGTTGGGCCATTATGATTTTGAATTGGCTTAATCTGTGTGGTGGCGTTAGTGACAAAAATAAATGGATTTGTTAGCTCTTTAGGACTTTAAAGAAAACGAAAAGGCTTGATTAGGAAGTGGGAATAGTAAGGGTAGCTGTTAAAAAGCAAAGAATGAAGGGTGGTGACTGGGACAGTCAATTAGATAGATGGTGCTGTGACTGAATATAATAAAGAATACTGGAGGGAAATGGAGCTTTGAAATTGCAGATAATGGGAACAGTGTGAGACATCCAGATGATGAATTAATAGTAGGGCTTTGACTAAAAATAAATGGGATTTAGGAGAGAGAAAAGCTGTCAGTGGATTTTGGAGTTATCAGAATGTAGGTTGTTGAAGCCATGAGGATTGATATGATCATCCAAGTATGTGGCGTAAAAAAGAGGAGGTTGGAGGATGGACATCTGAATCACCACATTTACAGGAAATGTAGAAGGGTGTTATTAGCTAAGAATTCTGAATAGGGATGGTCAGAGTCAGAACGAAGGTCGTGGAGAGTCCTGGGTGTTAGAAGCCAAGGAGGTCAGTTAAAAGGAGAACTGAAGTGTCTGCTGGTCGGTCACTGCGAAGGTGCTTAATCCTTGTTCTAGCAAATTCCTTAAAGTTGGGGTGGGAGTGAGTGCAGTGTGTTAGAAAGTTAGAGTATGGGACGGAGTTAATGGAGCCAGAGGGCTGCCTAGCTGTGTGGCTATTATGGGAAATAGTCATTTTCTGTCCCTTCAGAAAAATAGGAAGAAAATTACATCTTGTATAAATTCTATTAATGATTCAACTTGTTTCCTTCCAGTGTTTATATATACACTTTTATTACACAGCTCTAGTCTTCCTTAAACAGTTTTATAGCCTATTTTTATTATTGCCTTACTTACTATGTATTTTTTAACCTACTTACAGGTGTAAGCCTTTTGCTATAAGATTAAAAGCTCTGGTCATCTTTCTTCTTTTTGCTTTATTTTTTTCCTGAAGTATCATCTATTTTGAAGTAGAATTAATGTGTCAAAAGAAGGAGTATGTACACTTTTAGATACATGATGCAATGGCCAAATTACTCTCTAGAAAAATGAGTTCAACTTCTGCTTGGGCAGGAGAAGCTTGGTCATATGTGTAAATTAAGGAGAGGGAATCACCGGGGAATCCAAGGCAAGTTGAGGAAACAAGCTCCTTTGCTGATGGAGTGGGGTTGAGGGGTTAAATATAAGTTAGGAATGTGGGCTGGAATATGCAGTTGATTAGAACAGAAACATCTCTGCTTTGGGGAGCCTGTCTTGACAGCCTTTGCACCTCCAAACTAGGTTAGACTCCTCTTTTATCTGATTACATAGCACTTCTACCCCCCGTCATAGCATTTCATCATATTCATAATTATTTATGTAAGGTCTGTCTTCCTTGTCAGAGTGTGGGCTCCACTAGAGCACAGACTTTTGTCTTTTTCACAACTTAATCTCTGTTGTCCCACACATAGTTACTTAGTAAATATACATTGATCAGAGAAGTAAAAATGTTGAACTGTGAGATCTAAAACCATGAATTTGTTGTGACAGCAATTTACATATGTAACATTATTTTTCACTCTGTACTCAGCTGGCCGGGGAGGAAAGTTGAATTGCATGATTGATGCAGAATGGAAAATTACAGTTTAGGAAGTTAGAAGAACAGTTGTAGTAGTTGAGGTTTACTGGTGAAGGAACTTTCAAACTGACAGTTTTAGTTCAGGCTGGGTGAAGGAGAAATGAAATCAGTAAAGAGCCAGCAGAAAAGTAGGCAGGATGGAGACATTTGAGGATTGCTGCTTCTTGTGAAGTTTGAGAAGAGGTGTGGTGGGATTTCTGTGGTGGGATTTCTGCGGTGGCGTTCCTGGAGCTGCCAGGCAGGGTGTGCCAGTGACAAAGGGCCTGCATGAGGAGGGGGAGGAGGGCTTTGGGGATGGTTTTTTCACTCGTGCGTCCTCAGTGCTCAGAACAGTGTCGGGCACAGAACAGGGGCCTGGGTGCAGGCGGCAGGAAGAACAGCTTTTCCTCTGCAGATCCCAGCCCTGTGGCACGTGCAGAGTATAGCTGTTGGTGTTTATAAAATGGGACAAGGGGAAGCTTGGGTTTTGGATACTTCTTTCCCTACATTTTGAAACCACCAAAGATGCTTGGGAGCTGCATTTTTGATGGTGAGGAAGAAAGTGTTATTTAACAAGTGCCTAGTGAATGTGGGAAAAGTGCCCGAGAGATATATAACCACCACGTTTCTTAAATTATTCTTGAGTTGGTTATCTGTCTTCAGTGTTGTTGAAATCCCAAGTCAACTCTATGCCTGCTCCATCTCTTATTTTATGTCCAGCAAATGCATGTGGGTTTTTTTAAAGAACATTTTCTCCAGTGGTAAGGTAATGTATTCTTCCAAGGAGTGTGTGTGTGTGTGTGTATCATTGCATGCAGCATGTGGGATCTTAATTCCCTGATCAGGAATCAGACCTCCTCCTTGCATTGGAAGCCTATTGGAGTCTTAACCAGTGGACCACCAAGGAAGTCCCCTGCTAGTGTATTCTTATGCAAAAGAGAAAATCAGACAAATCCTGTGAAGGAGAAAAAAGCATAACTACTTTAAAGAGCATTTTCAGTCCTACCACTCATACTAAACTACAGTTGATATTTGGGGATATATTCGGATATATTCTGCCTTTTTTCCTTCTATTTAAACAAATTTTAACATTAGTCTAAGAATGAAAATTTGGTTTAAGATATATGCGAATCATGTATACCACTACCTATACTTAATATGAGTTTAATTAAAAATTGAGAGAAAATCCCCTTTTGATAGTGTCTTGAAGACACCCACAGTCTTTCAATATAGCATTAAGGTTGTATTTGTTGTTCGTGTTTGGTCCCTGAATCGTGTCTGACTCTTTGTGGCTCCATGACTGTAGCTCTCCAGGCAAGAACACTGGAGTGGGTTGCCATTTCCTTCTGCAGGGGATCTTCCCTACCCAGGGATCAAACCCAAGTCGCCTGCATTAACAGGCGGATTCTTGAGCACAGAGCCACCAGGGAAGCCTGTTAAGGTAGTATAGCTTTGTCGTAATGAATATGTTATTATTTAGTCATATTTCAGTTATACAGAATCAGAAAACAGTTTGTAACCAGTCCATTTATGTTTATTTCAGATATATTGCATGCTTGCTGTTTGCCTACTGCTGAAATCACTTACATAAAAGTAAATGTTCCAGAATAGAGAGACGTGATGTGTTAGTCTTGGACCTTCTGATTTTCTGTGGGTGATTTGGCACTTGGATAGGTTTTTTAGGAGGGCCAGTTGAGATGTTTAAAGTGATGACAGAGTAGTAACTGTTTGGGATAGAAGCAGAGGCTGGCAAGGAGTTGTCCCTCATCCTAGGGCTGCCCTCTCTGTGATTTAGATGGTGCGGAATCTCAGCAGCTTTCCTTGTGTCAAGAAAAGTTAATACAGTGAACACCCACATGCCACCTTAATTTTAGAGTTAGGATTTTGCTCTATTTGTTTTATCCCAGATCTGTCCATCCAGGAATACTTTTTTTTTTTTTTCCTAAATGCACTTCAAGGTCAGAGTTTCCAAACCAGTTTTAATTCTCCAATTTTACACTTGAATCTCTCTTTTCTTACTCTGAAAATCTTGTTTCTAATCCTATTGACATGATTTGCTTTGTCCTAGAACATAAGTATACATTTCTGAATGAACATACCAATACTGTTACTAAAAGAATGTTGAATACCACGTGGTTTTTTACAGTTTCACACCAACTGACATTTATTAGTTTCACTTGTTTACATTTGTCTTCATTTATAGGGATTGCTTTTTTCTTTTTGATTTTGGTTTAAATAACACATCTGAACATTTACATTGTTTGTTCACAAACTAAAACTGTACAAGAAGGCCCTTCACAGAAGGCCCCTTTACCCTGGTCTTCCCCCATAGGTAACCATTTTCACTGATTCTTGTTTTTTTCTATTATTTCCTTTTGAACTTACAAGCAAATATGCCAGAGAAGACTATGAACGGATCTCACAAGTCACTGGTGACACTAATTGCCTGTAGATATGGGGAAGTGGTTAGGTGGAAATAGGAGTGAAAGGAAACTGTAAACATTTTCGTCACATTTGAATTTTGGTTTTTTTATTATGATGTGGTCTGTTTGCCTTTTTTTTTTTCTTTTAAAGGTGGGGCATTAGTATATTTTTACGTTTAGAAAATTACTTTATAGTAATAGCTGTAGTCTCCTCTTTAAAGATATCCTCTGTTGTGAGCAGTGGTGAGCAGTAATGGAACTAATTACTAGCCTCTTTTGGATCTTCCCTTCCCGCTTTCCTAGAATCTTTTTGTTGAGTTTTTCGGATAACCAGCCTTGAGGTTTCTTTGCTGAGGGGCAGGGTGGGAATCTTTCCAGTCCTCCTCTTTATTGATTGAAGTATAGTTGCTTTACAGTATTGTATTAGTTTCAGATGTACAACGTAGTGATGGAGTATTTTTATAGGTTATACTCCATTTAAATTACTATGAAATATTGGCTATACTTCCTCTGCTATACAGTATGTCCATGTGGCTTATTTAGTGTATACATAGTAGTTTATACCTCTTAATCCTCTACCTTTATCTTGTTTTCTGTATCTGTGAGTCTGTTTATGTTTTGTTATATTTATTCCAATAATATTTATGCCAAAGAATGCTCAAACTACCACACAATTGCACTTATCTCACACGGTAGTAAAGTAATGCTCAAAATTCTCCAAGCCAGGCTTCAGCAATATGTAAACCGTGAACTTCCTGATGTTCAAGCTGGTTTTAGAAAAGGCAGAGGAACCAGAGATCAAATTGCCAACATCTGCTGGATCATGGAAAAAGCAAGAGAGTTCCAGAAAAACATCTATTTCTGCCTTATTGACTATGCCAAAGCCTTTGACTGTGTGAATCACAATAAACTGTGGGAAATTCTGAAAGAGATGGAAATACCAGACTGCCTGACCTGCCTCTTGAGAAATCTGTATGCAGGTCAGGAAGCAACAGTTAGAACTGGACATGGAACAACAGACTGGTTCCAAATAGGAAAAGGAGTACGTCAAGGTTGTATATTGTCACCCTGTTTATTTAACTTCTATGCAGAGTACGTCATGAGAAATGCTGGACTGGAAGAAACACAAGCTGGAATCAAGATTGCCGGGAGAAATATCAATAACCTCAGATATGCAGATGACACCACCCTTACGGCAGAAAGTGAAGAGGAACTCAAAAGCCTCTTGATGAAAGTGAAAGTGGAGAGTGAAAAAGTTGGCTTAAAGCTCAACATTCAGAAAACGAAGATCATGGCATCCAGTCCCATCACTTCATGGGAAATAGATGGGGAAACAGTGGAAACAGTGTCAGACTTTATTTTTCTGGGCTCCAAAATCACTGCAGATGGTGACTGCAGCCATGAAATTAAAAGACGCTTACTCCTTGGAAGGAAAGTTATGACCAACCTAGACAGCATATTCAAAAGCAGAGACATTACTTTGCCAACAAAGGTTCGTCTAGTCAAGGCTATGGTTTTTCCTGTGGTCATGTATGGCTGTGAGAGTTGGACTGTGAAGAAGGCTGAGTGCCGAAGAATTGATGCTTTTGAACTGTGGTGTTGGAGAAGACTCTTGAGAGTCCCTTGGACTGCAAGGAGATCCAACCAGTCCTTTCTGAAGGAGATCAGCCCTGGGATTTCTTTGGAAGGAATGGTGCTAAAGCTGAAACTCCAGTACTTTGGCCACCTCATGCAAAGAGTTGACTCATTGGAAAAGACTCAGATGCTGGGAGGGATTGGGGGCAAGAGGAGAAGGGGACGACGGAGGATGAGATGGCTGGATGGCATCACTGACTTGATGGACGTGAGTCTGAGTGAACTCCGGGAGTTGGTGATGGACAGGGAGGCCTGGTGTGCTTGCGATTCATGGGGTCGCAAAAAGTCAGACACGACTGAGCGACTGGTCTGATATTTATTCCTTTTATATTTTAGATTCCATGTATAAGTGTAACATATAGTATTTGTTTTTCTTTGTCTGACTTATTTCGCTGAGCCTACTACTCCGCACGTCCTCCGTGTTGTTGCAAGGGGCAGAATTCTTGGCTGCATAGCGCTGTGTGTGTGTGTGTGAGATCACATCTTCATCTGTTTGTGTGACACTTAAGTTGCTTCCATACCTTGGCTGTTGGAAATAATGCTGCCGTGAACACTAGGGTGCATGTATCTTTTAAAATCAGTGTTTTCATTGTCTTCAGGAGTGGAATTGCTGGATCACATGGTACTCTGTTTTTAGAACTATTTTTAATTGACTACACCAATTTACATTCCCATGAACAGTGTACAAAGGTTCCCTTTGCTCCATGTCTTTGCTAGTATTTGTTATTTGGGGTCTTTGATGAGGGCTGTTCTGACAGGTGTGATGTGATAGCTCACTCTGGTTTTGACTGCTTTTCCCTGATGACTAACAGTGTGAAGAACCAGGTTTTGGGTTTTTTTTTTCCTCAGGTTTCCTGTTTTCAATTTCATTGATTTCTGCTCTGATTTTTATTATTTCTTCTCTTCCTAGGCTTTTATTTTTCTTAATTACTGATTTCCTAAGATAGAAGGATAAATTATTGATTTTAGATTATTATAATGTTCAGTACTATAGATTTTCCTGTAAGTACCTTTTTTAAGCTGCATCCCACAAATGTTGATAAGTTATGTTTTCATTTTTATTTAGTCTAAGATATTTTAAAATTTCTTTTGAGAAATCCTTTGTGACTTTAGCAGTGTGATGCTTCATCACTAAATAATTGGAGATTTTTCAGCTTTTGATATCTTGTTCAACTTCACTATTGGTTTCAGAGTATCCCTTGTATTATTTCAGTTTTTAAAATGTGAATCTGATCTTTCCTGGTCAATGTTTTTTGTGAACTTGAAAAGAATGTGTATTCTGATGTTTCTAGATGTGGATGTCAATGAAATCCAGTTGACTGATGGTGTTCTCTATATCCTTACTGGTTTTCCTCCTGCTGTCTGCCAATTACAGATGTCTCCAGTTATAATAGTGGATTTGACTGTTTTTCTGGGTAATTCTATCAGTTTTTGCCTCACATCTTTTGACATTTTGTTACTAGATGCATCAACATTAAGAATTGTTGTGCCTTCTTCAAGAATTGACACCCCACATAATGCTTCTCTTTATCCCTGATAATTTTCCTGGTTCTGAAATCCGCTTTGTTTGAAACTAGTATAACTAGTCCAGCTGTCCTTTGATTAGTATTAGCACAGTGTACCTCTCTGCATCCCTTCATGTTAATCTATCTGTGTCTTTATTATAAAATAGGTTTCTTGTAGACAGCACTGGTGGGTCTTATTCTCTTACTCAGTCCGTCAGTTTCTTTTGGTTGTTGTATTTAGGCCTCTCATGTTGAAAATGTTGTTATAGTTGGGGTGGTATCAGCCTTTACAGGTGACGCAGATGCTTTCTGACAGATTGTAACCAATCGCTCCTTCTCAGCAGTACCAGCTACGTCACCGCTGCTTTTCTGCTTGCTTCTGAGCACCCTTGACATAACGATACTGTACCCAGAAGCACGACCGTGTTCGCCAGACACATGAACTAACTTACGTGCCTGGACATGTGAACGCACGTTTGCATCTCAAAGTTCGCAGCTTGAAGATTCGTATGTAGGGGGCTTACTGCACATACTACCACTGTAAGCTTCTTGTCCATCGAGTCTTCTCACTCTGTCACTGCTGTTGAGTTTGAGCTTGTTTTTGTATGTCATGCAACACCTCAGACAGCTGCCAGCTGTCCTGGTTCACTCCTGGTTGTGAGCCACAGCTCTGCACATCTGGTGTTGCAAATCTCCCCTGTCCAATAACTCCTTCCACCACTTCGCAACTCACAAGCTTCAGTTCTATTTCACCAACTTCCCCAAGTAACCTTTAGGTCTTTCTAAGTGTAAGGTGCCGTATTTATTATAGTATTTATGTATTTATTGACAATTCAGCATGTGTAAAACCATTGTTATTGAATTTTGGTAGTTTTTAATTGGATTTTTACCTTTTTAAAAAAAGATAGGATGAAGTTTTTGAATGTTGTGCTCTTAAACCCATTTGCTCCTTAAGCACTGTGGTTTTTATTGCATGATGTTGTATACTGCAATGATTTTAAGGAACTCAGATGTCATGATAATAGCAGAACTGACTGTAATTGCTGTATCCCATATCTGCCCATTCCTCTGTCCACCCAGCCATCCATCTTATTTTTTAATGCATTTCGAAGTAAGCAGACTTACGTCCTAATGATTATGGCATGCGTAGCGTTAACTAGAGTTTGATACTTGCTTACTGCTCTTTTAAAAATTATCATAAAAGTTACGTACTGTGAAGTCTGAAGTGTACCATTTGATGAGTAGAAGTGTTTCCTCCTCCTCTTTCCCAGTTAGGCCGTGTCCTCACTGTCTCAGAAGTGCCATTGCTTTCCTTTTGCCAGTTCCAGAGCTTCATATACAGGCAGACTTTGGAGAAATGGCAGGTTCAGTTTCAGACCACCACAGTGAAGCAAATATCACAGTAAAGCAAGTCCCATGAATTTTTTGGTTTCCCAGTACAAATGAGTTATGTTAACATTACACTATCATCTGTTCATTGTGCAATACATAATGTCAAAAAAAAAAGTATATCCCTTAATTTAAAAGTACTTAATTGCTAAAAATGCTAATAATAATGGAAATGGTTGAAATATTACAAGAATTCCCAAAACGTGATAGAGACGCAAAGTGAGCGGATGCTGCTCGAAAGTCGGTGCTGACGGACCTTGTGGACGCAGGGTTGCCACAGACCTTCATTTGGTTGTTTTACAGCTGTATCTGTGAAGCTGAATAAAATGAGGTGTGTCTGCAAAAGGCGTCACAGAGCGTAGACCCTTTTGTCGATTTCTTTGATTCAGGATTGCATTTTTTAGGTCATCCGTGTTGTGTGTATCAGTACTTCATTTTCCATTTTATTTCTGAGTAGAACATGCCAGTTTGTGAATCCGTTCATTTGTTGATAGATACGTGGGCTGTTTGAGTTTTTCCTCTTTTGTGAAGAAAGTTCTCAGGAGCATGGTTAGACAAGTGTCTAGGCCCACGTGTTGCCTTCGTTTCTCTTCTGAGCGGAGCTGCAGGGTCTGGGGGTGAGCATCCACTCAGACGTACGAGAAACTGCCAGTCGTGTTCCCAAGGAGTTGCCCCATTGTACGTTCCCACCAGCAGTGTGTGAAAGTTATCCTTGTGCCAAGTTCTTGGCAGTGCTGGTGTGGCCGGTCTGAAACTGTCACCACCCTGCTGGCTGTGTGCTGGTGCCCCGTGGGGTTTAATTTCCCTTCTGTGGTGACCAGTAGTCACTGCAGTGCAGCGCTTCCACGTGCTTCGTGTTTATTTGCAGTTTTCTGTGATATTTTGTGAAGTGTCTATTGAAATCTTTTGTTCGTTTATAAAAATTAGATTGTCTTATGTCTTTGGGGCGAGTTTAATTTTGCTGATGTCTGACTTACGAGTTTGTTATTTTGTGCTTCTTGCTTTCTGTGTCCTAATAGGTATTTGCTTTATCCCCGTGTAAGTAAGATACTTTTACACGTTTTCTTTTAGAAGCTTTATACATTTAATCTTTGTGTTTAGGACTGTGATTCATTTTCAGTTGAGTTTTATGTATCGTGTGAGGTAGAGATCAATGTTGACTTTTCCAAATGGATACCAGTTCTGTCACTGTTGATGGAAAGACCTTCCTCACTCTTTGGGACTGTTTGGCACTCCTGTAAAAATGTTAAGTGATTGTCTAAGTGTGGGACTCTTTTGGGTCTCTTTCTGAATCCATTGCGTTGGTTTGTTTGTTGATTCTTAATGCCAGTACCACACTGTGGTGATTACTCAGGTTTATGCTAGGTGAATCTTGAGGTCAAATGATGTAAGTCCTCCGTCTGTATTCTCTTTCGTACTTTCTTTTGCACATTTTAGATCCTGTTTATTTCAAACGTTAGAATAAGCCTGTCGGTTTTATAGAAACCTCCTAGCATGAGTATAATTGGATTGCATTGACTCTAGAGATCAATTTGGAGAGAATTGTAGCCTTAATAATATTGAGTCTTCTAGTCCATAAATGTGATGTATCTCTCCATTTATTTACATCTTCTTTAATTTCCCCATCATTGTTTGGTAATTTTCAGCTGAGAAATTCTACATGTCTTTTGTTCAGTTCTTAAATGTTTTATGCTTTCTGGTCCTTTTGTAGATGTAATTGTTTTAAAATTTTATCTTTTTAGTGTTTGCTGCCAGTATATACAAATAGAGTAGATACTTTTATATAGTAATTCTGTATCGTGCACCTGTATTTAAATTCACTTATTAACTTTACTGATTATTTTGTGTTTATCTTTTGTTAAAGTAGTGTTATTTACAGATAAAGTCAGATTTATTTCTTCCCCTTTTTCTTCAATAGGATGTTTTTATTAGATGAATATATTTATGTCTGTATTTAGCTTTTAGCAATAAGCTATGCTGAACTCTAAAAATGTCATACCATTAATGTATGCAATATTTTTTAGTCAAATTAACCATTCATTTATTCATTCATTCGAAAATGTGTGTTGAGCACCTCCTCTGTGCCAGTCCTCCACTCTGCACGGAGAATAAAATGCTAATAGTCACAGTAACACAGTCCTTGTTATAAATTTGGCACACCTCTGAGTTGTTCCTTGTGTGTGAAAGCCAATGAGGTAGGTTTCGTTATCAACAGAATGTTAAAATGAGTAACTTGGCCAGTAAGTTCTCTTTACTCTTGACTAGGGGTCATGTTATACTGTGTCTTTATATGTCAGGTAATTTTGAATTGCATGTTGTAACTGGATTATAATTTTTAAAATTAACAATATTTTTTCAGTAAGTTTAATGACATTTCATAATTTTCTTTGCTAATTGTCATTTCTTTGTCGCACACATTTCCTTCTGGTTTCACTGGACTTCCTACTGAAGTCTGTTCTCAAATAGTTCTTTCGTGAGCATTTGTGGATAGTAGAGTTTTAGCTTTTTATGCCATAGAATGCCTTGTTTTGCCGTCATTCTTGGATGAGGCTTTACCTGGGATTAGGTGCTGGGTTGACAGTTCTTTACTCTAGGTGCTTTGTGCCGTTGTTTACTGTCACCAGCCGCTGCTGGAGAGCAGTCAGCTTTCGTTTTCATTGTCATTCCTTCTGACATGATCTGCCTCTCTCTTGGAAGCTTTTAGGATTTTGTTTGTATCGATAGTCTATAGTGTGTGTGTGGATCTATTTTTACCTTTCTCAGTGTGTGATGTGCACTTTCAACTTAACCAAAATATTTTTTAGTTGTGGGAAATCACTAGCTAAACTATCTCAGTAAATACTGGTGTTCCACTGTACTTTTTAATAATGGTGATTCCATTTTTTTTTCTTTAACATAATCCTAAATGTATGTATTTTTTAAATGCTTTTTTTTTTTAATCGTACTCTCCATTGATGTCTTCTAGAATGAATTCACATTCCAGTTGTGTATTTCGTTGGTCTTATGTACCTTTTTGAGGGGCTTCCTGTGTAGCTCAGCGGGTTAAGAACCTGCCGGTAGTGCAGGGGACTCTGTTTGATTCCTGGGTTGGAAAGTTCCCCTGGAGAAGGGATAGGCTACCCACTCCAGTGTTCTTGGGCTTCCCAGGTGGCTCAGACAGTAAAGAATCTGCCTGCACAAGAATATACAATGGAGAAAAGACAGTCTCTTTAACAAGTGGTGCTGGGAAAACTGGTCAACCACTTGTAAAAGAATGAATCTAGAACACTTTCTAACACCATACACAAAAATAAACTCAAAATGGATTAAAGATCTAAATGTAAGACCAGAAACTATGAAACTCCTAGAGGAAAACATAGGCAAAACACTCTCTGACATAAATCACAGCAGGATCCACCTCCTAAAGTAATAGAAATGAAAGCAAAAATAAACAAATTAAACTTAAAAACTTTTGCACAATGAAGGAAACTATAAGCAAGGTGAAAAGACAGCCTTCAGAATGGGAGAAGATAATAGCAAACGAAGCAACTGACAAAGAATTAATCTCAAAAATATACAGGCAGCTCATGCCGCTCAATTCCAGAAAAATAAATGACCCAATCAAAAAATGGGCCAAAGAACTAAACAGATATTTCTCCAAAGAAGACATACAGATGGCTAACAAACACATGAAAAGATGCTCAACATCACTCATTATCAGAGAAATGCAAATCAAAACCACAATGAGGTACCATCTCATGCCAGTCAGAATGGTTACTATCAAAAAGTCTACAAACAGTAAATGCTGGAGAAGGTGCGGGAGAAAAGGGAACCCTCTTACACTGTTGCTGGGAATGAAAACTAGTACAGCCACTATGGAGAACAGTGTGGAGACACCTTAAAAAACTGGAAATAGAACTGCCATACGACCCAGCAATCCCACTGCTGGGCATATACACTGAGGAAACCAGAATTGAAAGAGACACGTGTACCCCAGTGTTCATCAGAGCACTGTTTATGATAGCCAGGACATGGAAGCAACCAACCTAGATGTCCATCGGCAGACGAATGGATAGGAAAGCAGTGGTACATATACACAATGGAGTATTACTCAGCCATTAAAAAGAATACATTTGAATCAGTTCTAATGAGGTGGATGAAACTGGAGCCTATTATACAGAGTGAAGTAAGCCAGAAAGAGAAACACCAATACAGTATATTAACACATATATTAGAAAGATGGTAATGATGACCCTATATGCAGGACAGCAAAAAAGACACAGATGTAAAGAACAGACTTTTGGACTCTGTGGGAGGAGAGGGTGGGATGATTTGCGAGAATAGCATTGAAACATGTATATTAGCATATATGAAACAGATCGCCAGTCCAGGTTTGATGCATGGAACAGGGTATTCAGGGCCGGTGCACTGGGATGACTCTGAGGGATGAGATGGGGAGGGAGGTGGGAGGGGGGTTCAGGATGGGGAACCCATGGCTGATTGATGTGAATGTATGGCAAAAATCACTACAGTATTGTAATTAGCCTCCAATTAAATAAATTTTCTAAAAAAAGAATCTGCCTGCTTTGTGGGAGACCGGGGTTCAATTCCTGGGTTGGAAAGATACCCTGGAGGAGGGCATGGCAACCCACTCCAGTATGCTTGCCTGGAGAATTCCCATGGACAGAGGAGCCTGGCGGGCTACAGATCATGGGGTCTCAAAGAGTCGGACACAGTCAAACATGGTACATTTTTGGTGTATTTTAGAATTTTGTTTTTGTGGCATTATTTTAATTAGGAAGGTAAACATTTTTCTTCACTTTGTTTATCTAGTTCTATACTTTTCTCTTTATTACAGTTTATAGTTGCTTTCTAACTCCTGGGCCCTCAGTCGAAAGCCTGGTCTGCATTAGGGTTTCCAGGTTCTTTATTCAGGGTGAGTGTTGCAGGGTGAGTCACAGATGGAGTCAGTAACTTTGTCCAGCTCTTAGCTGCTCCTTCTCCCTCCCCCTTAACTAGGCCACAGTGTCAGATGAGCTTTAGCCAAGGCCGCGGGTGGTATCTGTGTTTTCTTCCCTTCAGGAGGGGAGCCTCTTCCCTGTGGGCTCTAAGCAGTGAGCAGGGCTGATGATCCACTGTGGAGCCCTGTTAGCCTCGGTGCCTCAGGAGGAACTCCTCCCCATTCATGGGTGTCCGCAGGCCCAGAGCTGTCCCTGCTTACTTTGTGCTGCTTCTTGGAGGCTCTCTTGTAACTCACTACTTTCTTTAAACATAAATAATTACATTATATGCTGTATTTTCAACAGAGGGGCTGAATCAGAACACCAACTTATCGAGTCTCGACTAGACATCCAACACGTTTCTTCTTGTTTTGTCATTGTTGTGTCCCTGGACACACAACTCTTGTTGGTCATACTGCACTTGTGAATTCCATTATCTGTGAATGGTAATATCTAGTAGGACAGACACTAAGTTATCTTTTATTTAACTTTGTCTTGATCACAATTTTCTATTTTTACATAAGAACTTTAAAATCACCTTGTCTAGTTTTAAAAAGATAGACTCATTTGGAGTCTTATCTTGAACCTCAGTACACATATATATTGATTTTAGAAAGATTGCTATTCTTACACTGTTACGTTATCCAGATACTCAAATACTCGTTTATTATCACTTTTAAGATAGCACTTTTGAGCTTTACTTGAGCTCTTTATTCATACGTGCATGCTAAGTCCCTTCAGTTGTGTCCGACTCTTTGCAACCTTATGGATGTAGCCCGCCAGGCTCCTTTGTCCATTGGATTCTCCAGGCAAGAATTCTAGAGTGGGTTGCCATTTCCTTCTCCAGGGAATATTCCCGACCCAGGGATCGATCCCGTGTCTCTTAAGTCTCCTGCTTTGGCAGGCAGGTTCTTTACCACCAGCATCACCTGGGAAGCCTCCATCCTTAATGATACCCCTGTTTTATAGTGTCTGTGGTTATTATGATTGGTATCTATAGATTCTCCTTCCTTTCTCTAGCTGATTATTACTAGGAAAGAAATTAAAATATTTCTCTTACATTCAGTCATTTTCCAAAAGTGTATTAGTTGCTCAGTTGTGTCTAGCTCTTTGCGACCTCATGGACTGTAGCCTGTCAAGCTCCTCTATCCATGAAATTCTCCAGGCAAGAATACTGGAGTGGGTGTCTATTACCTTCTCCAGGGGGATCTTAAATTTTCCCAAAATACCTAGTTAATTCTAAAAACTTATATTCCATAGTTTCCGAGGTATATAATCAGAGCAACTACAATTAATATAATTTTATATCTTGTAATATTTATACTTATCTAGTTCTCTTATTAAACTAAAATCTCTAAGACAATGTTTAAAAGTTGTAGGCATCTCTATGCCTGATTTTATCGGAAATGACTTAAGTGTTTCACTGTTGAATACCTTGCTTGTTGCGTTCAGTTCAGTTCAGTTCAATCGCTCAGTCGTGTCCAACTCTTTGTGACCCCATGAATCGCAGCACGCCAGGCCTCCCTTAGATTTGGCAAAAAGTGTGTCTTATTTAGGTACTTCCCTTTTATTTTTATTTGAATTTTTATTAGGAGTGGTAGCTGAATTCATCAAATACCATTTTAAATCTTGCACAATTAGCAATTTAACTAATTGTTAACTAATGGACTCAGTTTGCTTTTTAAAGTTTTTTAAATGAATTGCATACCTTAATGATTACCTTTTGCTCTAGTATTTCTTTTGTAGAGATAATTTTGTTCTCGTGTTTTATACATTAATAATTAAGGCTTTCATGTTTAAGTCCATATCGTCAGTTTGCCTGAATACTTTCGGAAAACCAATACATAGTTACCCTGTAGCACATACTTTTTAGGATATTTAGGTATTGCAGATGCTCTTATCTGAATTGGATACTTTTTCAAATTTGTCTCCATGTCTTTGTTGAGGGAGGGGAGGAACTAGATTTTTACTGTGTCCTTTTAAAAGCCACATGCCCCGCTGTACTTTTTGTTAGAATTCTTAATTCCAAATATGTATGTGTAGATAAGTTGGAAAGATTTTTATAATTGTAAGAATACATAAGTAATTCTTTGGGTATGTTTATGAATGATGCTATAGGAATGTACTGTCAGTCTGGGTTTTGTTGTTGCTTAATATTGCCCTTTTTGCTTTTTCATGAATTCTAAGAATTTTTTTGTAGCTACCCTGTGCAGTTCATCTTGGGCTTAATTCTGATAATGTTTGGGAGTGTTTGGTAATTTATACATATATATAACTACAATCAGCTTTTCTTTCTTCCTTTTTTTTAAACAGTTACATGGGAATCGGTCTTTCTGCTCAAGGCGTGAACATGAACAGACTACCAGGTACACTTGTAATTGAATTACAGTGCGGTCTTATGGCTAACTCTGGCTAAAATGGCAAGTAATAACTCGAGATATTAAGTACATCAATCTTCTATATTTTTAATCGCTGTATGAGTTCAGAGTTGAAGCTAAATGGTTTTAATAAATTTTATGCTATTTTGCAAAATATGCCATGCCTCGTTTTGTTTTGCTTGTTTTTGTTTTGTGTGTTGGTATTTTGAACTTCTAGTACATAATGATATCAGCTACTTTAGATGTTTTAATTGGTTGGTTCTGTCTCCTACCCAACACATTCCTGACTTCTAGGAATTCCCCATTTTCAGTTGTTTAATACTCTGGGTATCTAGGCTGATGTTAAAAGTAAACGAAGGAGAAAAAAAGCAAAGGAAGGAAGGTGTGAAACACAGTGGTAGACTGTTTTCCTAAAACCATTAATTGTACCAAGTGATTCTTCGATTATATTTTCTGATGTTCTGCTTACTAATGTTAAAAATTAACTTTAGAGGAAACTGCTTGAAAATTGAGAGAAAAATCTTGTGTGTTATTTTAAACTCTGTGTGTGTTAAAACCAAATCAGAGCAAAATTCCTTCGGTCTGTTAGCAAAGGAAATATGCATGAGACTGCGTCTTGCTGTTTGTTTGCTTTTTCTGTTAAGAGTCCTCTCTGAGACATAGTTTAGCGTTCTGTGTGGCAGATTTACTTTTGTTAATGTTGTAAGCAGTGTTTTAATACAGAATTTATGTACTGTGATTGTTGAGAATTTAAATGTACTGTTGGAAATTTTACCTTTGGAAAGGGGAAATTTACAGAGATTGTACTGTTCTTGCTTGTCTTATTATAAATTTGCTGAATAGTTCTAGTATGGGGCAACCTTACTTTTCACTGTAAATATACTGAAACTTTCTCTTTTAGGCTGGGATAAACATTCGTATGGTTACCATGGTGATGATGGACATTCATTTTGTTCTTCTGGAACGGGACAACCTTATGGACCAACTTTTACAACTGGTGACGTCATTGGCTGTTGTGTCAACCTTATCAACAACACCTGCTTCTACACCAAGAATGGACACAGTTTAGGTACTAAAGTAACCAGATGGGGTGCTTATGTACTTACAGCATGGTAGTAATGGTTATTATGTAATTCTCCTTTATGAGTAGATGCCTCTGGAGATTATTTCTTTGTTCTTTCTAGGTAGAAGCTGAGAAAATGGTGAAAATTTAAATCTGAAGTATTATGTAATGGGCACATATTCAATTAAAAATCTTAATTTTTTACGTTGAAGGCCACATGATATCACACCTGTGGGACTAACTAGAAATAACTGCATGCTCAGATATTTATTCTAATAGTGGAAATGCTGCATGCTTTCTGCTCTGCTTTGAATAAAGCCCTTCACAGTATGATCCAGTTTTCTAGATACCGAGTGCCGAGAAAAAAGCCGTCAGTTTTTAGTATAATATGAGGGTAATGACAGAGCATGGAAAAGCTTATGCTCCCAGCGAAATGAAGGGCATTGACATACTGAAAAATCAGGCCTGCTAACAAAAAATTAACAAAGATTGTAACTACAAGCTAGTTCTGCAAAAGGGAGCAGAACTAAAATGAGCAAATGATAACAAAACTTCTAAAAGACAGCTGGCAAATAGATAGATTAGTGAAAACATGAGAAAATCACTCCGCTGTAAGACTAACAGGAAATTAGGGGTTTTGGTTGAATATCTGTACTACTTCAGATTTAATACTTTTATGCTCCCTTTTCTTAGATTTTTTTTGTCTTTGTTTTGTATTAAAGTAAGTATAAAGGATAGCAAGGTTGATGCTTTAAAAAAAGTTTCATATTTTTAACTGTTTAGAACATTCTTGATTTATAGCAGGTTATTTCTGATGAGATAAAGTGAAAGAAGGCATCAACTAATCCCCAAAGGCAGAAGATTCAGTTTGCTTATAAACAGTATTTAAAAATTAAACTGCAGATAGTATGCTTAGACATATAATAAATATTCTTTAATATAGTGCAAAAACTATTCTGTAATTTAATAGTAGAGAATTCTAAATTTTGGGCTATGTTGGTAATAGTTATTTGGGTTTTTTAGTGTCTCGACATACTCCTTATATAATGTTACTGTCTTAGTCATAGTTAGTTACATTTGGCTTAAAACTTTTCCTTCTGATTATTACTGTTGATTCTGAAGTTCTGTGCTGGCTAACTTAAAAGCTCTCACAAGTCCACAGAGACTCTTAACATTCTTTTCAGTACAAGACTGTTGATAAAGGATGCCATGTATGGTGTGTGTATTTGTGATCTGATTGTTATTGGCAGACTGGTTTCCAGAAGGACACAGCCCTTCTAGTTTGTTGTTGCTCTTCAGGCTCTGTCTGAGTTGTCAAAGCAGTTAACTGGGATAGTCTTCATTGGCTTGGCTGCTTAAGGTATTTAAGATCTTAAACCAGAAGTCTGCCTTCAGGTAGGACCTTTGGTTCAGTAATGCAAAGATGACATTTTTAAAACCAAAATGAATTTTTTTATAGTTTGCAAAAACTTTATTTCAGAGAAGAAATTTTATTTTGGGACTTAAGAAGATCATAGGTGATGTGATATTATTTTTTTCCTATTAGATTTTCACAAGCATTTACATTGAGATTTTTCTCTTGCGTAAGGAAGTTGTTTTTAAAATATGTTGTTGTTGTTCAGTCCCTAAGTTGTGTCCGACTCTTTGTGACCCCATGAACTGCAGCACATGGGATGCTGTTTAAGAACAAGGGTACTTGATGGAAGCATGTTCTAAAATTGTCAGTTTGAAACAGTTGGCATTATTCATTCATAAACCTAATATGTATTTGTCAAGCACATGGAGGGTCAGGATAGCAGTGGTCAGTATGGGAGTTCAGTTGTCTGGGTTTTTCTCCTGGCTTGGGCTTGTGACCTTAGGCGAGTTACTTACACATCTGTGTGCCTCAGATCATAAAACCAGATCGCTGTAACATGTGCCTGTTGAGGTTGCTGGGGTGGACTGAAGTGATGCACGTGAAGCTAAGTGATTGCCATACACTTAGTGAGTGCTCAGTAAGTGGTGTTCATTGTCGTTTGCCAGACTCTGGCCCAGGTGCTGGGGATGCAGTGAGCAAGAATTATTCCTCTGGAGCAGAGGTCAGCAAGCTATGATGGCCCACGGGCCAGATCAGTCTCGTGTCTGCTTTCTAAGTAAAGTGTCACTGAAACCCAGTCACCACCACCCCTACCCCTGGTTCATTTGCTTTCTGTATGTGGCTGCTGTCCTGCTACTGTAGCAGAATTAAGTAGTTGAAACAAGCCCAGAGAGCTGACCCCTTACAGAGTAATGTGTTTCTCTCTGGACCAGATTCTAGCATCTAGAAGATAAAATATTACTCAGCTACTTTTCCCTTGTATTTCGCAAAATGGATAATTTGTGCCCCAAAGCTTGGTACATGCTTAGTTTCTGTCTCATGGAGGTTTTCAAAATGTATATTTACTTACTGTATAAAGAGAAATGAAGGGGGTTTTGAGGAAATAATTAAAGGAGAAACATTTCAGTATGCAAGTTAATTCATTTGAATTTTTAAATTTTGTTATAATTCTTCAGTAGACAGTTACTTTTCTAAAAGTCTCTTGATAATCAGATTAGGAAATTGGGAAAAAATTGTTTTCTGTGTAAAACTTAAATAATTGTTCAGCTTGTTAAAGTGCCATTTTTGTGGTCTGAATATGTATAGGTTGTGTTTAATATATTTGACAGTGTTCAAAAGTGTTATTCTATAGAATTAAGTTGGATACTTCATTAGAGATTTTGGTAAAGTGAGGAAGGATCTCAGTAATTACTGACAAAAGTAAATTTTTGCTTAAACGATATAAATTTAGACAGTCTTTATCGATAGACATTTTTGAAGGAAAGTGATTAGGCTGCTGTTTTATGAAAGGTGGTAAAATTATATATGGTCATGTTTTATTTATTCTTGCTGTTTTCTTTGTTCTTTTTAGTTTTCTGAAATTTTTAGGATAAATTCTCACATTTGTTTGGCCCACAATCACTTTACTTTCTGTTTATTAATGAAACTAAAGGTAATCTGAACGTTTTCACTTTTGACAAGTTAACATATAAGTTTACTGGTTTTTAAAAGTCATAAAAACAGTATTTTAATTACAAAGCACTATTTTTACATTTATTTCAAGGCATATATAGTAGAGATTTATAGTCAGTTTGCCTTTTAACTTTATTACTTTAATGAATAGAGTCAGATGTATTTTCTGAAGGCACAGCACAACGGTAGAGCTACAGACTCTCAACTGGGAAGAGACCTTAAAGATGATGTTTCAACAGGAGGGCCCTCATTATTTTAGGTGGTGATCATCACCATAGAGGGTGGGATGCTGGCATGGTTTGACTTTGTCTTAATGTGTGTTTAAACTGAAGAACTGCGATTAGCCAAGTCAGCAGTACCACCCCCTCCCATTATTATAGAGCTCAGTCTTTTTAAACATATGACTGAGGTCCTATAGAAATATCTGGTTTGTTTATTATCTTATTTTCAGCTAAGTAATTTATTTGAATATTTAAAGGGTGATTACATCATCACTTTGGGATGTCAGTAGATTTATTCCAGTGATGTTGCCATTGTTCAAATGTATTTGGTACATAACTGTTGAAATTACTGTCAGAGGGCATTTAAGAGAAATTTTCAACTGTATGTATCTTTGTCCTTTGAAAGAGGAATTAATTTTGTTTTCTAGAGTAATCAAAACTTTGTATTTTTATGAGAATTTTTTAAAGTAAACAAAGCTACTATATTTTCTATTCACCCCTTTTTGTAACAGAAAATCTTTCCTTTTCCCTTAAAATTATTTAAAAGCTAAATCTAGGTAAGGAAGATTTAAATAACAAGGCCAGATAAAGCAGCTTAGGTGTCAGTCAGAAATTAAATGTAATTATTTTGCAACCAGTTTTCTTTTTCCTCACATAGCTTTGAATATTTATCTGAAACCATTTCAGAAATCCTGGAGGCAACTACCGTACCCCAGAAATAAAATTGGCGTGTCCCTAACAAGGGTCATGAGCTTGACACAGGATGGCATTCACTCAGACCTGCATAAGTGTTATTGAGAGAAAAATTAGTCTTGTTATTTTATATTTAGCTTTTTAATTTTTTCCTTCCTTTGCTGTATTTTCCCTTCTTTTTGGTGAGAAATTCAGCTTGTCACCATACTCTGCCTGAAAAACGACTTCTAACGCCATTTTCCTTTCCTTTTAGGTATCGCTTTCACCGACTTACCGGTAAGACAGACTTTCTTGTAAAAGTAGTTTTGTATTTTTAATTAAAAGAAGTATATAGAAACTAGTACTACTCACGTTTAAAACGCAGTCTTACTGATAATAAGTTTATAAGCCGTGCCGCACGTGCACCAGAGCGCCTTTCATGAGCTGCCATCCGTGCGGACCGGCAGAAAGTAAGCCGAGTTGCACTGGGCCCCGCTGCCCAGGGGAACTTAGCTGTGGCTGAGAACCAAATCGGACATGTTTGTTTAGAAGACACTTTTTAGTATCACTGTGGATTCGTTTGAAATATGTTTCTCTTTTATTGTTGGGCTTTTTAGTAAGTGGCTGTGTGACAGTCATTTACTAATTCAGCGTCTGTTGATGCCACAGTGTGGCGAGTTCTCTGCTTGCTTTTATTCAACAAAACAGATGGAGGTCTCTGTCCTTTCGGAGTATTCAAGTTGAGGACCTTAATAAATAATGCATTAAAAATATTTTTAAAAATTTAAATACTTTTTAAAGGGAGAAAACAGTAGTGCCTGAGAGGACCAAGGACAGAGCCCAGGTGGCACAGTTTGCTCACCGTTGTTCAAGGTAATTGCTGAGCAGAATCTTTGGAGGAAGCGAGGATACGGAGAACAAGAACGTTCCAGGCAGAGGGAGTAGTTAGGGGGCGGGCACTCAGGCAGGAGCGCTTGGGGCGTGTTTGAAGAGCGTGCAGGGAGGTAGAGAGACTGAGGCGGGCGGAGTCAGACCCCAGGGTGGGGCGGAGTCAGACCCGAGGGCGGGGGCCGTTGTGAGCACCTGGGCATTGACTCTGAATGAAGGACGCTGACAGTGCAGAGGTTAGCTGTTGTGATACACCGGATGACAGAGAGACGGCAGCTGGGGGAGTAAAGACAGAAACAAGCCAACTGTGAGGGGCTGTTGCAGAAACTCAGGCAGGAGATGCTGGTGACTCAGCCTCTGGAGACGTAAGGAGTGGTTCCATTCCGGACGCCTTACATCCCAAATCTAAGCCTCTGTCAGTTGTAACATGCATCATATATAGCCCTAAAGGGAGTGGGGACTAATAAACTCTGATACAGTGCTTTCTTATCATTTAGGACTGATAGTTTATATTCACTGATCTCTTCAGATATTTAAATCTATTAATAAACTTTTGATCGGTATCACTTATTGTATGCCTGAAACAGAACTTTAAGAAGCAGTGACCAGTGAGTGGGGCAGGAGGAGGACTAAGAATTGGGTGTCCTCCTTCAGAGCCAACTGAAGAAGATCTGTCCGGAAGGAAGGAGAAGCCAGCGTGTCAGATGCCACTGTGATGTATTGCGTCACAGGGGCTGAGGATTGACCAGTGGGCTTATTGTCAGGGTTAGCAGGGTGTCTGCTAGCTGTTGAGAATGATACAGTAGCAAGAAAAACAGGGGATGTTGTATATCCAGAGGGAAAGTAGCCGTGATCCTGCCCTTGAATGGACAGGGGGTGATCCTGTGGGTGAGTGGAAAGGAGAGGCTTTTGAGAAGAGTGTCTGGTGGGGGCGGCTGGGTGTTGGTCCAGGTGCAGATACGAGGGCCCACGTAGCTCAGTCTTGTTGCAGACGTTTTGCTCAGACTCTCCGAGTCACATGGATTTGGTGAAAGGGCGTATATAGCTGGTTTGATTTTTTTTTTTCTTCTTTCTTTCTTCTCCCAGTTTTTGTGGCTCTAAGCAAGTAAAATCAACTTGTCAGTTAGTAGATTTTGTTCCTTACTGACAGATAGTGGTGATCATTTAAAAAAGGCGTAGCTACTTTTAGATATGTTGACTGTTTGGGGTTGCCTTCTGATCATTTTTTGTCCCATTTTAGAATCACCAGTTATATTTTTTGCCTTGTCTGTAATTAGCCAAGGGTGATGTTCATTTCTACCTCAGTGGGTAAAGTGGTGGTTAGGGTGGTGGTTGTAAGTTTTCTGTTAATAACACAGTGGTTCTGAGAGCTCTTTATTTTTGTGACTGTGAGATCTTCTGGGACTTCCACACACAACATATCATTCTTCTACTTAAAAAGGAAAGAAAGTTAGTCTTTCTCTTAGAGTCCCCACCACCTGTGATCCTTCACTAGACAGTCACAGCAGTCAGCCTCCGTGGAGGGGATGTTTACAGAAAAAAAGCTTACCTATTATGGAACCAGAGGGTGCTTTACATCTCTGAAAACTGGAGATGTTTTTCAAAATGATCATTCTTCCCCAGCTCACCTCACCATCTTTAGATATGATGATGGTGTTGAGTGTATGGCCTTCTAGATCTGTTTTAAACTTACGTTGGCCAGTGTGTCCGTGACTGTCGGCTGGAGGAAGGTGGGTCGTAGCTGAGGCACTGTTCCGGTAGCTTGCTTTTTTCACTTAGTGATGTGTGTTGTGCCTCTTTCTGCATCAGTGTACACGTTTTTAACGCTTTCTTTTTGCTTGTTTTTATAATATCTTATTGTAAGATGCACTGCAACGATTTAAAGATGTATGTTTTTGTGTATTTGACATTTATGAAAGGGGGTGTATCCTAGAAATCCATGGCCTGTCACAGTTTAATGGACAGTGTTTCTTAGACATGAAATGATGGTAGATCTTATAGTCAGTGCGGGCTGAGCTTCCCTGATTGTGGTATATAATACCACCTGTGAATGGACATTCTTTTTAATTTTTTATTTGCTATTAAAAATAATGCTGCAGGACATATATCTTTGCACATGTTTGTTTTTCTGTAGGATTAATTTCTTACAAGAAAAGGACTAATTATCAGCAAGGAAATTGAATCGGTAATTTCAAAATCAGACAAGAAAAAGAAATAAAAGCAATTCAAATTGGAAAGAAAGAAGTAAAGTAAAATTGTCTTGTCAGTCTTAATAGATTTTGCCAAATATCTTTCTTACAAGGTTATATTGGTTCATATTTCTATGTACAGTGAATGAGAGGGCTTATTTTCTCAGCCTTCATCAACACTGGGTGTTCTCAGCTTTTAAAATCTTAATCTGTTGTGCAAAATAATCTGCTTATTTTAATTTGCATTTAAGAAATTCAATTCATATCTCTTTATATTTTTAATCATCATCTTATGTTTCTTCAAATTGCCTGTGTATCTATTGCCAATTAAATTGTTTTTAACTAGTAATTTTGTTTGTCAGTTTTTTGTTTTGTATCGGGGTATAGCCAATTAGCAATGTTATGATAGTGTCAGGTACACAGCAGAAGGGGCTCAGCCGTACATATCCGTGTATCCTCTCTCCCCCCAAGCTCCCCTCAAATCCAGGCTGCCGCGTAACATTGAGCAGACGAACTAGTAGTCTTTGTTTTCCTATATTCTGAGATTATTTTTTCATATTTAGAATATTGGTCCTTATAATGTGTGGCAAATTTTTTTTTCTATAAATTTCATTTTTCTTGACATAAGAGTTTTTGGCTTAAAATACTTTTGTTTTAAACTATGTCGCAATTTTGTAATGGGCTTTAATGAAAAGAATACTGTCCTCGGAGTAGAGCCATGAGTTTCCCTTTCTGCGTGTCATTAACAAACTGGTGCTTTTGGAGACACTGTGCAAGCTCTTTAAATCTCCGTTTCTCATTGGTGAAATGAGAAGGTTATAATGAGTATCTCACTTGTCTTCACCGTAAAAGTCTATTAACTTGTGAGTTTTGTTGATTATTAAGACTCAGTACACGTGTGGGTGTTGTGTTACCACTTGTTCCCCTAAGCCAACGTGACTGTCTTTCCCAGTATATTACCACAGTACTCCTTCTGTTTCTGATTTGGGTTGCTTGATTGGTCACCTGAGTTTAAAAATACCTTCTTAGCTTTTTGCAGTGAAATCTATCTAAGCATCTTGTATTTACACACATTATATTCTCTTAATCTTTACCTGATTTTGTACTGAAAATACCTGTGATAATCATTAAAGCAAAGCAATAGGCATAAACACAGAGACTGAGGATGAAGTAGGCTTTGGAGTTACAGAAAGGTCCACTGAGCTTAGATTTTGGTGTTAATAAGCCTGTGTCCAGTCCCAGCTCTGCCGTGGTGTAGGACAACTGTGAGCACGTTAATTTACCCCGTCCTCAGTTCCTCTATCTTCATAATGCAGATAATCATAATGATGATGACTTAACAGGGTAATGACAGTGAGTAAACCTGGACCTTTAGAGGACGCTCAGTAACTTACTCTCCCTTCAGATGTGACAACAGTGATTGAGCTGACAGAAGGACTCCTGTATTTTTTGTACAGATTTTTGAAGCTGTTGAACTTGTTTCACCCTCAAGTCTTAGAGTATATCTTAGAGGAAATGCATTTCTTAATGAATTTGAATGTTTAAATCCTTTCTGGAGATGTGTGCATTTTATTTTTATGTAAAGAATCTCTATTCTTAAAGGCACTGTTTTGCTTATAATTAAGTTCTTATACCATTCCTTAATAAAGGCATCCCAGATGTAGAGAGAATAGAAATTAGTAAACTTAACATAGTGTATGCCCAGTTAGGATGTTCTTCTATGGTAATCAGCTTCCACGTGTACTTTCTAGAAGCGCATCGCAGTATCATACTTCAGAGGATAAATATGAGTTATGCTTGAATCTCTCTATTGTATGATATAATCTTTTTTTTTTTTTTCAATTTTTTAATTGAAGGATAATTGCTTTACAGAATTGTGTGGTTTTCTGTCATACATCAACAAGAGTCAGCCATAGGTACACCCATGTCCCCTCCCTCCCAGACCTTCGCCCATCTCCCTCTAGCCCACACTTCAGCCTGTTGAAGAGCCCCTGTTTCAGTTCCCTGCGTCTGTATGACATATTCCTAAGAGCAAGAATTTATTTATTAGAAGTACCTTCATTTATTAGATGTATAATGCCCTATGGTCTGAATAAATAAGTAGCTTAGGTTGCTGTGTATTTTTCTTGATCATTTGCTTTATTTCTTCCTCTATTAGTTTCTGATTGAGATCTTAAAATATTTGTGGAGCAAATTTGCAATTCTGTTATTTTAAAGGTAGCATTTGCAAGAATGAATTTTCTTTTTTAACATAAAAGGGATGGATATTTAGTGAACTGTGTTGTCTTACAGCCAAATTTATATCCTACCGTGGGGCTCCAGACACCAGGAGAAGTTGTTGATGCTAATTTTGGGCAGCACCCTTTCGTGTTCGATATAGAAGATTACATGCGGGAGTGGAGAACGAAGACACAGGCACAGATAGACCGCTTTCCTGTCGGAGACCGAGAGGGAGAGTGGCAGACCATGATCCAGAAGTGAGTGGGGAGGTGCGCAGGGACGTCTTCCAGAGTGCGCTTTTTATAAAACATTTCAGCCTTTCGGTGTGAAAGACTGTTTATCTATTCATATGTGTCCTAATGATCTTAATGTATTAATAATGCTTGATTTGGTGACACACGTCCCGAATTGTGTTTTAGTCTGATTTATTAATTTGCTGGAGGAAATAAAGTGACACTAGATCGCGTAGGTTAATTCATTTGCCAGCCTTAGTAATGGGACTTAACGGTTTCCATGAGTTACTTGATTCAGCTGTTAATAGCGCCAGTGCAGAAGATAAATTGAGAAAGAATTTAGATTGTAGAATTCACGTTGTGGTTTTGGCACATGAACTTCACTGTGTTGTTCAGCAGTGGTATAAACACTTAGGAGAAAAAATAATTACTGTTCAGTAAGAATGAACATCAGAATAACAGTGTATTTTACACCCCGGAATACAGACATGATGTGCTCATGGCACCTTTCAGGATTTAGCTAAATTTTTCCGGTGAATGGGTAACTATGTAAGAATAATATCAGCTATTTTTGTTTACTTGGATCCCTTTTTTTGTCTGACAAAAAATCTCCAGCCTAAAGAATTTTCAGAACTCCATTTACTTATTGTATATTCTGTTAGACATTTAAGAGGAAGTAAAGGGAATACAAATCACAGACAGTGAGTGTGGAGCTTAGATTCCGCAGTGCAGTTTAAATGCTTACGAGTCAGTGTAACAGGTGGGCAGGCAGCAGCAGAGCGGATAGCGGGCGTTAGTGAAAGCACTGTACGTGGATGACCTTTGTCTCAGCTCTCTCTTTACCCCCAGTTTACAATTTGTTTTATTAGGCAGCTTTTTATGAAAAAGTAGAATTTCAACATGGGAGTCAGCAGGAAAATACAAGCCCTGTGATAGTCACCTATTTTAGACTACGCCTTTGTTTGAAAGGCTCGAGATGACATGTGAATGTCAGTTGTACTGAATAACAGTAGCTCTTAAAACTCCAAATAATGCAGACTTCAAACTAAATACTGTTAAGTTTAAGTAGTCATTTTCACTATCATAATCTAACCCAAGAAAATTCAAGATACCCTCAGTCTGACACAGTTCATCTTAAATGTCTGTATAATTGAACAATCTTAAATTTGCAAATCTCGTAAAACTTGTCATGTTTTTTGGAGGAGATAATTTGGGGCAGGATGATGATTCGAGAACAAGCGTCCTCCCCGGAGCTGTTATCAGTCTCCACACCAGTGTTTCTGTCCTGCACAGTTGGAAGAGTGGTGGCTCTGACTCAGAATCCCTGGGTCACCATGAGTTAGCAGTGCGCGC
The DNA here is from genome assembly GCF_002263795.3 of Bos taurus. Lineage (NCBI taxonomy): Eukaryota > Metazoa > Chordata > Mammalia > Artiodactyla > Bovidae > Bos > Bos taurus. The sequence goes on from NC_037350.1 coordinate 42,997,378, forward strand.
TGGGCTGGACTGCTCTCTGGGGTCCCGTCCCTTAATGCTCTCCAGTGGTTCCCGCTGAGCATCCTGGCGGGTGGTTCCCGCTGAGCATCCTGGCGGGTGGCTGTAGAGGAAGCATCACCTGTCTTAGTCCTGCGTCAGGGTTCAGGGAGAGCGCCCTCCCCTGCCCCATTCCTCACAAAATAGATCCTCACTGGGGGGAGTTCATGTTAAAACGTTCTCCCCTACCCTCTTAATCTAACATTTAGATGAAATAAAATGAAAAAAATCCATTTGTTAGAAATTTCCCCGTGCCCGCTCGGTCCCCTTCCTGAACCACTGCTTCATACCATTTTCTGTTGGGCCCTTAGTAGCGCCAGATGGAGGCAGGTTCAAGAGTTGAATATTTATAGATATATTGGGTATTTCAGTTAATAGTGTTTAGTCAACGGTTTTTCTAACATTTTGTCATTAGATCCAAATACCATACTTGTAAATACCACTTGGTTTTTAAACAATCAGTTTGCTCTTTGGAAGTGTCACTTACTCAGTCATATTTGAGGAATTCCTCTCCTGTGCTCGAACATACTACCTGATTTAGATTAGAAGGCTGACTCCTCACTGATTAATATTATCACCCTCATAGACTTTGTTCCAGAAGATTCTGTCTGTGGGGTCATCTTCGTGTTTTTTGTGTTCACACCTTGTGACCCGTTTTATGTAATTGGTGGACAGAACTGCAAAGAGTTAAACTACAGAGCAGGAAGAGTTAATCTATTTTTAAATTTTTTATTTTACAAAATGCCAGCACTTTACTAGGGTAAGTCATATGATACTGGTAAAATAGAAATTACGGTTAGTACGGTGGAGTAAGGGTGGGAAGCAATAGGGAAGGACCTGGGGATGATGGAGTGCTAAGAATCAAAGTTACTTCGTGTCCTGATTGTCTGGTAATACTTCCTTTTAGGCAGAGTAGACTCACTATAGCATTTGAAGTTATCTTTTTGGAAATAACTCTGTGAATAAGGCAAAATGATGTTTTGAACTGATTTTGAACCTGAGGTAATTAAAGCCTTCATTGTTCGCAGGGCATAGATTGGTTTTGTAACATCAGGGTAGACCTTGTGTATGTAAATTGTAGTATGAAGCATGTATTCTCTTGACTAAAAGCTGTGTGTTTCTTCTTTTTAAGAATGGTTTCATCTTATCTAGTCCACCATGGGTACTGTGCCACAGCAGAGGCCTTTGCCAGATCTACAGACCAGACCGTTCTAGAAGAATTAGCTTCCATTAAAAATAGACAAAGTAAGGACCCGTGGTGCATGGCTAACACGTGTTTTCAGATTATAGGCTTGGTTACATTGACTTTTAGAAACCTGATTTTTTCATGAAAGTTTTTTTTTCAAATTTATTAATTTGAAATTATGCCTCTGAAATTGCCTTTTACTGACATTTTTGAAGGTTACCTTAAAAAATTCATGGGACTGTAGTAGTATTCTGGATGTAGAAAGAATTGTGGTGAAATTTTTGTTAAAATGTTTGCCACTTTTTCTTTAAAAATGTTTTCTTGAGCTTTCAGAAAGTAAACATTTAATAAGAAGTGTGTGTGTGTATGTGTTTTTCAACAGGTAAAGTAGTCCCATGATTATTAGATGTTAGTGGAGATGCTGTGTGAGATCTTTGCACTTAAATTGCTATCTAAATTTAAGATAGTATTGGTCTTAAGTATTTATTGCTTAGGTCCCAATGCTAGTGACCAGTGCTGTGGGGCCTGTTCCAACTGGGGCAAATCCAGTTAGCCGTCCTCAAATCGGTGCTGTTAGTCCATCAGGGAGAGCGTGGCTTGATGAGGGTGTCAAGACAAAAGCAAGACAAGAGGGATGCAAACAGAACTTTCATAGGTCAGATTGTTAGAAAACACTGATGACATTACATTGTAGCTGATGGTATGCTCGTCTTTTCTCACCACGTTGTATAGACTGTAGCAAACAGGAGATGTCTGCTCAATCTTTCCCTGTCCTCATCATCTAACCTTCGGGGCATGCTCATTCAGTGGCTGTTGAATTCAGATCTTACTCAAAGGCTAATTTTCATTTAGTACTGGGTTCAAAAGGCTATATAGTGTTTGATAAGACATTTTGAATATTACTTCTTTCATACCTCCTATGGTCTTTTCTTTAAAAACCACTTTATTGAGGTATGGTTGACATATGAAAAACTATGCCTATTTAGGATATATAGCCTGATGAGTTTGTATATATCCATGAGACCATCACCACAGTGTATATGGCATAATATACCCATCTTTTTCATCTTAGTGTTTAATACATCAGTATTGCTTAACAGCTGTTTTTCCTATATTACTTATATGTTTGAATTTTTTTAGTAGTTTATTAAAGTATTTGTTTTTCTAATAGATTATTTTGTCTGAAAATACTCCTTAAAATAGAAACTGAGTTAGAAAAATAAGTGCAGACTCATCACAATTTAAAGACTTTTTTTTACTAATTTTTTGAGGGTCTACTAAGTTTCCTTTTCTATTCTTAGAAAATTTGTCTTTTGCTTTCTTTTTCTAAATAGGAATTCAGAAATTGGTGTTAGCAGGAAGAATGGGAGAAGCCATTGAAACAACACAACAGTTATATCCAAGTTTACTTGAAAGAAATCCCAATCTCCTTTTCACATTAAAGTGAGTTTAATAAATGTTATATTAATTATATATGTCGTTATCTAACCAAAATTATTTTCTTGCTTTAATAGTTTTAATTTTTGTTTTACCTCGTTTCAGGTATTTAGATATAATTTTGTAATGAAGCATATTTAAGCAGCAGGTTGAAGAATAAACTTTTGTGTTGAGGACTCTTAAGAAGAAGGCATTTTTCTACTTCTGTTTGCTCTTCTATCATTCTATCCCTGTATTTAAAAAATGTGAAACTCTTACTTAGAAGATGGGTATCTATTTTTTCTCTTGTAAAATACCTTATAGTAAGTTTGCAGCATTTTTTAAAATTGCGGTAAAAATATATGTGAAAGTCGCTCAGTTGTGTCTGACTCTTTGTGACCCCATGGACTGTATAGTCCTGATCCTCCAGGCCAGAATACCGGAGTGGGTAGCCTTTCCCTTCTCCAGGGGATCTTCCCAACCCAGGGATCGAAACGGGGTCTCCCGCATTGCAGGTGGATTCTTTACCAACTGAGCTAACAGGGAAGCCGGGTAAAAATACACATATCATAAAGTCTGCCATTTTCACCTGTACAGTTTTCTGATACTCGCTTTGTTTCTGGTACACTCACATTGTTCTTCAGCCACCGCCAGCCATCTGTTTCTACAGCCTTTTTCATGATCTCAGTCTGAAACTTGGTACCTGTTAAACAGTGACTCTGCATTTCTCTCTCTTCCTCAGCTCCTGGCAACCACCATTCCACTGTCTGTCTCTGTACACTTGAATTGGAGTACTCTGAGTACTTCATGTAATGGAATCATAAAATGTTTGTCCTTGGTCACCGCCTTACTTCCCTTAGCATCATGGGTGTTCACATCTGTGTAGGAGTTCCTGCTTTCATTCTTTTGCATATGTGCTCAGAAGGGGATTGTTGAATATAGGATAATTCTGTGCTTAATTTTTTGAAAATTAGTCCTCACAGTTCCATAGCCCTGTACAGTTTTCCATTCCTGCCAACAGTGGCAAGATTCTAGTGTTTCATCCTCACTTACACTTATTGTTTTCTGTTTCTTTCATTTTTTAAAAAATAAATAATAGCTATTTGGCTTTTTCTGTTGGTTGTATGAATCTTTGTTATCTTAAAATTCAGCTGTTATTAAGTTTACGATTTAAACTTTTTAAGCATCAGAAATGCTAAAAAAATGATCAGAAATTGATCAGAAATGATCATAAAAATTGATCAGAAATGCTAAACCTGATGACAGACCTACTTTGCTTTAGAATAAAAGTTTGAATGTGGCCTGTTTGATTAAGAGGTTGCAGATGGGACTGGGGGTGAGGAAGTGTGGGGAGTAGGCCCTTATTTTGTGTGAAGGTAGGTGTGTACATAAAACTGCATCAGGTACTTCTTAGGTACTATTTGATTTGCGTCCAAGTGCAAATATAATTTTGATTATTTTAGGTTAAAAAAAAATGAGGTCCATTTTGGTTTACTATAGCTACAGACAGATTTTCAGTTTCTTAGTAAATCTTGATTAAAGGTGATACAATGTCTTTGCATTATACTCTCATTTTTCAGGAAATTTTTAAATAATATTCTAAGCAGTACAGTATATGGAGCCACATTTAGCATTTTTAGTGTACTATCTAAAGGCGAGACTTACTGATAAATGCAAATTACTAACGTATTTCCTGGTAGAAGTCTGTTGCTATTAGGTAACTAAACAGTGATCTGGAGATGATGTAAATACATTTCTGTTTTCTCTTTTTAGAGTGCGTCAGTTTATAGAAATGGTGAATGGTACCGATAGTGAAGTACGGTGTTTGGGAGGCCGAAGTCCGAAGTCTCAAGACAGTTACCCTGTTAGTCCTCGACCTTTCAGTAGTCCAAGTATGAGCCCCAGCCACGGGGTGAATATCCACAGTTTAGCATCGGGCAAAGGAAGTACTGCACATTTTTCTGGTGAGATTCAGTCTTACATTATCTTACAATTTTTACCCTTCTTCATGATTTTGAACAGAAATAAATTTTAGAAAAAATGTAGACATTTCTACCAGCCATTTTGCACATTTGTGATTTGATCTCAAGAGATTCTGAAAGAAAAATTGTGGGCGAGTCAGATTCATGTGTTTTTGGTACCAGAAAGTAACTTCAAGATGAGCTGTTTCTAAGAGTGGCTTACTAACAGATCTCCCTAAATGAAGGGCAACGTTCGAGTTTTGTCTCTAGAAGTCAGATCAGAGGTATCTGGTAATGAGAAGGCAATGGTGTGTTTTAGTCAAGTATACATGTAAAGGCAGTGACGTGGCCATGGTGTCTGAAGCCCCCGACCCCACGCGCGGCTCCCAGCCGGGCTGCCTCTCCCTCCTCCCTTCCCAGCCCGGCTGCTGGCAAGAGTCAGGTCTGCCTATCTGCTTCCTCCTGGACTCACTGAGGCTTTTGGTGAGGCTTAATTAAAGTTCTCTCCCTTCTTGGCTTTTATGACATCTTCTGCAGATTTATTTCTGGTCCTTCTCAGTCTTTTTGCTCTGCTTGTCTCTTTCTGTTTTTCCCGAGGTCTTACCTTTCCTCTGTACGTTTAACTTTGTAAAACTCAACTCAAATACTGTTTCCTGTGCTTTCACAGAGTAGAGCAACACCTTTGCTGTTTCTTCCTCAACACAGCACCTTTCTGCATTGCTGCCTCTCAGCTCGTTCACATCACCATCCTGCACAGCGTGTGGGGGTCTCACGTTTGTGTCCTCAGTCAGCGCCCCTCGGACACCGTGTGTCCTGTCAGGCTGGGACAGATCCTTGGTCTTGCTGTGTACTTACGTAAAACAGGGTTATGGTAACACTGGGCCTCATGGCAGGGATTAAATGAGATGCATAATTAAGCCTTCAATAAATACAGGAGAGGATTACAGCTCACAATTAAGTATCCTGATGTTCTTTCGAAGAAGTTTTCCACTTGTTTTCTATTTAAGTAGTCCACTGACTTTCCTACATTATAAAAGGTTTAAGTACATCATCAGAACATGGTAGATCTGTTGCAGCCTGATTTGTTTCTTTTTTTATAAAGCGTCTTTTCTTCTTTTTTCCCCCAGGTTTTGACAACTGTAGTAACGGTGTGATATCTAACAAAGCACATCAGGCGTACTGCCACAGTAAGCACCAGCCGTGTGGTCTGAATGTACCAGAGCTGAACAGCTTAAACACGTCCAGGTCGCAGCAGGTCAGCAGCTTCACCAGGTAATGAGTCCCCTGGCATTGGCATCACTGTGAGCAACCTCGGTTACGGGTGGCATTGTCTGAAATAATTTGGAAAAATGGAGTTAGATGGCCACAGTGGGGGTCTGCGGGAATGAAGGGGTGAGGAGTCAGTTCCCTGGTGCTGTCCCTTCCTCTGCGCCCCTCTCCCTCTGGAGGGGTGACGAGGGCAGAGCCAGGCTCTCTACTGCCTTCCTGCCAGCGCAGACCCCCACGGTGGCCACAGAAACGTCATTTGTTAATGTTTCCAAGTTAAGTCACTGTAGTGTATTTAAGCTCTGGAGTTGACATATGATACATATACAACTGTTTTTTTCTCAACTATTTTTTTCTCTTTGTGTGGGTTTTTCAGTGTGAGGAGTGTTTCCTGAGTTGCAAATAACTAACTTTACAAAAAATATTTGTTGATGAGAACTTACCTTTAATTTGAATAGCTTGCATATAGCAGATAGTTAAGTCGTTTAGTAAACATACAGCACAAGGAGAGGATTGAAAACTTGCTGGGTGTCAAACACTCTGCTGCTAGTGTGGTCTCCACTCGAAGAGCTTTGGGAGGAGAGATGTTCCCGTCTTGGTACTCTGACATACTCAAGTTTCTATTCATGAAACCTAAAGGTTCATGAAATATAACCATTTGAATTAAATGCTAGTGTGTGAGGGCAAGTTCTTATGGATTTTTATCAATTTGATTGATGTTGCTTTGGTCTTAGAGCATGAATTGATGGGTCACACTGCGTTTTGGGGGAATATGCATCAGTGCAAAATTCTCCCATGGAAGGAGACAGCTCCTAATGTTTACAGTCTCAGTGTAAATATGATTCTGGAGAAGTGCATGTAAAAAATCTGTATTTACAAATTTGGAGATTAATCAGAATTTCCAGGTTATCTATTACAAATGACAAATATGTACTGAAATAATGGTATTATGTGGTACAGTTGTGAAATCCACAAAAATGATCCAAGAACAGCAGTAGGAAAAGGGATTGTCTTGCTGAGGAGGTTAGGGTAGGCAGTGGAGACGCCACACTAAAATATGAAATGAGAATATCATAGTAAAAATTTTGTATGGAGATGTAAACAATTAAGCCTTTAGTTCATCATATACTTTATAGTATTTATTAACAGTATTTTATGATTATTAGACGGTTCTACCATAGTTTGAAGGTAGGATTGCAGTTACTTTGTTGAGTTTTTCACTTAAATATTATGCTCATGGCAGGAAGTTGCTAAAGAGACCTGTAATTACCTGAGTTGAGGGAAGCAAGCTGAACGGAAGGGGTTGATGACATAGCATCCTCTTTTGGGTGCAGCTTAGAAGAAAGTAAGCTCTCAAACTGCCTTAAACTGTTAAGCAGTACCAGTTATTTTCTAGTTGGTAATGGCTTTCCTTGTGACAGTGTTGTGAAGTAGGCAAAGATGGTATTAACCGACTATGAAAACCATTTTACAGATGTAGAGCTGAGTGCCAGAGAAGTAAATGGCTTTTTTTAAAGGTGAATAATTAGTAACTAGTAAGTTGCAGAACGATGACTACTTCCCAGGATGTCTGACCTCTAGACTCGCGCTTTCTTCATTAGACTCCCCGTGAGAAATGCTCTTCTTCCCACCTCCTTCTCCTCCATCCCAGATTCTACTCAAGCTGTAAAATTCTACTTCAGTTGTTAACCTCTTCCAGGATGATTTCTTATCAATTCTCAAATTTCATGAAGATAACTACACAAGCTTTTCTAACTGACGGAGATGTGCTGGGGCCACGCCCTGTTCTTCTAGATCTCTGAGTGTCCTGTACCTTGATGGTCTTACAGACAGAAGTGTGTATGCACCCACTCACCCAGGCTGGAAACCAGTGGTTGCCTTTGCTGGCATTATGCATAAAGTGCAATTTTTGCTTCTCTGCATTCAATTTTGTTGTTGTTGTTGTTTTCCTACAAATGAATATACATTGCTTTTTTAATGAGAAATAATCATTTTTATTTATTTAAATATTTTCTAAAGTTTCATCAAGTGTTTCCTTCTGGACTGTATAATCATTACCTAGATCTTCATAGGAGAAATCTGGAAGGTTAGATATTGTTGCTCGGGGTGTGGATGGAATGAAGGGCAAACGTTGGCAACCTCAGCGTGGCCACTTAGAGCTGTTGGCACGTGTTATTCATCCAGTCAGTGTGAAATGGCCTTAGGTATCTCCAAAACAGCATTTCAAAAATTCAGATTCTGCAGTATATTTAGAATCTTCAGCCAATAAGAAAGTCTGTCAGAGAAAAGTAGTGTTGGGTTCTGAAAAGGGCTGAGGGGATGAGACTGAGTAGTCGTTTCTCGTGTTATCACTTAACCTTCGAGAAGGAGTATAATTTTGAGTAGTAAGGACAAATGCCCAAACGCCATTTGGGCAACGCCAATGCCCAAACAAGCAGTCTTTCTCTAAAAGACTGTTAGAGAAAAAGTAGTCTAGAAGCAAGCTGAGTATGAGGGCAGGGAAGGAGGCGAAATGGGGTGGGTCCCAGGAGCAGGTTGTTTGGTCAGGGAGGTTTTTGCCTTACATGCTTGGGGCAGGGAGGGTGGTATTTTAGGGCAGGAGTTGATTAAATGAAGTGCAGATCTAATTCTGAAAGATAATGGGAAATATGTGCTGGAAAATGATTTCTCCATAGTGATAGGAAGTCTTAAAGCCACTGCATTTTAGTACATGTATCTTTTTCCTTCCTTATCTCCAGGACTACAAATTCGTTAAAAGTTAGCTGCATCTTTGGCTTTGAATACATTCAAGATTTAACTAAATACCTTTTTTCCAGATTGCTGTTGCCTTATGAAGTCAGTTTTATAAGTAGGCTCTGTAGTTGAGTACTAATTGATATTAAACTAAGCTGCAAGTGTGCTATTTCTAAAATTAGGTTTGTTTTTTCATTTTCAGTAATGATGTAGACATGGAAACAGATCACTACTCCAATGGAGTTGGAGAAACTTCATCCAATGGTTTCCTAAATGGTAGCTCTAAACATGACCACGAAATGGAAGATTGTGACACCGAAATGGGTCTGCAGTGATATTTCTTACATTTTTAATAAAAAATGATGACTACAAGGTTATGTTTTTACTTGTACTGATTCACAGCTGATGAACATAAATCAGATTTAAAGATGTGTGTGCCATTGGATTTGATAGTAACATATTCTCTTAGAAGTCTCTGAGAGTGGATTGCTAGAGAGAGTAGAGTCTAATTTTTTAGTATCTGGCGTTTTCTTTGCTGAACTGTTTCTGCACAACTGCAGTGCTCTCAGTAGCGCAGCAGTGCGAACTTACTAGTGCTCACTGTCCTTTGAAAGGATTGGTAAGGCTGGAGATACAAAAAGTTTGTGTACCTATTTCAATATAGCCAATATAGACAGGCCACATGGGTAGAGATGATTTAATAAATTCTAATCAAATTTTCTTTAATTCATTTAACCTGAATATATGCGACTATTCATAGTTCAGTGCCTGGCAGGTAGTAGGTGCCTGTTTTGACACCCTCCCTTGGTTCCTTCCCCCTCAAAATTATGTGGCTGAGAAACATATTAGCATGCATAATTTTACTTTGTGGACAACTTGTGTAGTAAATTGTACCGTAAAGTTAAACAAACAGCAAACTTCCCCATCAATTGGAGAGTGAAAATTACTGAAGCTTATAAATTTTTATTTGATTTTATAATATTTTGATATTAAAGGGAGTTTATTAAAATTGCTAGAAACTATTTTATAAATGCAAACTTAATATTACTTACACGACCACCTTGTTTAGGATCATGTGTTCCAATGTGTAATTCACTCTTTCAAGCAAGGAGTAGGACTGAAAGGCAGCCTCGTTTTACCCTATCAGATATTAGCAAGCAGCCTCAACATTCCAAGAATAGTTTGTGTCTAGGGATAAAGAGCAGGAGTTCTAGAGCCGGATCACCTGGATTTGAATTCTGCAACTGCCACTTACTAGCTGTGTAACCTTGGGTGAATTACTCAGGAGCTCTTTGCCTCAGTTTCTTCATCTGTAAAATGGGTGTAATGATAACTGCCTGTAAGTGCTTCATAAACATTAACTGTTACCGTCATGATTAGTGATTTATATATTGTTAACTAGTGATGTATACTTTTTGCATTGTTGATCAGTGATTATTGTCAGTCAAGATACATAAACTGAAAATTTTTTTCCTAAAAGTAGTGTAATTAACCCTTTTGATTAGGTACAGTATCGTCTGTGTTTTTATTGGAGTCATTTAGATTATCTTACCTTCAAACTGTTCTATGTCAGTTAAAGTAGCCTGGAAGTAGCTACTTTTTCCTTTTCTTTTTTTGCAGTGTTGCTATATTTTTAGAAAATTGTGCTTAATTTTTCATAACATTTTCTTTGAGACATGTACATCATAACACTGAAAGCTTGTCACCTGACTTTCAGCTCCAAGCTAGATAGATATTGGAGCCTAGACTCTTGAGCCCTAGAGAAAGTATTCCTTGTAGCTACAAGGTTCCGTATTATAATAAATTAAAAAGAAACCGCATATTTAGGTAAAATATTAGAAAGTAGTTACTATATGAAATGTTCAAAATGTTGTAAGCAATTTATGTTTGTTTCTCCATTGTATCCCAACTGTAAGGTAGTGAAATACCTGTTTGTTTTGCTTACAGAAGTTGATTCAAGCCAGTTAAGACGCCAGTTGTGTGGAGGAAGTCAAGCTGCCATAGAAAGAATGATTCACTTTGGAAGAGAGCTGCAAGCGATGAGTGAACAGCTGAGGAGAGAATGTGGCAAGAACACAGCAAATAAAAAAATGTTGAAGGTAAATTTGTTTTCCCTTGAAAAGCTGTAAATGTGTGGATGAAACTAGAATGTCGCTTTGTGAAACGCTGAGCAGGGCTGCGGTTGCTGTTGGGAGGCTTGGACACGAGCTCCTCCCTGGCTTCCTGCCCAGTCGCGGGTGAAAAGGTGCGACGGGGTGAGGCGGCCAGGCTCTGCTGGAGAAAGCGCTGGACTTCAGGAAAACACGTAGGTTAGACCCCGGTTCTGCACTTCCCAGTGTCATGAGCCTCTTATCAACTTGCTTTCTTAGTTTTATTTTCTCAGCTGTAAAATTGGCAGAGTTATTAGGAGAAATGTGAGAATGCTGATCAAACTATAAATGTGAGATATTTTGATTTTAGGAAACACTGCTTAGGGTTGCAGCCAACTGAAGGTACGATATGTGGCCTTTGTTTTGATGGTGGTTGGCGAAGGCTTGGCTCGTCTTCCACGAAGAGTGAAGACACATTCTCAGGTCTCCTCTGGATTGATGCTGTGCCGGGTGGTGATAACGGGCAAAATGGAAACACTTCAGTTAGCCACAGCTCTGTGTAGCAGCTGAAGATGGAGTTTCGCCTCCCTTAAGCCAGCACTGCAGTCAGCCGGGGATGAGTTTTCCCATAGTCACAGCAGTGCCCCCAGCCCTGTCGGCTGTGAGCAGGAACCTAGCCGTTGTGGCCGTGTGTTTTGTTTTGTTTGCCCTGCAACAGGTTGGGCTCGGTGTCAGTTTGTTAAAACACTTTCTTCTCAGTGTTTTGAAATAAGTCCAGAAACTGAAGGAGAAATGGCACGTGGTGGCCTTGACACCGAGACTTTGGGAACTGAAGGAGAGGGCGAGCCTCGGGGCTCCCGCCATCCCTTCCCGAGCTGAACCGAGAGGGCCGGTGAGCAACCGACTAGCACTAAGTGTGTGTAAAATCAGGGGGAAATAACCGTCCCGGCTTCCTGCACCAAGAGCTTTAGTACAGCACCTGTGTAGGCAGAGTGTACCTGTCTAGGAAGGTTCAAGAAGCCGCTTTTACACTTCCAGTAAAAAGGCACGCATAACTGGATTTATCCAGATTGCAAATTTTCATCAGTCTGTTAGGTTGGTGCAAAAGTAATTGTGGTTTTTCATTGTTGAACTTTGCCATGTAATACTGGAATACATTCTTAAATAAATGTGATTGTTATACATCATTTTAATGCGCATTTCTCACTTTGGTTTTTTTGCTAATTAATGATGTTAGACAAAAAGAAAATTCGAGCGATTTTTTTCTTTGAGTTCAAAATGGGTCATAAAGCAGTGGAAACAACTTGCAACACCAACAACCGCATTTGGCTCAGGAACTGCTCACGAACATACAGTGCAGTGGTGGTTCAAGAAGCCTTGCAAAGAAGACAAGAGCCTTGAAGATGAGGAGTGCAGTGAGCGGCCACTGGAAGTTGACAACGACCAGTTGAGAGCCATCATTGAAGCTGTTCCTCTTAAACTACATGAGAAGTTGCCAAAGAACTCAGCGTCGATCATTCTATGTTCATGTGGCATATGAAGCAGATTGGAAAGGTGAAAAAGCTTGAAAAGCAGGTGCCTCTTGAGCTGACCGATAATCATAAAAATTTTCATTTTGAACTGTTGTCTTCTCTTATTGTATTAAACAACAACGAACCATCTCTCGATCGAATTGTGATGTGACAAAAAGTGGATTTTATATAGGCAGCTGGAGACAACCAGTTCAGCGCTTGGACCAAGAAGAAGCTCCAAAGTGCTTCCGAAAGCCAAACTTGCCCCAAATAAAGGTCCCGGTCACTCTTTGGTGGTCTGCTGCCCATCTGATCCACTGCAGCTTTCTGAGTCCTGGTGAAACTTACATCTGAGAAGTATGCTCAGCCAGTCGATGAGGTGCCCCAAAACTGCCACACCTGCAGCTGACATTGGTCAGCAGAATGGGCCCGTTCTTCCCTGTGACGACGCCCGACCGCATGTTGCACAACTTAACACTTCAAAAGTTGAACAAGTTTGGCTACAAAGTTTTGCCTCATCTGCCGTCTTCACCTGACCTCTTGCCAGCCAACTACCGCAGCAAGCACCGCAGAAGCTTGCTGCGGGAAAATGCTTCCACAGCCAGCAGGAGGCAGAAGATGCTGTCCAAGAGTTTGTTGAATCCCAAAGCATGGATTTTTATGCTACAGGAATAAATGGGCTTAATTCTCGTTGGCAAAAATGTGTTGATTGTAGTGGTTCCTACTTTGATTAATAAAGATGTGTTTGAGCCTCGTTATAATGATTTAAAATTCACCATCCGAACCAGCAGTTACTTTTGTATCAACCTAATACAACTTTGTAGAATCTTTTCAGCTATCAACAGTGCTAAGAAACTTACTTCTTAGGCTTTATTATTGCTTCCTATATCCAAAGCTATCCATCTGGGAAACTTGTTTTAGGGCAGTGGTTCTCATCCTTTTTGGTATCTAAACCCTTTAAAACCGATTAAAGATTCCCAAAGGGCTTTTGTTTGTATGAGTTATATTTATTGATTTTTCTGTACTAGAAATTATTACTAAAATTATTAATTCACTTTAAAATAACAAATCATTACATGGGTATTTTTCATAAAAGTGTTACTTAATCTTTCTAAAATAAAACAATGAGAAGAGAGTAGCATTGCTTTACATTTTTGTAAATCTCTTTAATTCCAGGTTTAATAAAAGGTAAGCTGGATTCTCGTCCCTACTTCTGCATTCAGTCTTTTATGAACTCACACATCATGTCACCTCTGGAAAGCCCCACTGGGAGAGTTGTGAGGAAATAGGAGTGAGAAAAGAGCCAGTACTATCTTAGTTTAATATCATGAAAATAGTTTGGACCTCACAAGAGCCCATGAAAGGGTCTTGGACTCTGGTTGTCCCTGGAGAGAACTGATGTTTTAGGAGATATTTTGGAGATAGGAAATGTTTTTTTAAAAAGAACTCGTAGACATTTTTACACTAGGTCATCTGTTTTCTTGTTAAAACTTTATGCTAATTGAGTATCATTTTATGTAGTCCCTTTGAAAATTTAACATTTCACTCCATGGCTTATTCTTGATTGTAATTTGTGTGAAGCACAGAAAAGGGCATTACATGGCCTTTTCTCAGAGATACTCTTTGATTATATGTTGAATGAAGTAAAGAGGTAATTTATCATCTAAGGAACGCGGATGGCTTTGATTTTGCACCTCTGACTTCCGTGCAGATGCTGACTGCTGTCTCAGCGTTCTGAGCTGCTTCTCACCTTCCCCAGGCTTAATCTCCTCCCAGGTAGACGTCGACCCGAGTGACTGACCCAGTGGTGTCTCAGCACCTAGGGGACAGTGCTGGGGGATTAGTGTTGGAGGCGGACACAGAGAGGACTTTTGTTTGCCTTGGTTAAGAAGGATTAGAAATTAGTGCTTTTTTCTTTTATTTTTCACTTCAGGTCATGAGTAGCTGAAGTGGGTTTTTTTATCTTTAATTTTTTTTTTAATTTGCACAGACTTCTGAAGCATATATACGTATGTAGAGAGAGAGACAGTAAAAGCTGAGGTGAGGTTTACCTAAGTGGCATAGGGCCCCTGGTGTTCTGCTTCTCCTCAGTCATGGAGTAGCAGGCACGTGGCAGACCCTTGGAGCAGCCCACCCCCGGGGCTCGGGCTGGGGGTTCCTGCTGGACCGGGGCTCGCTTGACCTTTTCCTCACTTTCTCAGTCTTCCTTTCCTGTTTTCCTATTGTCTTTGTTTTTCTTGCTTACCTGCCTGAGTCTGCCAGTGGCTCCCAAGAGAGTGCCCTAAATTGTTCAGCAGCTGTGTATTGAACCTTGCAGAGCAGAGGGTCAAGCGGGAGGGCTGGGTGGGTCAGGTTAGAATACTCAGCCCCAGTCTGCAAGTAGCTCTTAAATCTAGTAACTGGAGCAGAAATTGAATCATTTAGGCACATCCTACTGAGAAACTGCTACTGATTTTAAGCCAAATATAAGTACAGTTTGAGAATCCTACCTAAATGTCGTATTTCCCTCAGAAATTATTTCCACTGAGGTAATTTTTTTTTCTAAAATAAAAAGTAACCCATAATACCATGATATTTTACAGGTATTTTCAGTTTCCTGCCTTAAATGCATGGGCATATATTAATATTTTATCTGGTTGGTAATTGTGGTTATCCTATTTCGTGTTGCCCTTACTGTCATAACATGTGTTTCCAGCTCCCAGGTGGTCCTAGTGGTAAAGAACCAGCCTGCCAGTGCAGGAGTCACGGGTTCAGTCCTTGGGTCAGGAAGAGGCCCTGGAGGAGGGCATGGCAAGCCACTCCAGTGTTCTTTCCTGGAGAATCCCAGGGACAGAGGAGCCTGGCAGGCTATAGCCCCGGGGGCCCCAAAGAGTTGGGACACGACTGAGTGACTAACCAACTCCTGTTGCTATACTGGAAAGAATTGAAGTTTTCTAGGGTGTTTTAGGGTCTAAGCTCATACCCACGGCTCCCACCATCCAGGGCTTTTCTTTCCTCTCAGCCTGTGTCTGTGGCTGCTGCCTGTGACACAGCACACTCTGTTAGTAAGCAGTACCCTGCACGTCACTGCTCACACAAGCTGCCTTCCTCCCAGGACTGCGAGTCCTTGGAACAGTGACGAGGCCCTGGTGATCCCTTTGTCCAGTAAATACTCATTCAACTGTACTGAAAATACGGGGCCAAAATCTTAGACTTTTTTGCTTGTAATATTTAGATTGGTAATTGGAAGAAACTGTTTTTTCTAAAAGAAGTACAGGAAGTACTAGCTGTGTTGGTAACCTCTCATGGCCTTAGTTTGCTTCTAAGTGAAGTGAAGTGAAAGTCGTTCAGTCCGACTCTTTGCAACCCCATGGACTGACTGTACAGCTCGTGGAATCCTCCAGGCCAGAATACCGGAGTGGGGAGCCTTGCCCTTCTCCAGGGCATCTTCCCAACCCAGGGATCGAACCCAGGTTTCCCACGTTGCAGATGGATTGTTTACCAGCTGAGCCACAAGGGAAGCTTCTGAGCCACAGTTTGCTTCTAAGATGGGCATAAACATCTGGCTCCTAAGGTTACTGTGAGGATTAAATGAGATGGTACACACTAGCCCTTGAAACACTGCCTTGCACAGTGTTAGCGCACAGTAAGTTACTACCATCATGATCTTTTTCTGTTAATGTTTTAAATACCAGGAGGTGTAGACAGAATGGTCTTGATGGGAGATTTGGGACTGCAGCATCCCACCTTTCGGGGAGCAAGTCAGGATGTAGATTCAGGAGCATAGTCTTGTGCTTAAAGTTTTATGTAGTGATTATTCCTTGGACAGACTCTTTAGTCTTTTAAAATTTATCTGCGCTGTAGGGATCGCAAAGATTTAGACACAACTGAGCAACTGAACTGAGCTGAATTGCACTGTAGGGGTGGCATTTCATGAGATGGATGTGGGTAGGGTGAATTAAGTCTTGAGCAAAGCTCGGTCTTTAGAAATAGTGATTGACCAGTTAGCTTCACAGGATAATCAGATATTAGTACTTTCTCCATGAATAAATTTGGATTGGGAGGGAACCAAAAACAATATAGTAGCTTTGTGGGATGCAAAAGATACCTTAAGTACTGTGAAGCAGGCCTTGCAATCAACAGGTATGTGAAGCCTTTTTTCCCCCCCTTTGTATCTAGCACCTTGAGGACTGCAGGGGATCAGAATAGAATAAGTTCTTCAAAAGAACTTTCATTAATAGCTGGGGCAAGAGGTCTAATGTGAGTGAAATGCTCAGCCGTATAGAACAGTGGGTGGGGGAGCCTATGTATTCCTGTTGTCAACCCCAGACCGCACAGCTCTGCTCAATGGGCAGTTCTCTAGTCGCCACAACACAGAGGCCAACTCGGATGAGAAAGGACAAGGACACACTTGACCAGGAAGCCTTCTCCTACTAGCAAGATGACTCAAGGGGTGCTGGGGCCAGACTTGACCAGGAAGCCTTCTCCCACTAGCAAGGTGACTCAAGGGGTGCTGGAGCCAGACTTGACCAGGAAGCCTTCTCCCACTAGCAAGATGACTCAAGGGGTGCTGGAGCGGTGTCCCTGGGAAGATAGTGTTCTTCAGGAATTTGTCTTCCACGTTTCAGTGACCGGCGTTTTGAGTGTTGTTACCTAATTCACTGATTGAGTTTCGTCAGCACTTGTCCACGTAACCCATGTGAGCCAGGAAGGTGTCCTATGTCTAACTGTCTATATCTGTATCATAATATTATTCTGCATTGGGGTATTGATTTCTGGCAAAACAGTAATTTATCATTCATTGAAAGATTAGCATGAGCTGACATGACTACTTTCTTTAGCTCAGTGAGTCCTCATAAACTGAAATAGGACCTCTTAGAATCCCTGTGATGTGGGGGGTGCGCTCAGCTGTGTCCGACTCTTTGTGACCCCATGGACTATAGCCCTCCAGGCTCCTCTGTCCTTGCAGTTATCCCAGCAAGTATACAGGTTGCCATTTCCTCCAGGGGATCTTCCTGACCCAGGGATTGAACTTGCAGCTTCTGTGGCTCCTGTGCTGGCAAGCGGATTCTTTACCACTGAGCCACCTGGGAAGCCCAATCCCCATTATACAGATAATGAAACCAATACTTAGGAAGGTGGTTCTTGCCAAAGGCTACACTGGTGATGCAGCTCCACTCGAGGCCAGCGTCTGACACCGTTGTAGTTATATCCTCCCACAGAAGGACAAGGGCCATCAGCTGAAAAGATGCTGTATGTCAGTTACTTCAGGAGGGGCAGTGTGAAGATGGTTCTGAAGGGGAGCTGGTTGTTTTTTTGATCACTGAGTTTGAGAAGATGTCCAGTAAGATGTGTCCAGTTTCCCCCATCTATTTTTTAAAAAATATATGGCAGGTCATATCCTTTTGATGTCACATTCGTATCAGTGGTCATGAATTGTAAAGCATCTGAATGTTTTGTCTTTACCTTAAACAGTAGTAGCCCATTCCACAAGAATGAGTTTTTTCCGTTTTATTTCTGTCCTATATGTTGTGTAGGTATAAGTGGTGGATGGTGAAAATGGGTGTTTGTAAAAAATAGGAAAACAGATTAGACTTTGCTGCATAATCTAGTTGTTAAAAAAGTCTCATATCACAGGGTAGATGACCTTAAGGGTTAATCCAGTGCCTTAAGGTGTACTCGTAGTCTCTCAAGTTGAAGCCATAGTGAGCACAGACACTGAACTATCTGACTTAATCAAATTGCTGTTTTCAACAGGATGCATTCAGTTTACTAGCCTATTCAGATCCTTGGAACAGCCCAGTTGGAAATCAGCTTGACCCAATTCAGAGAGAACCTGTGTGCTCAGCTCTTAACAGTGCAATATTAGGTAAGTGAAGCCAGAAAGCACAGCTTTAACTAGTCTCTTGAGTATTTGAGACGGTATTTGTGCTGGTATTTATCCTATGGTAAAATCTTAAGGGAAATGTTTTCTACATTAAAAAAAAAAAATTACCTCACAGTATAGAAAAATTCCTGTTATCTCAGTCCCAGATTAAATGGGTTCAGATGGAATAAAAACAGTACATTGGGGTGTATCTTGTGATGTCTAGAAAACAAGTGTCTGTGAGTGTGGACACAGCATTCCTGGCCTGAATTGCCCGTGCCCAAGCTCCCACCACGGTGAAGACACTGGCTCAGGGCCTCCCGGGGGCTCTTCAGTGCCGTCAGCCCCAGCTCTTGGAGACGCAGGCTATGTGCAGTAAAAGTTCAGATTTAACTACATGCCCTTACCAAGTGAAAAGGGGAGGGGAGGGGAGAGCAGCAATACGTAGGCTTAGCCAGGGGGAGCCCAAAGTGGGAGACGGGGACTTGCTGTCCCCTGACTGGTGGCCGTTCCTGTGAGCAGAGTGTGGTGCTTATAAACTGAACAGATGCTCTTTAAGTGAATTCAGTGACTGCACGTTTTATGCATTTATATATAAACTACATAGGGTTGATTATTTACATAAAAGGACATTTTAATATCTGGGCAATTTTTTCCAAAGGGAATTTGGATGAGGGTGACTTTTCACTTTCCATTTTAGAATGTAAGTCCTCAAGAAAAATGGGAGCTACCAGTTTAGTCTGTTGTGTGCTGTGTGGCCGTTCGGCTTGGGAGCTTTGAGGAACATGTGAGACACTCAGATGAGGGCAGTGCACACAGTCATTGTAGGCCGGAGACTGGAGCGGAGGCAGGGCTTAGATGGCTGGAATGTAAAGGGAGCTATTTAGAGTTCTGACATGGGGGCCTTAATCTGCTTCTTTGCCCTTATAAAGTTCATTATTAATTAATTGTGTTGTGGCTTAATACTGAAGTTTTGGCATAGGAATTGGTATTGCGTTATAATTTTCTCAGATTTAGAATTTGTATATAATACTGTGAATTTTCTTTGGTTAATATGTTGTCTTTGGTTATACAAAATTAATTTAGTTCTACCGGTAAAAAATAAGTATACTCAGTAGCACTGCTAGGATTGTAGGGCAAATTATAGTTTGCTGTAACTGTCTTTTTGAAATGACTATATTATAGGTAATCATGAAGCCCTAATTGCTTTGTATCTGGGTAACACTCAGACTCGGAAAGAATTTTTGAGGAAAAGTGACCAGTTTTCATACGACAGTTAAGAATCTTGCATTCTCCAGGGGAATTAAAATTTCAAGTCAATTGCTTAAGACCATTATCCAGGATATATATATATATATATATAGTGCCCTAAATTATGTGGCTCAACTATAAATAGTGCTTTAATTTATTAAATCTATACAATTCCTGCAAAAGAAAGGACAGGACTTGAACTGCTGTGGGTGTGTGTGTGCATGTTTATAAACACTGTGCTGTATTACAGAGCCTCACGTCTCAGCAGTGCTTCAAGTTAGAGTACCGGCATGTGATGCCTGCGAGTTCTGTATTCCAAAAAAAATGTAAAGGACAGTTATAACCGCTGTGCCTTCCGGGGCCAAAATAAAACTGTGACAATGTGCTTACCAACCCAAAGAGCATTCACCACTGTGCCCTGAAGAGGGAGGAGTAGGCGGCCTCTGTTGGGCCGTATCCCCAGAAGAACCCATCAGTGAAATTTCACTGAAAGCCTGGTGCCCTTTTCTCTGACCTTGATCAAACTTCTCTGACCTCTGGTGCCCTTTTGTTTGACCTTGATCAAACAGGAGAGCGACACTAAATGTGCCTTACTCCCCAGTGCAAACATTAGGTAAGCAATTACATCATTCCCATCATAGTAAATATGAAAGTAAAGGTTTTTGAATATCTAACAAAGTCTTAATTCCACAAGAACTTATTACTACTTGAAAACCCAGTGAGCACAGTACCTTGTCACAGTAATGTCCAAGGCACTGTTTGCTTAAAAACCACCTTTGCTGCTTAGCTTGTTAAGTACAGTGCAGGCATTGGTAATTTTGTAAGCAATGCAGTACTTTCCTGATTGAGAGATGCTGTTTAAAATGTCTTGCTAATTGCCATTTCCACTTTCAATCATTTTTCCTCAGAAACCCACAATCTGCCAAAGCAACCTCCACTCGCCCTAGCCATGGGACAGGCCACCCAGTGTCTGGGACTGATGGCTCGATCAGGAATCGGATCCTGTGCTTTTGCCACGGTGGACGACTACCTACATTAGCTATGCATTTTCGGAGCTCACACTTGCATTGTGGCGCATAGACGACATGGAAGTAGACCAGCTCTGCTGATTTGAAACTTAGATTTTTAATTATGTACTGGGGACAGGTTTTTGTCGCTTTACATTGCTTCCTAGTTTACAGCATGATGCAAATGATTTTCTAACTTAGTGTTAGGAGCAATTATTTTCCATCTTTAGCCTCTTAGTTGTCTAAGAGTTAAATATTACTGAATTCCAGACATTCAAATTGATCATCACAAATCCTCTAAAACAATTACCTAAAAGAAACCAAAAAGTCCTGCCTTCTTTGTTGGGGGGAGAGAGGGGGGAAGGAAACGGAACAAGTTGTGTTTGTGTTAGCATGTGGGTGATGTAAACTTCAAACTGGGAGGTATTCTGACCCCCGCTCCCATATAAGCATTCAATCAGTGTAACTTGCAAAATGCATAAACATCTGACAGTTTGAATTTATAGTGTTGATGGAAGAAATCATTTTTAATGTGTACTGTAAAACTTGAAATACTCAGGAGCTGAGTGGATATGTTTGTTGCTACTTACAATCCCGACCTGTTAGTCCCAGTAGTTTTGTTTTAACATGGTCTTTCTCAACTTTGTTTCTGTTTAACTACAGATGACTTCTGTTGTAGACTCACAAGTTGAACTGTTGTATTATAACAGTATTACATGTCAACAGTGTGGTTATGACCTTTATTTATATAAAAACCAAATATTTAGTCAATTTACTGTGTCTTAATTTAATCTTTGTACACCTTCCATTTTTAAGTGCTTAAAATGAGTACTATATTGCAATAAAAATGTAGTGATATAATTAACCAGCCATTAAAAATTTACTTCTACAGATACCAGAGTGTCAATTGAATTTATACATTAGGAACTTGCATACTTATGATTAATGTAAAGTTAGAACAAGTAAAATGAATGGTTGCTACTATAAATCTGAGCTCTGCAACCTAAGACTGCCTGGCATTTACAGGCCTCCCTGGATTAGGGCCAAACCTGATACGATAGGCGATATAGACAGCAGGCAATTAATCTTATTTTCATAATCGTCATGTGGCATGTGACTTGGCCACTTTTAAAGCAAACCCCCAAACTGGTTAAAAGTAAAATAGGAACAAGCTCTTCAATAGAATGACCATATCCTTTGGTTTGGCAAAGGTGTCTGTTGGCTGTACACCAAGTCTTAAGCCTTCTTTTAAAAGAACAGATTATCCACACTTGGACACTGTGCTCTTCCACATATTCTGTGAAATCTCGTCAGTGGCACCAAAACACCAGAGACAAACACGTCCGAGAGCTTCAGTGAAGCTTTTACTGCCACACTGCGGGGTTGGGGGGGTGCGGAGGTGCCCTCCTGGTGTGGGTACTGCTTGTGGTCAATAAAATGGAAAAACAGAAAAATAAAGGAAAACAAGTCCTTTTAAACTGCTGCTTCCAGGATGCTCAAAGACTAGGAGGCTTATACGCCAGGTGGATGAAGTGTGACTAGGTACTGCCCCTAAGAGACTTGAGATTCTTATAATGACTCTTCAGAAGGATTTATAAGTGATTTATTTTTTTTCCATAAAAATTACATTCTTTAAATAACTAAGTTCTATACATACAAAGTACTTGTTCTTCATCTAGCTTTGATTTACGTCTTAGGAGTTTTCATCTTTCTGACCATCCAGCGTTTTGTAAACCTCTTGGCATTTTGTTTTCTCTGAGATCCTAGAATAAAAGGTTTTGGGCAGTTAAGAATAAAGAAATAAAATTCCCAAGAAACAGTTCACAGATTTTCTACATCGTTAAAAATTGGTACATGTACACACATACTGGGCTTCCCTGGTGGCTCAATGGTAGAAGAATCTGACTGCAATGCCAGAGACACGAGTTCAATCCCTGGGTCAGGAAGACCCCCTAGAGGAGGGCATAGCAACCCACTCCAGTGTTCTTGCCTGGAGAGTCCCATGGAGAGAGGAGCCTGCTGGGCTACAGGCCCTGGGGTCACAGGAGGTGGACACAGCACATGTGCACATACGTACTACACTGGCCTGCTCTCTGAGCAACTTTCAAACAGTAACAGAGCCACTGAAGAAAAAAAGATACACTATCTCCTTAACAAGAAACATTATTCAATAAGATAAAACTCAGATTCAAGAGAATAAAGCCAAATCTTACCCCAAGTATTATTCAAAAACTGGGCTGCAGCCTTTTTCATCGGTAACCTCTTATTTTCAAGAGACAGGAACTTGTTTACTAGGAAAGAGGATTATTTGTCTTTTTTTTGTTTAATTCACAGAAAAGAAAGAAAAACAGTCTAAGGAAATTACCAGTAGTTCTGTTGGTTCCAGGACCATATAAACAATTTTGTATGAAGGCTTTGGCAGCTTCTTGCCTTGAATCCCTCAAATCTTGATCTTTTAGCCTTACAGCCATGTAGCTTTTATTCTGGCTGGCGATCAATACAAAAAGAGAAAATGAGGCCACACTTATTTTCAAAATAAAGTATTTCTGTTAGTTGATTCAAATAGCGGAGAAAAATCCCCAAATCCTAATTTTGTATAAGCACAGGTTAGATGATAAAATTATAGGGCTATTTTACAACTAATGTTTACGTTTTAGTAGAGCAAATACTTTTTAATATAAATACCCAAAATGTTCCACAGAGGATCCAATCTGAAACTGCTACTAATTGAGGTAATACCCCCCTCAAAGGTCACCTTTACATCCTACACACAAAGACGGCTTCTTACCCAACAGTCTGTACTTTCTGCACTTTAGCTTTCTTAGAGTCACTTCCTTTCTCTCGTTCTTCATTTTTCTTTTGCAAATTAACTAAAAAATTGAGTTAATATTTCTCATTAGCATTTGTGCACAAATAAATCAAGAATATATACTGGAGTTTACTTTAAATATCCACTACACATCAATTTGTATGTGATCGTACAAAATAAGCTAAAATTTAAGACTGTGCTCCCAGCGCAGGGGGCTCAGGTTCAATCCCTACCGGGAGAACCAGATCCCACGTGCCAGAACTAAAGGGTGTGCATGCCACAACTAAGACCCGGCGAGCCAGATAAATGATTTTTTTGAAAAAAAGAAACAAGCTAAAGCCCACCAGGCCTGTTTCCATGCTCCTTCTCAAGGGTAACAACATTTGCAAGTATCAGCAAATGCCCTTGACACTTAATGAGAGGTTACGTAAATAGTTCATACCTTCTTTCAACTTGCCCGGTGATTTCTTCACACTAAGGGAAGAAGCAGCAAAACACTGATTGGGATGGCCGAGAGCAACAAAGACTCAGGTTATCACAAAATTTCAGCTGGTTTCACAAATAAGATAACCCCCTTTTACTACCACCATTCTCAATTTTTATTGAGCATCCTTAAAGTCACTCCCCAATGTGCTGTCAACAACTCCCAATCAACAGACTATACTAGGCTAGGAGGATCAGAATTTCAAATCTGGAAGTATATTAGTAGGCTTCCAAAGACGCAGATTGTTGTGGTTGATGGAGTTAAAAGTATTTAAGAATTATGTAATACAGTATTTGAAATACGAAGTGAAAGGTGGTAGGCCTGCCTGCCTCACTTTATGTGGAGAGAGCTGAAAGGATTAATTGAACACTTCAGACACAACAATGGAGACAGACAATGGTAGTCTCAAAAAGTGTGGTCTAATGGAGAGAGAGTCAAAGGCCAGAACACAATGAGATGTCTATACAGAAGTGGAAAAGCTAAACCGCGGGGGCAGTGATGGGATAGAGGGAGTAAGAAGGGACAGGTGACAACTTGGTTTTCAAAGATGAAAGGGACTTTGCCACCATGATGTATTCAGAAACTCAAAGAGTACTGAGTAACTCTTTGCAAAAGTTCTTCTACGGAAAAAGAACAACTGTTCTAGCAGGGCTAAGCTAAATTTAAAGCAATAAGAGAAGACAAAGGGGAACAGGAAAAAAATAGCAAATATTTAATCTAAATTTAGTACAGTATAGAATCCTGATGCCATAGCACAGAGGAGAAAGAGGAGCTTTAAACATACAGTGGATGGCAAAGCTACTAAATGAAAAGAGGAACAAGGAGGGAAAAATTATGTGGCTCAAATGGTAAAGCGTCTGGCTACAATGTGGGAGTCCAGGGTTCGATCCCTGGGTCAGGAAGATACCCTGGACAAGGAAATGGCAACCCACTCCGGTACTCTTGCCTGGAAAACCCCATGGAAAACAGTCCACAGGGTCGCAAAGAGTCAGACAGGACTGAGTGACTTCACTTTAACAAGAAGGGAGAACAAGGTAAGGCAAGCAAGGGACAAGCTGAGTTTTAGGAGCCTATGGATAATAGACCAGTACGCCACACCCCACTAAAGGATGAACTTCAAAACACTTTTATTCACACCCTCTATCCTGCCCCTAGTACACTGACAGTGGCCACAGTTTACTGTAGGAACTCACTGAGATCAGCAACTCAGAAGCTAGAGCTACCCATGGGAACGACAAAAATAAGAAACAGCCACAGACGGAAAATAAGTGGAACATTTCCCTCCACCTGTCCCACCAAATTCAAATATCTCCTAGTAGCTTTTTAATTTAGACTTTAAAACTTGAGTTCAGACAAATGTACCAAGACAGCATTAAAACACTGTATGTAAACAAGTAATAAAAGGAGACCCACCACTTACCTAGTTTGTGAAGCTGTAGTTAACTTCTCTAGAATAGTATCTGGAAGGAGTTTTCTTTTCTTTAAAGACGTTAAAAAAAAAATCAATAAAAAGTAAGCAACAGGACAACACGCCCTGAAGTGCTTTTGAAGTTACCATTTTAAGGACAGCCCTACCTCTAGGCAAATAAATGATCCGAACACTGCCCTCCACTACCTGTGAGCTGTGGGAAGACTGGGGCCCAAGCAACTCAGAGCCTACTCCTACTTCACTTGGAAGACGTGAAGGCTGGAAAGGGTGCCCGCTTTATTCCAACCCTCGGGTCACGTTATACACCGAGGGCAGTTCACAGGCACGTCCACCTGCGGCCAATCTCCGGAACAGCAGAGCGCGAACCAAGCATCCTGTGCGCGGCCCTCCGTTTACTCAGCGCTGCCTCCTCACAGAGACCCAGGTTCACATAAACCACCTCCGCCGCGCGTCAGAGGAGGGTCTGGCTCTACTTTACCTCTTTCCAACCCTATTCTAAACTGGTGGACAGCGAGGAGCACTAGCACGCCGATGTCAGTGCTGTCGGAAGAGACCACCAGCGGGGCTCTCCTCCACCCCGGACCCCTGCAGCATCGAACTCTTCCCCGAGCCGGCCCGTGAAACGGCCCCCTCTTTGCAAACCTCTAACCTTCTGTTCGATGAACAGTTCCTCGCGCCGCTTCCTCTTCTCCTTCAGAAGCGCTTTGTCCCTGGAAGAGACCGCGACGAGTCAGGGCGGGCGGAAAAGAGAAGGGGGACGGTTAGGCGGCGCTTCTCCCCACCAGCTTGTCCCCCGGGGCTCCGAACCTGCGCACCGTCTCCCGAACTCGCCGCTCCTCCTCTTTCGCTTCGGCCTGGGCGCTGGCGAAAGTCAGCTCCTCCGGGGCCTCGTCGTCGAGCTCGTCGTCCCCCTCCTCGTCTTCCTCCAGCGGCTCGGCGGCCGCGCCGCTGCTGGGCTGCCCGAGCAGGAGCCCGTGCCCCGCCTCCTCTTCGGAAGCGGGCTGGCCCTCGTCCACCATCGCCGAGGCCGACGCCGGGGCGCGGGACGCGCGCGGCCTGAGCTGCACCATGACCCAAGCTGCGGGGACCCGGCGGCCGTCTTGACCTCTGACCCGGAAGCCCCACGCAAGCGGTCAGTGACGCAAAGGGCAGGCGCGGCCGGGGTCTGCCGCCCTCTGCAGGTTCGGAGGCCCCACCGCGCGGTACGAAGGCGCACGCGCAGAGCCGGGAAGTGGGGCGTGGCCTAAGGAAAGCGCCGGGCGTTCCCTTCCACCCGGCCCGGAGCCTGCGAGCCGCGGGCCAGGATGCCCGGTCCCCGCCCACGGTTACGAGAGCCGGTGGACTTGGGGGCTTGTTTCCAGGCAGGGCCGATCCGTGCTGCTGCCGCCTTAGCGGGGATGCCGAGAGCGTTGTTGCTTGGATCCCCGCGCTCCTCGGGGCGGGCTGGTGCGGGTCACGCCTCCCGGTGCCCAAGAACCCGAGGACCTCGAGCCCCTATCGCCCTGTCGCCGCCTCTTTCCGCTCAGAGAGCCGCTCAGTCGTATCCGACTCTGCGACCCCATGGACCGCAGCATGCCAAGCCTCCCTGTCCATCACCAGCTCCCAGAGTTTACTCAAATTCATGTCCATCGAGTCGGTGATGCCATCTAACCATCTCATCCTCTGTCCTCCCCTTCTCCTCCCGCCTTCAATCTTTCTCAACATCAGGGTCTTTTCCAAGGAGTCAGTTCTTCGGATCGGGTGGCCAAGGGTAGCCAAAGTATTGAAGTTTCAGCTTCAGGATCAGTCCTTCCAATGAACACTCAGGACTGATTTCCTTTAGGATAGATTGGCTGGATCTCCTTGCAGTACAAGGGACTCCCAAGAGTCTTCTCCAACACCACAGTTCAAAAGCATCAATTCTTCAGCGCTCAGCTTTCTTTGTGGTTCAACTCTCTCATCCATACAAGACTCAGAGAGCCGCTGGGTCGAGCTAATAAATTCGGCTTCCTCCACTCCGCACTCCCTGTAAAAGTACCGTTTCTAAAGGAGGACGTGCGGCATAGCAGCGGGACCCCATGCCTTGCAGTCCTGTTGTCACTGAGGAGAAACAAGGTGGACAGACCCACACGTACATCGATCTTGGCACCAAGCGTGCGGTGTGACAACCTCGGCCGCTCTCTCGCAGGCATCCCTGCCCAGCCCTGGGCCGCTGCCTGTTCTTTGTCCGCACAGACTCTCTCCCTCCAGACTGCCCCTCCCCGCCCCCCCGCCCCGCCCCCCTTTAGAACGTGAGCTCAGTGAGAGCAGGGACCCCCGCTTCCCGCTGTGACCCCAGGATCTTGCCCAGTGACTGCCCGTTGCACCTCCACTAAGTGACCAAAACCCGGGCACCGTGTATTTTTATGCCCCGCTCCGCCCCACTACACCTATTTCATTTCTTAGCCTATGTGGCCATTCAGTAATCTTTGTGTTTATTTTCTCCCACCTGCTCAGCCAGTAAAGAAAACGCCTGCAATGCAGGAGACCCTGGTTTGATCCCTGGATTGGGAAGATCCCCTGGAGGAGGGCTTGGCAACCGACTCCAGTGTTCTTGCCTGGAGAATCCCATGGACAGAGAAGCCTGGTGGGCTACAGTCCATGGGGTCACAGAGTGGAACAGGACTGAGCAACTAAGCACACACCCATTACACAACAGCAAATGATTCATCATTCTCTGAACTGCCGCTCCTGCTGCTAAGTCACTTCAGTAGTGTCTGACTCTGAAACCCCATAGACTGCAGCCCACCAGGCTTCTCTGTCCATGGGATTCTCCAGGGAAGAGTACTGGAGTGGGGTGCCATTGCCTTCTCCGCATTCTCTGAACAAACCAAGCTACTTCATGCTTACCTTGCAGTTGGACATGCTCTTGTACACAGTCCTCACTTGGAACTCCTATTTATAACTGAAAAACCCGCACCCAGGCTGACTTCCTCTTAAAGCCTTTCAAGCACCTTAATGTCCACCCCATCCCTACCCTGCTGCTGCTGCTAAGTCGCTTCAGTCATGTCCGACTCTGTGCGACCCCAGAGACAGCAGCCCACCAGGCTCCCCTGTCCCTGGGATTCTCCAGGCAAGAACACTGGAGTGGGTTGCCATTTCCTTCTCCAGTGCGTGAAAGTGAAGTCGCTCAGTCATGTTCGAGTCCTAGCGACCCCATGGACTGCAGCCTACCAGGCTCCTTCCTGCTACCGCTACTGCTAAGTTGTTCAGTCATGTCTGACTCTTTGCCACCCCATGGACCACAGCCTACCAGGCTCTTCCGTCCATGGGATTTTCCAGGCTAGAGTGCTGGAATGGGGTGCCAGTGCCTTCTCCCAGGCTCCTCCCTACTCGTCTCTAACTGCGCTCTCCTGTGAATCTTTTGCTGTGACTGTAGCTTCCGTGATGTGTAACAGTTTCTGTGCCAGTGGTCCCAACCAAGTTCTTATGAACTCCTTGAAGGAAGGTCCAGGCCTCTTCTTAATCACTGTATTTCTAATGTCTATCATAGAGTAGGTGTTCGATAAATATTAAATTGAATAATCCCTCAATGATTAAATGATCAAATATTAAATGAATAATCCCTACATAAATTTTGCAGTATTTTCAATTTGCTTTTCCTTTTCTCTTGGAAGCATCTCCTAGCTTAAAAACAAGAAGACCAAAACACAAACAAAAAGTATGAAACGGAACCAAAAAAAGCTACGGGAACCAATGGCCTAGTAGGAAGGGGTTTACAAAGGATAGTTCTGAAATATCTGGGCCTTGGTCAGATAGAAATTACAAATTAAAAATACAGTCAGGCTTCCTCCACCAGTGTACTGGCTTCCACCACTGCTAACACCAGGGCAATGTATATAGAATGCTCTTTTGAAAAGCTCAACAACAAACCTATTAGAAGGGAATGATGGTATATTATGTACAAAGAAGTGTTAACTGTTAGTTGCTCAGTCGTGTCCGACTCTTTGTGACCCCGTGGACTGTAGCCCACCAGGCTCCTCTGTCCATGGGATTCTCCAGGCAAGAATGCTGGAGTGGGTTGCCATTCCCTTCTCCAGGGAATCTCCCCAACGTAGGGATTGAACCCAGGTTTCTTGTGTCTCCTGCATTGCAGGCAGATGGCAACCCACGCCAGTACTCTTGCCTGGAAAATCCCATGGACAGAGGAGCCTGGTAGGCTACAGTCCATGGGGTTGCAAAGGATCAGACACGACTGAGCGACTTCACTTCTCTACCATCTGAGTCACCAGAGAAGCCCCATTTTACATACCGAAACTACATTATAAGTATTATAAGTCCCCTCCTACCCATGCAAAGCATCCTTGGCATTTATTAAAAGGTGTGACTTGCAAATGCAGCACAAACCTTTATGTCACCATGTGGCTTCTCCGAAAGCCAAGGGTGTGAGAGTAAATGCACTTTTGTAAGGGCCGGAAGTGATGTCACCCAGCTGCATAATCCCTGGGGAGCCCACCTGGTCTAAGGGAGTTAGATCTGTCCGACCTACCCACGCTGGGTACTGACAGCCACTCCCCACATGGGTCTCTGGTGCTTGCTGACAGCGGGGATCCCTGGATCTGCATTAGGTGGGGGGAGTTGAAGGGGGAGCTGTGTTCTTCCTACTTTACACAAAAGGTACTCTGAGCATACACTTTTTAAGTCCCATGGGAAAAACTCCCTTCCAGGTTCCGTGTCTGGGGAAGCTTGGCGGACCCCGCAGGGTGTGTAACAGTGAGATGTCCTTCCGTGTATATGATACTGAGAAGCAGCCCACCATTGTCTCTCCCTTTCCCCTCGGCTCTGCTCCGTTTTAGGCAGCTTTAGCCCACCATCGTCTCTCCCTTTCCCCTCAGCTCTGCTCCGTTTTAGGCAGCTTTAGCCCACCATCGTCTCTCCCTTTCCCCTCGGCTCTGCTCAGTTTTAGGCAGCTTTGTTTGGTGCAGCTATATTTGCATCATTCTTTTTTCTCATCCTGATTTTCTACCTTGCTGCTCATTTTCTCTTCCATCCTTGCATGAGTTCTTATTGTAAGCTATCCCCACCCCGAACTTGGAGTAAAGCAGTCAAACAGATAAACACTGAAAAGAAAATGTCCCAAACAAAGACAACTCTTGGGCTAACATTTTAGTACAATAAATTACCTGCATAGAGAGTGATTTTATTTTCCACCAAACCTTGCACAACAATCAGAAATACCCACGTTTTACCCCTCTGTTTCTATCTTTGCCCAAATAGCAGAAACACAATCAGGAGAATCACTTTGTTTTAGACAGTCTAATCACAAAGTTACCCAGTAACCAACCAAACACATCAGACTTATGTTCAGGATCAAACAAAATAACAGGAACTGACTTCAGAAGTCCTGTGACTTCTCCTTCTAAACACGGTTACTACTGTTGCTTCCAAGTCCCCATCAACCATCAGCAGTTTGGATTCCAGCCCAGCAATCAAAAGATATTTTCAGACTTTCCAGTATTTGGCTCACCATCCACAAGACTGCCTTCCCTGCTGGTGGCTTGGTACTTAGATGCGCTGAGATTTCTTCCTTCCCCAGGATGGCTATGAAACAGTTTCAGTTTCGTGAGGAGCGAGGGCTTCAGGAAGAGTCGTCCCACACGGCCCCTGGAAATGAAACCTGAAACAGAAGGACGAACACAGCAAAGTTATGAGCAAAATGAGCATTCTGCTTCAGCAAGTCAACTTTCTTAGTTACAGCCAGAATAAAATCCAGATTCTCATAGGAGTCTTAGGCATTTTGGAGCCCAGTTCTTTCATCGAGTTTCTGACATCGCCAAATGCAGACACTTCAGTATGGGTTGGCACCCTCATTCCCAAGGGAATTTGGGAAAGCAATTGCTTAGAATTTCAGTTCAGTTCGGTCACTCAGTTGCGTCTAACCCTTTGCGACCCAATGGACTGCAACACTCCAGACTTCCCTGTCCTTTACTATCTCCCAGAGCTTGCTAAAATTCATGTCCATCAAGTCAGTGATGTCATTCAACGATCTCATCCTCTGTCGTCCCCTTCTCCTCCTGCCCTCAATCTTTCCCAGCATCAGGGTCTTTTCCAGTAAATCAGTTCTTTGCATCAGGTGGCCAAAGTATTGGAGTTTCAGCTTCAACATCAGTCCTTCCAATGAATATTCAGGACTAATTTTCTTTAGGATGGACTGGTTGGATCTCCTTGCAGTCCAAGGGACTCTCAAGAGTCTTCTTCAACACCACACTTCAAAAGCATCAATTCTTTGGGGCTCAGCTTTCTTTATATTCCAACTCTCACATCCATACATGACTACTGGAAAAACCATAGCTTTGACTAGACGGACCTTTGTTGGCTATGTAATGTCTCTGCTTTTTAATATGCTGTCTAGGTTGGTCATAACTTTCCTTCCAAGGAGTAAATGTCTTTTAATTTCATGGGTGCAGTCACCATCTGCAGTGATTTTGGAGCCCACAAAAATAAAGGCTGCCACTGTTTCCACTGTTTCCCCATCTATTTCCCATGAAGTGATGGGACCAGATGCCATGATCTTAGTTTTCTGAATGTTGGGTTTAGAATTTAGGTGCCTATAAATGAGAATTTTATTTTAAGGAGGAAGGAGAGACATGATTGTATTTTGTGACTGTTTTGCCAAACCCATAACTCTAAGTTTTATAAACTCTTACACAACTACATAAAAGCACCTTCACTGGTACTAAGGACAACAGAAAATGAACCTCGTACACCAAGCAGACCATAAGGATCTTAACTGAGTCAGCTGGCTCACGCCAATCACTGAAATTCACAACTAGCCCTGACTTGTAGTTAAAAAGTAGGAAAAAGAGAAAGATCAAAGAAAGAAGAGGGAGAGAAAAGACGAAAAACCAATGATTTCTGCTTCCTTCAAGGGAAAATACTTATGACAGGAGGAAACAAAGAAACCAACTAATTCTACTGTGTTATTAATGAAAACCAGCTGAGCACGATTTAAAATTTAAAAAAAAAAGCATCTGGTCATATTACTTATTCTTGATACAACACAGATCAAGAATGTTCCCTCTGTGCCATGAATGGACGGCCCTGAGCAACTGGCATTTCTGATCCTTCTGCCTCCCCTCCCGCAGCCCCACCCCATCCCCACCACCCCCAGCACGAGGAAGGCTGCCCACTAGAAAGCTCCTCCCAGCACAGTCCCTTGAGGACTTACCAGGAAGCACAGCTAGGCAGAGAGCACTCAGGGACTTCCCTCGACTTGCACCTGTTCTTTTGTGCACCCCTATCCACATTCATCCTCCTCCCATTTACCAAAGCAAGCTGCACCTGACCTCACCCATCCCAAATCTTACATGGTGCCTCTTATCCCAGAATGTGAAAACTTAACCGGCTGCCAAACCAAGGGATGTTTGAAACACTGCTGTGGATCTGAGAAAACAAATGGTTTCTAAAGACTGGGTGATATATACAAACAGGGCCACTTCATTCTTGCTTCCAGTAAAACTGAAAGAGGCTCTTACAGAATTGCCAAACAGATCACTAAAGTTGATTCAAGAGGACTCTGGACATTTCAGCATATAAGATGGAAAGTGGTCCAAAATCTGAGTGGCCAGAACAAAATTCTTTCATGCCCGGGGTTTATGTGGCCCAGGTTTCTGAGTATTTTATGTATGGTATTGTTGTTGTTCATTGCCAAGTCGTGTCCAACTCTGCGACCCCATGGACTGCAGCCTGCCAGGCTTCCCTGTCCTTCACCATCTCCCAGAGCCTGCTCAAACTCATGTCCATTGAGTCAGTGATGCCATCCAACCATCTGGTCCTCTGTCGTCCCCTTCTCCTCTTGCCTTCAATCTTTCCCAGCATCAGGGTCTTTTCCAATGAGTCAGCTGTTTGCATCAGGTGGCCGAAGCACCGGAGTTTCAGCTTTAGCATTAGTCCTTCCAATGAATATTCAGGACTGATTTCCTTTAGCATGGACTAGTTTGATCCCCTGGCAGTCCAAGGGACTCTCAAGAGTCTTCTCCACACCACAGTTTGAAAGCATCAATTCTTTGGTGCTCTGCCTTCTTTATGGTCCAACTCTCACATCTGTACATGACTACTTAGTTTTTGCTTTTCTCTATAAAAAGAAAAAACTAAGAATTACAGTTGCCATTGAAAAGGTAAGTGTTTAGCTTGGAAAATCTGGGCCGCCACCCCTCAGACCAGAAATAGAGACACAGATACTCAAAACACAATTCCCCCCGCCCCACTCCAGGACAAGCTGCCAGGGTCACAGCAGCTCCCTTCTTCGAGCGACCTCTGCTTTGATGCTCACTAAGGAAGTCTGTCCTCTCAAGTCACATACTATCAGACACTTCACTGTTGGAAATGACGGCAGGAAAGAATGAAAGACTCCCGTGCCTGCAGGAACTCAGTCACTTGGCCACAGAGAAGCAGCCTGACTTCCAGCCCAGGCAAGGGGTGTCCGGGCCCAGTGTTTCACGTCCACCTCCAAGGTCACAGGACCCTGCAACCACATTGCAGCCAGAGTGGATCTAACCCCTCTCCACACACAGGCACGCACACCCACACCCACACACACGCACACACACAGTCCTGCTAGCTGCTGAGTTGATCAAAAACGGCTTCACTGAAATTTCACCTAAACTCAACCCTCCTTCCACATCCTACAGTAACTCCATCTTTTCCTCTGTTTGGAACACACAGCAGGGCTCTCTGGGGTCCCCTGCGCTGCGGTGATCAGGAAACTTGATCTTCCTAGGATACAGGTTTGTTTCCCACGACCACAGGCCTATTAGGGCTGCAGCATCATGAACCCTGCCTCCTTCTAATGCTACGCAGTACTCAGAGTGGATATGTATATGTCTCTGTCAGTCACTCAGTCGTGTCCAGCTCTTTGCGACCCTGTGGACTGTAAGTCGCCAGGCTCCTCTGTCCACGAGATTTCCCAGGCAGGGATACTGGAGTGGGCTGCCATTCCTTTCTCCAGGGGATCTTCGCAACCCGGTAATCGAACCCAGGTCTCCTGCATTACCAGGCAGATTCTTTACTGTCTGAGCCACCAGGGAACCCAGTGGACACTTGAACTAATTAAAAAACCTCATGCTCCACGCATCTACTAAGAGATGCACTTCCTATAGTTTGACTTTTATGGGATTATTAACCGAAATGTATTATTTGTTGTTTTCAACAACTACAGACGATAAATTATGGCAGTGATAATTCCATCCAGAGGAGCTTTTCCGT
This sequence comes from Bos taurus, assembly GCF_002263795.3. Taxonomy (NCBI): domain Eukaryota; kingdom Metazoa; phylum Chordata; class Mammalia; order Artiodactyla; family Bovidae; genus Bos; species Bos taurus. The sequence continues at coordinate 43,031,624 of NC_037350.1, forward strand.
GGAACAAGTTTTAAGAAAACTGAGAATAAATAATTCATATACTTTGAAGCAGAAGTATAAAAGGATAGTCAACAAAAGATTTTCAAGCATAAAAATACATTAGTAAAAATTTCTGTGGTAGAAATAGGATGGATGGGGATACAAGTTTAAAGAGAAAAAGAAAAAAATGTGAAGGTTCTCACTGTGAAAAACCCGCTTACATATTTGTTTTCTAAATAATGATGGTGGGTGTCAAGTTGCTGTGTCATTCAGATTCGACAGGATACAATTAAAACCAGGACAACAGCAGCTTTACTTTTAAATGTCGGTATTCTATTTCTAGGGCTTCATTGGTGGCTTAGTGGTAAAGAATCCGCCTGCTAATGCAGGAGACTCAGGATAGATCTTTGGGCCAGGAAGATCCCCTGGAGGACATAGCAACCCACTCCAGTGTTCCTGCCTGGAGAATCCCATGGACAGAGGAGCCTGATGGGCTACAGTCCATGGGGTCGCAAAGTCAGACGCGACAGAGCAACTAAACCACCACCAGCAGGAGGATTATGAGTATGATTTATGCAACAAAGGCGAGCCCCAATCTGCAGATTCTTACTCAAAGGCCTTTGGCTCTATCAAAAAAAAAAAAAAAGTAAACGAATGCCCCTTTATGCTTTAAATGAAAATGAGATGCTTATGTGTCCTTTTTTCACTATTCTTGCTTTAAGTGACTGTTTTGGTTAAGGGCCAACTGGGGCCCCACTGCATGGACTAACAGGGTCCTACCAGCTACCTGACGATCTAGGCAGGCAGAGCAATGGCCTTCCCCATCAAATGCGGCCAACCGTAAATTACAAGTAACCTCTGCACCCTCCTGAGGAGTACAAACGTAAAGAAGAAACCATCTATGAAGCTGTTTTCTAGCTAAGAGTTCCTGAGACTTCTACACTCCGCCTGCAGGGCGCTGTCTCTGGGGACACGTGCCCCGCACACAGGTGACGTGCCCTCCACACACACTACTGACCACCTCCACCTCCTGGAGCCCCCTCCCCACCCCTCTCCACACACACTGGCCCCTTGCTGTCCCTCGGGCCTCCTGGGCTGGCTGCCACCTGGGGCCTTTGCCCAGGTGGTCCTGGCACCTGGCAGGCTCTTGGCCCAGAGGTCTCCTCAGCGAACCACTCCTCCTCCTCAGTGTTGCCAGATTCTTCTCTCTGAAACCCCCACCACCCACTGGATCCCGCGCCCGCCTGCTCCCCCTGCCCACTTCTACCTCTGCTTTTTCCCACAGCCGGATCCCACCTCTCATGGGCCACACAATTTGCATTTATTATCTTATCGTTCACTGTTTGCCCTTTGCGGCTAGGAGGCCATTTCACGTGGTAGGATTTTATTTTGTTTACTAATATATCCTATCCCAAGCACTCAGAACAGTATCAGTGGTAAAGAATCTTCCTGCCGATGCAGGAGACGCAGGTTCAATCCCTGGGTGGGGAAGATCCCTTGGAGAAGGAAATGGCAACCCACTCTAGTATTCCTGCCTGGAAAATTTCATGAAGCCTCCTCAGAGGAGCCTGAGCCTGGTGGGCGACAGTCCATGGGGTCGCAAAAGAGTTGGACACGTCTGAGTCATAAACAAGAACAAAGTCTAGGACATAGTAGGTGCTAAATAAACACTTGTGGACTTGGACTAAATTCCAAAGTTTAGAGAAATGGAAAGCTGCACGACTGGGGGTTGCAGGGAGTGGGGGGCCCACTGTCCTTGGAAGGCCTTGCACACCAGTCCTTTGGGCGCACTAATCCCATTTCTGCTTCAACAAATACACAGATCCTTACATGCCAAAGACCCCTGGGGTTGAGAAACAGTCAAAACCCTGATGCCTAAATCCCCAAATACCTAGTCTAATGGTTTCTCAGAAAATAATCCAAGATAACCATCTGGGACAGGGGAAATGACAAAAAACAAAACAGGAACTAATTAACACCTTGAAAATATTAACACATTTCGATGGGAGGCAAATACCATGACTCTGTTTCTAAATTAGAATTGGGGCAAAGAATCCAAACAACTTGGGCAAGGTCGAAGGAGTCTTGCGAAATCCAAATTGAAAATGTAGGCAGAAATAAATAAATACATAAAATGCAGGCATCATTTCCTGCAACCTATTTAGGTAACAAAGAAATCAGGTGAAAAGGCAGTATTATTTCAATTTTCATTTTTGCTACTAACCTAGAGCTGGGGCTGGCAAAATGTTTTCTGTAAAGAGTCAGAGACTTAATGTTTCATCTTTGCAGGCCAGACAGTCTCTGCTGCAACTCCTTACTTCCATTGTTTAAGTGCAAAAGCAGCCACAGACAATATAGGAACATGTGGCTGTGGCTGGGTGCCAATAAAACTTTATTTACAAAAATGTAGTGGTTGAGTTCGGAGAAGGCAAAGGCACCCCACTCCAGTACTCTTGCCTGGAAAATCCATGGACAGAGGAGCCTGGTCAGCTACAGTCCACGACATTGCAAAGAGTCGGACATGACTGAGCAACTTCACTTTCACTTTTCACTTTCATGCATTGGAGAAGGAAATGGCAACCCACTCCAGCGTTCTTGCCTGGAGAATCGCAGGGACAGCGGAGCCTGGTGGGCTGCCATCTGTGGGGTCGCACAGAGTCGGACACAACTGAATCTACTTAGCAGCAGTGGGTGAATCTGGCCTACAGGCAGTACTTTGCTGACCTCTGACCTAGGCTAGAGTTCAGCCAACATCCGTTACATGTGAGATGTGAGAAATTTCGGCCTTTGTTAAGATGCGTGTTTAAACCAGCTTCTCAGTCACTCTGGGTTTGGTTCCCTGTTTGAAAACCCAAGTAGGATGAGAAGATGACCACCCACGCCTCTTCTAAATGTCAGCTTTGATGATGCCCAGATAAAAGCATCGCTGGCTTCACTGGTCAGTTATACTCATCTGGGAAAATTCCCAGACGTGGTGGTACAGAGGGTCTTGGCTTCCAAAAAGGTCCACTGAGCATCTGTTGTGGTTCCTGCGGCTGGTGCTGTTCAGATCTGATCAAAGTCTCAGACCAGAAAGAGGCCTGTTTATTTGAACAGGGACACTGCAGGTTTTCAGGATGGGAAGCTGAAGAATTTTTGTTGAAGATGAGTAGCAGCTGAAGCAGGTTTGTGGTTTTGGGAGGCCCAACTTATGAAGTGATATCATTATACTCCAAGAATTTCGTCTGAACTTGCAGGGAAAACTGCCAAGTTCATTATCCTTTCACGTGAAGACGTACACAGTGGATGAATATCAGAATCACCCAGGAAGCGTATAAAAGAGGGGGCCCAGGCTACACCTTACACCAGTTACATCAGAATCTCCTGAGTGGTACCGTCATCAGATTTAGAAAAAAAATTTTTTTAAGATTTTTTATATGTGGACCATTCTTAAAGTCTTCATTGAATTTGTTACAATACTGCTTCTGTTATGTTCTGGTTTTATGGCCAAGAGGCATGTGTGATCTCAGCTCCCCGACCAGGGTGGAACCCACACCCGCTGCACTGGAAGGCCAACTCTTAACCTCTGGACCACCAGGGAAGTTCCCAGTCATCAGATTTTTTAAAATACGTAGTTGAGGTAAAAGTCACTGACTTAGGTAATGACAAGATGCTTCAGTAACGTTTTACATTTTACTTATTCATATTGATGTATTAGTTCATAGTCTACCTTATTCTGGAAAGGAAATGAGACTATTAAGAATATATAAACTACATTAAAAGGGAAGACAGAAAAGCAGGGGTGAAAAAAAGCAAGTAAAACAAAGGAGATGTAAACTAGAGCCTAGACTGAGACAACATGTGAATATCCTACGATAACCTGTACTTCCCACACAGATTTGCGGGGGCAGGATCAATATCATTAAATGGCCACAGGTACAAACATTCTTGGCAATAAGACCAGAGAGGATTTGCCCAGGGAGCCCCACGGAGAACAGCGGGTGACGGAGTTGTGTGTGGGTGTCTCCCTGGCTTGCGTGCTGAGTCTGCAGCTGACCGGCATCTAAATGCCATTACTATACTTAGCTTCAACGCATGAATAAGAGTAAAGTCTAAAGCATCAAAGAAGAACTTTCAAAATGTGAAAAACAAAAACCCTTTAGCAAACTCCCTGTAAAAAGACATGGCTACCTCAGTCTACAGTTAATGTGCTTTCTTCCATCAATCTACAACTAACACGTTGTTTTCTTCCCTCAAAGCAACTACAGACCAAATAAGAAAACACAAACTCTGTGTTACAAAACCAGGACAGCAGGTAAAATCTGCTTGGATGACCACGTCCAAACCCGCTCAGCGCTGTCCGCCTCCCACCCTGGTAACCCCGTACCTGAATCTTTCGGTGGCCGGGGTGGTTTCCATGTTGAATTCGGCCACTGGCACGCCGCGGGCTGACACTTGGGGGGCAAACATGGCCGCGGGATAGACCACGGAGGAAGTCCCCACCTACCGAGCAAACAGACGGAAGCGGACAAGCGACCACACGGTGGAGAAGCAGCGTCTTTGAAGAAAACCTTAACAGAAACTCAGACCAGTTTGTGGCTGCTGGTGTGAGGGAAGGTAAGCTGGGCGGGATAAATGGAGAATGTCTGGGGGACAAGAGGGGAGGGGGAGGCTCCCCTTTGGCTGATCCCTAGAATTTAGGAAGGATTTTTTTTCATGTTTAGTCACCAAGTCATGTCTGATTCTTTGCAACCCCATGGACTGTAGCCCTCCTGTCTCCTCTGTCCATGGAATTTCCCAGCACGAATACTGGAGTGGGTTGCCATTTCCTTCTCCAGGGGATCTTCCCGACTCAGGGATCAAACCCACGTCTCCTGCCTTGGCAGGCAGGTTCTTTACCACCAGTTACCTGGTATGAAAAAGAGAGCTGAGCTCGTGGCAAGAGTGGTAAAGAAATGATCTGATCATCACCCAAATTAGTTTTAGTTGTCTCTGCTCTTTGAAAAGATCAGGGAAGGCCGTGACTTACCACTAGACACAGGTCACAGAGGGCCAGCTCTTTGTCCACCTCCTCCAGGATGGCAGGGTCCAGGTTTTCTCCAAACCACACCACGTGAGGTCGCAGCAGGCCCCCACATCCTGCCTCTTCACACCTGTAAGAGTGTCATCCTTAACCCACTCCCAAGACCTACTCTTGAGAAGGCCTGCCTAGGTGGATCAGGGGAAATCATAAAGTCTCTATTGTGTCCAGATGCACTGGGGTGATTTGTTGGCGAATGTGTCTCAGCCAACCTTGAGAGACATAGCTTTCTCTTTCCCAGTTACTTCCTTCCACTCAGGCACAGCCGTGCTCACGGTTAGCTGGACCCAGGAGAACTACTGGACTCAGACTTGCCTTCAACACACAAACCACTTGCTAATGTCATCAATGACCTCCCTCATCTTCTCTCAAATTCACCTCTCTCTTGCCTTGTCGGTAGCCAAGTTCTCCTGTGTCAATTTCCCAAGATCTCTCGTCTTTCACTAGCTACTACCCTAGGTCATCTCTAGTCAACCTATTTATTTACGTTCTAAAATAATCTCCCTCAAACTCCATTTTCATCATATTAATTGCCTAATCAAGTTTATTTTAGATCAAAACTTTAGAATTTAGTCATGAAAACTTACTCTTTTAGGTCAAAACTCTGATTTTAGTAATGAAAATCCTTATTAAGAAAAATTCAAAAGGTTAAGTAAACCAGGGAAATGTTAGCATAGTTGCTCCTTAGGGAGTAATAATGTACTTTCACACATTCAGTGCTCTGAGTAGCTCTGCAGCAAAGCAAGATGCTTCAAACTTGGTTCACTCTAGTGGTTCCATATTTATTTGGGCATGTGACATCTTTTTTCTCCGAGTAGTGCCTATCAACATCACGTGGATCTACTGCCTTATGAAACACTTTGGGGAAGGCCATTTTAAGGTCAAGTTTTGAAAAATTGACATAAAAATCTTTCCAGGGTTTTTTGCTATTGCTAATCTGCACAAATTCTGCTCGGTCCCATAACTTTACCTCTGTGAGACCTCCTACGGCCTCCATAGCCCTGGATTAGTAACACTCATGAGGAGGAGAAGGGGAGGAGGACAGTAGCTGAGGCTTCCCGACCAGTTAGGTCCGAGATGCCAGCCACTATGCTTCACACACGCCGGGGGAATGTGTACAGCACAGCAGCTTCTGAAACGTTCCAGACCTCAAATGATCCCACCACAACACAGAGGAGAAAGGGAAGGACAGATGAACTTCTCTTAAGCCTGGTTTGGTTCACCCTTTGTCCTTTCGCCCTTGACCTCATGGGTCAGGGCTGGTTTCTGCATTGGCATGTTTCAGAGGCATCTCACCAAGTGAACTTAGATTTTGACTCCTACTAATTTTCTTTTTTTTTTCAAACTGGAGCACCAACACAGATCAAAGTCGTTTTACTCACCGGGGCAGTTTCTCCACTGGGATTCCGGCATCTTGAGTTTGGGGGTCTGGAGCCCTGAAGTAAGTAATATGAGAAAAGAAAGAATGTCACTGGTGTAATCAAAGAACATAGAAATAAAATAACCCATAAGATTGTCTTTGCCTGGCCATGTATGGCACAAAACTCCTGATGAATACACACTGGCTTATAAGAGGATGAGGAGGGTAGACACAAACAATTGATTATCAGTGGTTCTACCTCAAGAGAGGGAATATGTATGGGAGAGCGGGGAGTAATACTGTTGTGCTAAGGAGAGTTTCATGATTTGCATCATATATGTCACTGCAATTTCAATCACTTGCAATGATATTATATTAATAAGTTACTTGTATGACTTATACCAATGGCTAGGTAGAATTTTTCTCAATATTTTGAGTCTACTCTTAATTTTTCCCCCAATTATAATATTTACAATAGTAAATGTTCACCATAGACACTTTGGAAAGTTCAGAAAGATATAAAAAAGAAATCAAAATTGCCATACTACTACTGTCCCTGTTAATATGTTGTTGATTTTCTTCTGGACGTTTATCTATATACAGATACATCAACATGGTGAGGGTGGATGTGTGTTTAAATACAAAGTTGGGATCATAATGTATAGAGTTAGAGCCTGTTATTTTCACTTATTTTAACCTGTGAGCAAAATATTTCCCTTACAATACAGCTGTACTGTCTCTAGCTTTATGTCTCATAAATATACATGGGAGTCATAGATAAATGTTCAATTTCTTCATGTTTATAGTCAACTGAAGAGACAAAACAACACACCTATTCCAGAGTGCAGTATAATTACCCTTTTCCTGATAAGGCTGGACAAATTGGACTCTTATAGTTCTCAGCCACAACTCCACAAGAGGTACATCGAGTTTTAAATAAGCTACCTGAAAAACACAAGTTGAACAAGACCGGAATTTAGTATAATCGGGAGCAACTGACTCCATGTCTAAAAGAATACAAAATGATTTCGTTTCTACACATCACTTTAACAAATGCACCCATCCCAGCTTTCATGGGAAACATCAAGGCATGTAGTGAGATGGAAAAAGCCAGAACACATGCCCTCCTGGACTTCGTAATCTGGAGAGGAGCAGGGACAGGAAGTAAGTTACTGCATGACCAAGGAGCTCTCTGATCACCCCAGTGTTCAGGTGGAATTCAAATGTGCAGCAGGGCAGAAGAAGCCAACCTAAACCTACGGGCAGGATTTCCTGAGAACATGCCTGACAGAGGCTAGTAGCTTGGGATATGTTTTACAAAATCTTAATTTTGACTTAGTAAAGCTTAAATCTTTTCTACAAAAGCAGCTCAATAAATAATCAACTAATAAATGAAGAAAATAATCATTAAAACTAGCAAAGACTTACTGAGCTTAACCCATAAAAGGTGACCTCAGTTCACCACATGGTCACCATGTGCCCAGCGCTGAGCAGGTCACATGGCAGGGGACACATGCTGGTCCATTCTCTCCAGGGCTCCGTCTTTGAGAAACCACCCCCTTCTCTGTCCCACGCCAAGTTGATGGAGCTGTCAGTCACGTTCCCCAAATACAAGCTGGGGCACAAATTCCAGACTGGTCTAAGTGTGGCATCCTGTCCTCCAGCAGGAGTGTTTGGTCAAAAAGGATAATGATGGTCAGGCCATCCAGAGATTTATTTTCTGAGGAGATGGTTAAACTGGAGGAAGGGAGCGTGCAGCCCCACTGGGTCACTGCTTCTGGAAATTCTGCAATTTGAAATGCATTTCTTTGGACTGAATTTTTGTAGAGTATTAAATGGCTTCTATGGATGGCTCAGCAGTAAAGAATTTACCTGCAATGCAGGAGATGCTGGTTCAGTCCCTGGGTCAGGATGATCCCCTAGAGAGGGAAATGGCAACCCATTCCAGTATTCTTGCCTGGGAAAGCCCACAGACAGAGGAGCCTGGTGGGCTACAGTCCAAACGGTAGCAAAGAGTTGGACACAACTGAGCGGCTCAACACAGCATCACAGACTATCAAATGCCCTTGGGAAGAAATTCTGGCATACCCATTTATGCTCTTGTGTAAACAAATTTATTTGATTTTCAGTGAGAAGAGGGAAGAGGAGGGTGTCAGTGAAAGCTGAGAAGGGAAACCAGAGGGACCCCAGACAAGCTCCTCGGTGTCACAGACCCAGTGGGCTCCCAAGAGGGAAGGTCACTAAGCTGGCAGCCCCCTTAAGGCTCCAGGGTGGAGGAGGAACACAGCCAGAGCAGACAGTGCCCATGGTGCGGGGTGGGACAGGGACAGTAAATGGATCTCCCAGGGATGCCAGGCCTTCGCAGCCTGAATCCTGCTAGAGCCCCAGCCGTTCAATGGCTCAAACCTCCCACTTCCCGGCGCCCAGGTGGGGGTGGAGTGGGGGCCATCTGGGAGCACAGGGCCCCCTCAACAGGACCCCCAGGGAGGGGAGAGCACGCAGGGATGCAGACCTGCATGGCCAGGTGGTCTGCGCACCAGACCCCGGGGTCCTGGCACCATGCTGCTCTGACTCGGTGGACCCAGCTGGGCCCCAGCAGAACGTGTGTTTTCAAGTCTGGTTTCCCCTTCCCATGGAAGACTGAGGGCCTCTCACCATGGATTTCCAGAAGGTTCTTGGTGCCAGCCTTGCGGTGCAGCTCGTCGATGTTCTGGGTGATGACCACCACCTGTCGGCCCTGCCTGTGCAGCCGGGCCTGGCACTCGGCGATGGCCAGGTGCCCGGCGTTGGGCTCCGTGCTCTGCACCACCTCCCGCCGGTAGTGGTAGAACTCCCACACCTGGGACGGGTTCCGGGCGAAGGCCTGCGGGGTGGCCAGGTCCTGGGGGGCAGGCAGGAGGCGGGGGTCAGGGGGGAAAGAAGGGCTGATGCTCTGAAAGCTGGGCCGTGAGGGCACTGGACTTGGGTGGGAGGACACCCCCGTGCACCCTTGGCTGTGGGCAGGCAGGCACACAGTTCCGGGGGGGTGTCGAGGGAACACGTCCATGTAGGTTCACATGGGCGGGGCCCAGGGCTCCTCAGGAGCCCTGGAGAAATTAGGTTTAATTTCCCCAGCAAGATCGTAACCCGTCCCATCTTCCACTCAGGTGAGCTACAAACATAGAGCAACACATGGGAAGGTAACTTAGGCTGGAAGCCATGTTTTCATGGAGCTCCGCGTGACATGATAGCTATCTCATTTATCCAGGAAGAAAAGTAAAATGCAAAACACCCAACTGAGCTATAATGGCCATAGTGGGAAAACTCGGTTTTTGTAACTACAATTATAGGCACACACACACATACAACTACACATTAAAAAAATATACATTATAGTAATAGGATATATAAAATATACATTTTTAAAAGTACGATTCCTCCAAACTTCCCTGATGGTACAGTAGATAAGAATCCACCTGCCCAATGCAAGGGACATGGGTTTGATCCCTGATGAGGGAACAAAGATCCCGCCCGTGTACAGCGCAGCCAAGATAAATAAATAAAAATAAATACTTGACAAAATAAAGTAAAAAAAAAAAAAAAAGAAATGTTATACACCTTGACTGTGGTGGCAGTTGTACCACTATATATACATCTGTCAAAACTCACTGAACTGTACACTTAAAATTGGTGATGTTTATTGCATGTATGTCTCAATAAAAATTGAATTTTAAAAACTCCATGCCCCCAGAGAACTTATATTCTAATGACTTTTGTACAAAGTTTTGAGCATCAAGGCCTAAGCCTTTAACAACTCAAGACTGGTTTTCATTTTGAAAGTTCACAGGAACTTTTAAAAAATGTGTAATTCTTAATTTCAACATGAATAGAAAAGTAATGAATTATGCTAACCAAAGTGTCCCGGTTCCACTTTGGTTACCAGAGGAAATCCAATTGTTATCTGAATAAGGATAATCAATACACGCCGAGAAAGAAAGAAAAGAGACGGCTTTGCTGAGGTTTTAACCCTATGGACTTTGTGTCTATGCCAAAAAGAACAGGATAAAAGGGTCACAGTAAATTTCAAAACGTTCCCCTCTGATAGAGATTCTGAGTCAAACTGTTAAAAGGCTTCATTCAGAAAGAGCCTTTCAGAATTCTGGAAACATTACCAACCTGGGCTTTCCATTTTCTCCAGTAACCTCCTGCTCCTCTGAACGTTGGAACCCCACTCTCAGCACTGATGCCAGCCCCGGAAATGACGACTATGTGCTTGGCTTTTGCAAAACACTTCCGGAAGTCAGCCATATCTAAAGAGAGGAAAGTCTTGGTCAATCCAGGGTTTCATTTGGACATTTACGTCCCAGTTCAAATGCCTGTATTTTGAAACTTGACCTTGCGTGAAATTATACTTTTAAGATAACCAAATAAAAATCTTCCCATGCAATGAAGATGGCCCTGTGCACCTAATATGTGAGAGTACAGTGTTTGCAGAAAGGGGCGGGGGTCTGGGGTGAACAGCCTGAGCTCTGAGCTCCACTCTGCCCACTCCCCCCGCAACCCACCATCTCCCATGAGTGGGATCCTATGTGAACCGCTGACCCTCTGCTGTCTGGGTCTCCTTAGCTGTTACACGTGCACAAGCGTGCTTTCCCGAGACAGCGGGGCTGCTGTGAGGATTAAAAAAGGCTTCCCAGGTGGTACAAAGGTAGAGAACCTGCCTGCCATGCAGGAGACGCAAGAGGCGTGGGTTCAATCCCTGGGTTTGGAAGATCCCCTGGAGAAGGAAATGGCAGCCTGCTCCAGTCTTCTTGGCTGGGAAATCCCATGGACAGAAGAACCTGGCAGGCTACAGTCCATGGGGTCGCAGAGTTGAAACTGACTGAGCGCGCACACGCGCACACACGCGCGCGCACACACACACACACACACACACAATGAGTGGGAATGTATCTTCCTTCTTAAAAGTAAAAGCAAGCTTGTGTGGTGTGAGGGCTGACCTCAGGCCCACTGGACCCCAAAAGTGTCCCTTCCTCCCCAAATTCACTTCCCTTGGAGGATCCTGCTAATTCCAGCTTCCCTCAGCATCACTACCAGGGTGAGGATGAGAGCCCCTCCCCATGAACAAATGCTCCGTCCCACTCTGGACACACTCTCCTTTACAGCTTAAGGGAGACTTGGTCTTTTTAACAAGACGGCCCCGGAGACCTGGGGTAACAGAAGGGGACTGAACGCACAGAATGACACGGCAGCAGGGAGTCGTGGTCACAGCCTGAAGCTTGCGCCCCAGGACACAAGGGCTGGCCCTCCATCTCCAGGCATCCTCCTGCCCAAGCTCAGACCCACAAGGGTCGGAGCTCGCCTTCCATGAGGGCTCCCTGTGTCCAGGCTCTGTGCCAAGCACTTGGGCATCACAAGGTGGCCTGAGCCAAATATCATCATCCCAGGATAAGGATGAAGAGCCAGACTGGGAACTCCGTTGTCTCTCCTGGCAGCGGAGACTGAGTCCTGGCACAGCCTGTGGCTCTCGCTGTCCCGGGTACTGCAGCTCTGCAGCCTTTGTGCGCGGGATAAGGAAAGGTTGTGTCCCAACCAGCCAGGCCTGAGTGGTTCACAAGCTGTGGAAGTCCCCCTCCACTCCCTGCGCCAGGAGAAGCCAGTGTGGACCAGCATTGCCTCTGGCTGGCCCAGACCACCCAGTCAGGGTCTGCCAGGCACAGGCCATCTTCCAGGTGCAGCCAATCTGTGCTGAGGCACTGAAGGTTTGAACAAGACCAGAAGCAGGTTCCTCGGTTGATGGAGTGGGCTCTCTGGTCTCCCCAGGAGACAGTGGCGACCAAGGCTAACTAACTCTTGGATGAATCAAGAGCCCCTCAGACATGAAACCAGTGATGGAGAAAAGGAAGGAAGAGAGTGGGCTGCAGAGGGAGGTGATGTCACCATGTATGAAAGACCTACTTGAACTTGGACGAGCCATTGTTAGGCAAATCTTGGTTTGTGTGGAGACTGGAGACTTCAGTCCACAATACAGCTGGGAAAACAATCGGTTCCGGATGATCCAGAGAGGTGGCATCAGGTTTTCTGTGTTGCACTAACAATTGAGATGGACTTTAGAAAAACCACAAAACAAACAGAAACAATCAGAAAACACTCATATTTCTACAAATATATATATATACACACACACACACATATGGGCTTCCCAGGTGGCACCAGTGGTAAAGAACGGGCCTGCCAATTCAGGAGCTATAGAGGTGTGGGTTTGATCCCTGGGTCCGGAAGATCCCTAGAGGAGGGCACAGCAACCCACTCTAGTATTCTTGCCTGGAGAATCCCCATGGACAGAGGAGCCTGGTGGGCTGCAGTCCAGTGGGTCACAAAGAGTCAGCCACAACTGAAGCGACTTAGCATGTGTATACACATACACACATATATAAAAGAATAGCCTTAACAAAAATGTTCAGTAGCAATCTTCATGGTTCACACAAACACCATCTAAACTGGCAATTTACAGTGTGTACTCTTAAGTGTGCTTGATCATGGAAAAAGCAAGAGAGTTCCAGAAAAACATCTATTTCTGCTTTATTGACTATGCCAAAGCCTTTGACTGTGTGAATCACCACAAACTGTGGAAAATTCTTCAAGAGATGGGAATACCAGACCACCTGACCAGCCTCTTGAGAAACCTGTATGCAGGTCAGGAAGCAACAGTTAGAACTGGACATGGAACAACAGACTGGTTCCAAATAGGAAAAGGAGTACGTCAAGGCTGTATATTATCACCCTGATTATTTCACTTATATGCAGAGTACATCATGAGAAACACTGGACTGGAAGAAGCACAAGCTGGAATCAAGATTTCTGGGAGAAATATTAATAACCTCAGATATGCAGATGACACCACCCTTATGGCAGAAAGTGAAGAGGAACTCAAAAGCCTCTTGATGAAGGTGAAAGAGGAGAGTGAAAAAGTTGGCTTAAAGCTCAACATTCAGAAAACGAAGATCATGGCATCTGGTCCCATCACTTCATGGGAAATAGATGGGGAAACAGTGGAAACAGTGTCAGAGTTTATATTTTTGGGCTTGAAAATCACTGCAGATGGTGACTGCAGCCATGAAATTAAAAGACACTTACTCCTTGGAAGGAAAATTATGACCAACCTAGATAGCATATTCAAAACCAGAGATATTACTTTGCGAACAAAGGTCCGTCTAGTCAAGGCTATGGTTTTTCCAGTAGTCATGTATGGATGTGAGAGTTGGACTGTGAAGAAGGCTGAGCGCCGAAGAATTGATGCTTTTGAACTGTGATGTTGGAGAAGACTCTTAAGAGTCCCTTGGACTGCAAGGAGATCCAACCAGTCCATTCTAAACGAGATCAGTCCTGGGTGTTCTTTGGAAGGACTGATGCTAAAGCTGAAACTCCAGTACTTTGGCCACCTCATTTGAAGAGTTGACTCATTGGAAAAGACTCTGATGCTGGGAGGGATTGGGGGCAGGAGGAGAAGGGGACGACAGAGGATGAGATGGCTGGATGGCATCACTGACTCGATGGACATGAGTTTGGGTGAACTCTGGGAGTTGGTGATGGACAGGGAGGCCTGGCGTGCTGCGATTCATGGGGTCGCAAAGAGTCGGACACGACTGAGCGATGAACTGACTGACTGACTGACTGACTCTTAAGTGCTCTAAGGTGCCTGGAACAGTGGTTTACAAAGTATGGTTCCCAGACCAGCATCATCCCGAGATCTCATCAGAAATGTAAAGTCATAGGCTCCACTCCAGACCCACCGAAACAGGAACTCTTCAGGCAGGGCCCCCATCTGTCTCCAGGTGATTTTGATGAACACTCAAGTTTGAGAACCACAGCCTTAGAGGTTTAGGAAGGAGTTAGATGGGAGAATTCATTTGAAAAACAGGTTGATACTTTTAAAAAGGTATGAGAGCCACTGGCTTGACTTTGAGTCAAAATACAGTTTCTTTGAGAATGTAAATTCTAACTGAGATCTGAATGAGGCCGGAAAGATATGTATCATAACAACAAATAGGATTAAGATGAGTCATGTCAAAGAAATCTGTGAGTCTTAAAGCACATTGACTAAATCTTTATCTATCCCTAAGGAGTTAGACAGAGATAATGGAGAAAGACAAAGACACAGAGAAAGGCAATATTCAGATCCATGACATCAAAAGGGTAACTGACATATCTGACTTTTACCTAGTAGAAGAATGCAAATTGTTGGAAGAACTCAGGATTAAAGGTCTGTAGGTATAGGAAAAATAGAAAAATAACACATTTCCCAATATTTTACAATCCTTTTGGAGAACAACTTATCAAAATTACACATGCACTTTCCCTTTGACCTAGCAATCCCATCTGGACATTTTTACAACAGTGAGACTTGCACACATCCAACATGACATATCTACAGGGTTGTTCTTTAGACTATTGTGATTAATAGGAAGAGACTAGAACAACCTATGTGACCATCTACAGGGGATGAGTTCAATAAACAAGGACACATTCACAATGCACAGTGCAGTTGCTGTAAAAAAAGAATGCATGTATGATTCTGCCTGTATGACATTCTAGAGTACAAAGAGTACTTATTTGCGTGTGTTTTAAAAAAAAAAATGGAAGAATTCCCAAGACATTAGTAACAAGAATGAGGATGAGAATCAGGATGTATGGAGACGAGAGTGGAAGCAAGGATTTTCAGTAGATGTGTTTCTATGCTATTTGCATTGTCCGGTGAAATGTGCTCTCCGGTTAAAGTCTAGGAACACACCTGCAGCTGAGCAAGTGCGAGGACGGAGGAGCTCACGGTGAGGAGCTGCAGGCTTATTGGTGACGTTGGTGGTGGTGGCTTAGTTGATAAGTAGTGTGTCTTTTGCAACCTCATGGACTGTAGCCAGCCAGGCCCCTCTCTCCATGGGACTTCCTCGCAAGAATACTAGAGTGGGTTGTCATTTCCTCCTCCAGGGGATCTTTCCAACGTAGGGATGGAACCTGAATCTCCTGCATTGCAGGCAGATTCTTTACCAGTGAGTCACCAGGGAAGCCCATCTTGATGAAGTTAGGACTCAGAAAAGGATTTGGGCTTGTGTTGGGTAAGGCTAGGGAGAGTCATGGAAGGAGGCTCTGATCTACGCTGGATGTTGTCTGGGAAGTTTCCTTTTATTGGATATTTCAGTGAACATGATCTAAAGAGGAAGGAGTGAAGTAAAGCTTGAGCTGGGATTGGTCAAGGGGCAACAGGCCGTCCTATTAGCCAGCATAGGAGGGTGTTTTGTCATTTTTGTGGTTTACAGCAAGTTCTTATTTATATCTGGTTTCAGACCTAATTATGAAGTTGTCTTACTTTTGTCCTGCTTCATCATGATTACAGTGTAGCCTTGTTTGATGTTGGTGTCCTGTGAAATTATTTACGTTCAACAGGCCTAACAGATAGTGGCGGGTCAAAAGCTGGAAGCAAACCAAAGGCCTATCAATTTATGAATGGATAAACAAACTGTGGTTCATCCATAACAGGTATAGCTCATCACTGGATGTGTTTCATCCAGGGAAATACTATTCGGCCTTGTAGCTAAAAACTACAAGTTTAGTTTAACTAAAAGTGTAAGTTTTAGTTCTGTAGTTAAAACTTAAAAAGGTACTAAAACGCTGGAGTATTTCAAACTGCTGCTGATTGTCAACTGGAAATTAGATAAAATTCGAAATTGTAATATTAAATAAAAAACATTTACAAGACAAAAAAATCGAGTTTTTTTAATGAATGTGGGAATTGTTTTGCTAAATTTTCCATTAATTTACAAGATATTCTCCAAGTCTCTCAGTAAATGTGAAAACAAAGGAGAGGTTTAAAAAAAAAACTTTAAAAAAATAAAAAATAAACACCGTTTCAGAACTGTGCCACCTGAAATTTATCTCCACGGTTTGCAAACGCTCAGAAGTCTATTTTCAATATGCTTTGTTGCTGCTGTTTAGTCGCTCAGTCGCGTCTGACTCTTTTCAACCCCGTGGACTATAGCCAGCCGGGCTCCTCTGTCCATGGAATTCTCCAGCCAAGAATACTGGAATGGGCTGCCATTTCCTTCTCCAGGCTATCTTCCCAACCCAGGGATACAGCCAGCGTGTCCCGTATTGGCAGGCGGATTCTTTACCACTGTGCCACCTGGGAAACACTTTCAAGACGCTACTGCAAAGTATTCATCAGAAGAATCCTCTGTGTCAATATTTATGTGCTTTTCTGGGGGATCAGAGTGGGCAGTTCTAGCTGCCACAAACTCACAACCCAATTCAAATGCTAAAGCAAATACCCGGAGGGTAAGAAGGCCCCCGCTGTGCGGAGTCACAGGAGGAGGACATCAGTTTGTATGGTCCAAAAGCCCTCAGGGTGAAAAGTGCCCTGGGTAAAGCCTCCAATTATCCTGCCCTGATTTGACTCTCAGGTGGCAAGTAAGGCCTCAGGGAAGAAAATAAACTCATTCATTGTAGTCATTGGGAGCTTTCTGAGTGCAGAGTAGGTTTCCAAACACTGATATTAGTCTGGGTGAATGGCAATCCTCACTTAACCAGGCTTTTTTCGGAAACCTGAAACTCACCTACCCAATTAGAAAGTCAGAAAAATGTCTCTATGTTCCCTGTTGAGAAAGGGGGCACCCCACCAATTCCTAAAAATACAATAATACAATACAATAAATGTAAGGTTATATGAGGAATTCGAGAGAAAAAGCATTTACAAAACATTAATTTAAAGTACATCGCCAGGGAACTACAAAAACTCCCACGGGTGTTCAATAAATACTTTTTGAACACCTATGAGCCAAACAAATGCAAAGTACCAGGCCCCAGCTATCAACACTGGGAGACTTACTTCCTCTCCCCAGTCCACCGCTGGCTCTTGTCTTGGTCACCAGCCGGCTCCACCGTGCTAAACCCAGCGGTCCACCTGGATCAGGTCCAGCCTCTGACCCCTTTGATCACCTCTCGGGGAACCACTCGCTGCTCCCGGTTTTCCTCCTACCTCGCTGGATCGCCCACCCTCCTGGGGCTTCACCACTGCACCCCGCCTCGGATGTCCAACACAAGGCTCCCAGTTCACAGTCAAGCCTCAACTCTTGAACGTTCCCCAAAAGCCTTAGGTCGCCATCCTCCTTGGCCCCCACTTCTCCCTTCGGCTCACGTCTCACACCCATACAACCCGATAAACCCCAGCAACCGTGTCCCAACCCGGCCGCGCCTCCCACGCCCATCACCCGGTCCAGGCCGCCCCATGTGCCACCCGGCCTGAAGCAGGGCCCGGAGGGCCTCTACTCAACGGGTCACCCTGCCCCGAGTCCCCCGGGCCACCCCCTCCTCCACGGCGGCCTACCAGGCCCATCAGCCCCGGGCACTTGACTTTCCAACCTCGTTTCTGGTCCCCTCCCTCGCCTCTCCGGCCGCAGCTAGGCCCCGGCGCTGTGCCGGGAAGACCCCCGATCTCCGGCCTCCGCCCGCGTGTCTGCCGGGGGGTTTTGGGGGCTGCCAGCTGGATCCACCCGAAGAAACGGGGTCCGCGCCCCCTTCCCTTCCTCGCCCTACCCCCTCGCCCTCCCCGTTTCCCACCCCACCTCCCCTTTCCCCACCCCCCCTTCCCCTTTGCCCCTTCGCCTACCCCCACCCTCGCGGACCCCGGAACCCGCCTATGCAATTGACCCGCGCATGCGCGCCGCGGTGGCCCGCCCCCGCCACCCCGCGCCCGCCCCGGGAGCCCCCCTCCACGGCGCCCACCCGGCCCCGCTGTGCTGGATCGCGACCCTCGGAGTCCAAGGAGGCGGCGGAGAGCACGGCCCGGCCTCGGCGCCCACGCACCTGTAGGAGGCGGGGACCGCGGTGGATCCCCGGCGCGGGGGCTGGACAACGAGCCTGGGGGCGGAGCGGCTCGAACCACCTGCTCGGGGCTGCAGCGGCCCCTATCGGAGGCCCACACCTGATCCGGCTCCCGAGCCCTGGAGGCCCTTCCCTGGGCCTGCTCGTCGCACAAGATTGTTTCTTTGCATTTCTTTCTTGGGGGGAGGGGCGGCGGGGGAAGGGACGGGCTGTTGCTTCGTCTTTGTGAGCTTCGCAGACGTGTCGTGAAAGACGTATGAGCTGCTTTCTTCTTTGAGACTGCAGCTGGACCGCACTACTTGGCCACAGAGCATGTGAAATATTGGGGTGGCTTTCCCCGAAACGGTATTTCCAATGAAGGTTAGCAGGGGTTCCCAGGCCTGCCCGCCAATGACGAGCGCTGATGCTGAGATCCTTTCCCTGCGTCGGAAGGGACCAGTTTCCAGGCCTCGAGTACTCTGTGATCTCCGTGGCTCCCCGGGTCTAATCGCCCTTAAAAGCAGTCATCTTTCTTTGTCTTTGATTCTGTCTTACCGCCAGAACTAATTTTCCGAGAATAGAATTGTTTGTGGACTGGCCAGAATCCTAAAGGGAGGTGGTCTGAGAACTTGGGTGCATAGAATGTGATGTTAGGATTTGTTTTTCCAACTCTGACCTCAACCACCCCCCTCAGTGTGACTGGAAGTCCCGCCCGCTTTGGCCCTCTTGCTCCGGCAGGTTATATCAGTCTCCGGGGGCCCTATGGGGTCCAAGAAAATTGGAGAAGGGTCTTATGTCTGGCTGCTACTTTTTCTGTAACAAGTATATGGCACTTTGTACCAGACACCTCTAAGTCTTAACCAGTTAAAATCTTCCCCACCCAGTAAAAGATATACAGTTATTCCCACTTTATAAATAGGGAAACTGAGGCACAAGGCGGTCAAGTAACTAGTCAAGATAGGCTGTTGAATAGCAGAGCTGGGGTTTGAGCCTAAATGCTTTGGCTCCAGCCACAAGGGTCTGCACCACTGTCTGTACTGCCTCTCATTGACATGTTAAGCTGCTTTTTGTGGTTTTGATGTTAGTCATCAGGTGTCAATCATTGTCTTCATTCAGACACTGGGGGGAGGGAGGGCACACTGTTGGGGAAGCCCTGTGCCCATCACTGCAACCTTCCATGGCACCACCCACAGGTTGGATCCCTTCTGGGGCATCACACTCTATCAAGGCCCAGGGGTCACCATCCACAGCTACCCACTACATATCCCTTAAAACCACATACCTTCTTCCAGGCTTAGAAAAGCTGACTCTTCTGCCAATATCAGGCTGCTTTCTCTTCTTGAAACATCAACCACTATCCTTTCCATCCTTAGAGCAACTCAAGCTTAATTTCTTGATGGTCTTGTCCTTCCAAACCAAAGGCCTCTTTCCGGAATATTCGTTTTTCATTCCCTCAGTAGTAATGTTGCAGGGAAAAGTTATTTCTTACTCCATGCTGAGACTGTTTCTTTGATTTGCTTTTCGTTGCTTTTGTAATTGTAATTATACATAATGGGCTGCCTCAGAGAATCCTGCCCCTCTGCTACTGCTAAGTCATTTCAGTCGTGTCTGACTCTGTGCAACCCCAGAGACGGCAGCCCACCAGGCTCCCCCATCCCTGGGATTCTCCAGGCAAGAACACTGGAGTGGGTTGCCATTTCCTTCTCCAATGCATGAAAGTGAAAAGTGAAAGTGAAGTCGCTCAGTCGTGTCCGACTCTTCGCAACCCCATGGACTGCAGCCCACCAGGCTCCTCCATCCATGGGATTTACTGTAAACTAAAGTGCCTTTGTTTGGAACCCTGTCCACCTGTAGACTGCGGGATGGAAGAAATTAACACATCTCCTGCCTGAGGTTAGCCATTCTAGGAGATATTTGCTAGATTTATGGCCTTTTTACTTTGTTCATGCCTCTCCCCTCATCTCTGATCCATAAAAATACCTGGCATCCAGACCCCGTAAAGATGATCATTTTGAAACATTAGTCTACCATCTTCTTGGTCAGCTGAATAAAGTTGTAATTCCTTGCCTCAACACCTCCTCTCCAATCCATTGGCCTGTCGTGCAGCAGGCAGAGCAACCCTGGACCTGGTAACAGTAACTCCTTTCTCACCCTTCCAGTCTCAGCTCAGCCGTCACTTCCTCAAGGAGCCTTCTCTGACCCCATCTCCCCCTGCCTCCACTAGGTAGATCCCTTGTCCTGATGCAGGCTCGTAAAGCACCATAGCAGTTATCCCAATGAAGACTTCAAATGTATTTCTGTTCATTTGATTAAACTTTATCTGCCCACCAGGCTTGAGTTTCCCTGAAGTTTCCCTTTTGTCTCTGTGTGCTCACAGTGGAATTTCCAGTGATATTTCCCTCACGGTGCCTGATAGGAGATGCTCTATTTATGAATTCATTCAATATGTATTCAGTAAAAGAATGAGCAACCTCACAGGAAAAGCAGCCCAGAAGTGAGAGGATAACAGCTTGGCTATCTTTACCAAAATGAAGGTAAAGCAAATAAATTTTCTTCCATGCTGCTTATGGGGTCCCTAGCAGGACAAAACAATTAAAAAAATACAGAAGCAAAAATGTTTATTAATAACTCACCCTATCTATAGAGGGTCTCCTGGCATAACCAGGTAGGAGATGTAAGAGTTTAGGAGCACATATACTGGGAGTTGGTACTGCCTCCTTCCTTTAGTGAAATGCAGACAGGCCAAGCTTTACCTCTGGAAAGACAGTCTCCCCCCACCCTGACTTTTCCCATCCTCTTGGGGCCACTCACTTTGCTGGCTGTAATGCTGCCCCTCGGGAGTGGACTATCCTCTTTAAGCCTCTGATACAAATATAAACTTGGACATAAACCCCTAGGCTTGATGTCTTTCATTGATTGATTGATTTTGACACACTAGGAGAAGGCTAAAACTTTCTAAGGGAGAAGAAGAAGAAAATAAGAATCAAGATCACAAAACTACAAGAGACACAACACAATCCAGAAATTGTGCAAAAGCCCAGCCCCACTTGGTTCTATTCTATTTCCCAGCTCCAACTTGTGTCCATGAGACCATGCCAAGGTAACATCATCGCCACATGGCCACTCCCAACAACATGTTGGGTCCTTCTTGGAGGAAGGCAAGAGACCAAGGCCCTCTCTGCACAGCCCCTCAGGTTCTTTGGGTTCCAGTATGAGTTCTGATTGGGAAGGTAACACCAAGTGTGATCCTGTCCTAAGAGGGATCCATGCGCACAGCACTGTGGCTTGTGGCTTTTACCCCCTGCAGCCGGTCGGTGCGTCTGCATAGAATGTGAATGCATATATTACAGCAACCAAGCACACAATTCAGGCTGAAGAAGTAACATTGACAGGAGGAGCTGAACCGAGTGGTGGTTGACAGGAAATGGGGTGGCAGGTGTTTGCAGGTCTGCGGTAAGGAACACAAGGTAGTGAGCCCAAGGCTGCATCAGACAGTCTAGAGCAATGAGAAGGACAGTCTTTCAGGGCTGGAAGGTGGGCTGTGGAGGAGCTCATACCTGTATTCATAACACCCAAGAGTCTCGTCCTTTCTTTTGATGTTTAAACATCCAACGTATTGTTGATTTTTTGGTGGGTGCAATAACTTTTATCTTTCTAAAGAAATTGAAAGAGTGACCACACTCATGCAAAGATAATTTCCCCATTGTGTCTTTTCCTTTCCACATTTATCTTAAGATATAGCTCTTCTTTCATGCCTCCATCCATCCTCAATTAGATGTCTGAATTCTCCATACTTATGAGTGCTTACTGCCGAATGGAAGGCTGTTCACACTTGTTGAGTAGGGGGAGGAGAGAGTTGAGTAGAGAAGGTCTGTGCTTGAGGACCTGTCTCTTCGGAGACCCCTCCACATTGCTACTTAGCCTTCTGATTCATTCTTTGTATCACTTCTTCGGTTTTCAAAGTCTGGTGTAGGTGCCTCTGCCTGCCATGCCTCCGTCCTGTAGTCGTCCTTTGGGAAACCAAGTAGCTTTGCATTTTCGCCTTCTAGAGCAAAGGCAAACTCTACCTCCCACCAAAACCTCTAAGGCAAGAGGATTCCCCCAACGTTAGAATGGGGAACAGACGCTGAGTGGCCAGAAAGAATGACACGTCCCCTGTGACAGTGGGTACTGTCTCTTTCAAGTGTTGTCTTAAACTGGCCTCTTTTGGTCTAGAGATGCTTCACATTCCAGTACAGGAAATTCTCCACATTTACTTCACAAGTGTTTCAGTTCAGTTCAGTTCAGTTCAGTCGCTCAGTCGTGTCCGACTCTTTGCGACCCCACAAATCGCAGCATGCCAGGCCTCCCTGACCATCACCAACTCCCGGAGTTCACTCAGACTCACATCCATCGAGTCGGTGATGCCATCCAGCCATCTCATCCTCTGTCGTCCCCTTCTCCTCTTGGCCCCAATCCCTCCCAGCATCAGGGTCTTTTCCAATGAGTCAACTCTTCGCATGAGGTGGCCAAAGTACTGGAGTTTCAGCTTTAGCATCACAAGAGTTTACTACACGTCAAAACACTAAGATGCTTGACAAGATATTCACTTGTCTGCCCACCTCTTCTTCCACATGCTGCACTACAGTTTCTAGACAAACCTTTGTATGCTCCAAACCTGTTAGCAGTTTCTGCTCTGACGTGTTTGAGAATCAAAGCTCTGCATTCTACCTAAACAACCAAAGGCAATGAGGAGGCCCCAGACTGTATGGCACAGAAAAAAGTCTTTGGGTCACGCCAGATCAGTACAGAACAGCCACAGGGAAATATGTAGAAACAAAGTTTGCAAGTGTCCATTACTTTGATCTAACTTCCCTTCGGCAAGAACTTTGTGGTGGAAAAGGTTTATCTTCTTTTGTCTAACTGTCACAGAACACCAGAATGGCACCTAAGTGGTTCATTTCCACTCTGGCAACTGGCTCTCGTGCTCAGCTTATGCTATCCGTATATTACTGCACAAGGGATTTTATAGTGTTTTATACGTCCTAAGTGCTCTCCAATCATTAATAAGTTATTCCTTCCTGAATCTTCAGGTCAATGTTAACATCTTCCGTTTTAAGAGCAGCCACCTGGATGTAGAGAGTAAGTGCCTGGCCCAAGGTCAGGGGGTGAGGCACTGTCAAACCTGGGACTGTGTAATTTAATAGAAAAAGAATCCAACACTGTATCATTCATCAGAAGAAGGCTACACTTAACCCAGGCCACTTTAACAGTCAAAGGAGAGATGAATTAAGTGCTGAGCTGGTTTGTTTCAAAGCTTGCTTAGGGGAGTACCAGCCAGGTAAGGGTCACTTTGCTGTGATGGGACTTCTAAATCAATCCAGTTCAGCGCCTCGACCCGCAGACACTAAAACTGTCACTTGTGATGGCTCTCCCCGTGTTTTTAGGTATTCACAGTCATGTTCTAAAAATGACCTTCTGAGGGATTGATGGAAGAGGTGATTTAGATCCAAGGTCACTAAAATTGACAATAAAATACGGAATTTCAGCTTTATGTAGTAGTCATTTCTTAAAGGCTATGGGTAGCTGATATTCTATTTATTTTTTCTTACTAGTAGGGTCAATTTAAAATATATTTGGCAAGAATACTGTACTGTTTTGTAGGACTTCTCAGCAAGGGAAGGTTAAAAGCACTAAAAGGAATCCTCAGGCGTTGCCAGGCAAAATCGATAGCTGCTTCTTCTGGGCTTCAGCTTCAGAGGATTGCCTGTCTTCCAATTTTCCCTTCTTACATTCCTCTGAAAGGCCGAAGGAAAGCTCTAGAAGCGAATTCAAACTCAGTTTCCTTGACTTTCCAGGGATCCCTATAATTAAGCAACTGTGATTTAGTGAGAGAATCTAAGAAAAGGGATTCATTCTTCAGTCTCAGTAGGAAAAGCTTCTGCCTAAACTAACTTCTTTGTTCACTCTTACCTCTGTCTTCGCAGGTACCTATGGATTGTCTCAGCTCTTCACTGTGAGTTATTTGTGAAGCAGCATGAAGCAGTTTTTCCAGAGAAAGCAAGTATGTGGCTATTTGATCCCGAGAAGGTGGAAACGGAGTCTGATAAGTGAATCACGGGGACCAGGGGGCTGGAAGAGGGTAGTCAGGCAGACTCGGGTCACATGTCCTCCCATGGCCCAGAGAGGTAGATCAGCCCATCTGAGTCATGTGTACTAAATAAGAATGCAGGAGGGTGACCATCAGCAGAAAATTAAAACGCTATTAGAAATCAAAGGAGAATTAGATGCTGGGCAGACAAAAACAACAGGTGGCACTACGGAGATTCATTTTATATATGAGGAAAATAAGGCTCAGAATGTTTAAGAAACTTAGTTAAGGCCATATAGGTAGTGGTTCATCCAGGCTTCAAACAGCTTTGGAATCAGACATGTTGGCTATGTGGTCTTGGTTAAGTTACTTAATTTTCTCTGAGCCTTGGTTTTTTCTTCTGTAAAGTGGGAATAATAATACATGTTTCATAAAATTAAATAACACATAAAGAATTCGTCAGGGCCCTTTGTACACAGAAAGCTGGTGGTAATAATACTAGTTACAATGTTATTACAATATTATAATTTTGGCCTATCTTCAGAGCCCATAACTATCACAAAACATGAGTAAAGTTTGACAAGAGTTATTAGTAAACTTAGAAATGTATAAATACTAATGTTTAAGGATCCCAAGACTTTTAAAATAAAGGTTAGAAGTTTAATTAATTCTGATTGCATTCTTTCTCCTGTTTTCTTGTGACCATCTTCTGGTGAAAATATTGCATATCTTTTTCCTGATTCCACTTTGAAACCTTTTAAAAACTAGGATCTTACTGCTCTGTTTATAAGCAGCCATAACCCCAGAGTGAAGGCACCGATCTCTTTTTGGCTTCTGTTGGGGATCCCTTTCACCTGTGACCAAGATTTCTGCACAGCTTCTAAGCCCGCTCAGTCTGCCCAGGCGGCTCAGTGGTAAAGAATCTGCTTGCCAATGTTGGAAATGTGGGTTGGATCCCTGGGTCTGGAAGATCCCCTAGAGATGGAAATGTCAACCCACTCCAGTATTCTTGCCGGGGAAATTCCATGGACAGAGGAGCTTGGTGGGCTACCATCCATGGGGTCACGAAGAGTTGGACATGACTGAGCAACTAAATGACAACAGGTTTTGAAACACTGGAAAAAGAAACTTCTGATGATTTAAAATTCAAACCACATACCATCTGTTTTGAAGTAAAACATCGGATGTCAGTCAAGACCCATCTTTTTTCCATTCTGCAGCTCTTTTATTGAAAAATAGTAGTGATAACCTCCACCATCTGACTGTGCTGTGCTGTGCTTAGTTGCCCAGTCATGTCTGACTCTTTGTGACTGTAAGAACTGTAGCCAAGCTTCTCTGTCCATGAGGATTCTCCAGGCAAGAATACTGGAGTGGGTTGCCATGCCTTCCTCCAGGGGATCTTCCCAATGCAGTGGTCAAACCCAGGTCTCCCACATTGCGGGTGGGTTCTTTACCATCTGAGCCACAAGGGAAGCCCATCTGACTACTCAAATATAAAGTGACACAGAGACAAAGCTTATGACATGATCATTTTTATTAGTATGATTTTTTTTCTTGAGGGTATTTTAAGGACGGGGAATGCATGCCAGTCTCAGAATATATTTTAATCATTTTGAGAGTTACATAGAGTCATTAGGACACTCTTTACTATATCATCTTGCATCCATGACAAATATTTTCACTGCTTATGACAATCTGTTATTGTTGAAACTGGCTAAAATTCAATTTAATGCCAGCTTGTGAGCCAGACATCCTGGAATGTGAAGTCAAGTGGGCCTTAAGAAGCATCACTACGAACAAAGCTAGTGGAGGTGATGGAATTCCAGTTGAGCTATTTCAAATCCTGAAAGATGATGCTGTGAAAGTGCTGCACTCAATAAGCCAGCAAATTTGGAAAACTCAGCAGTGGCCACAGGACTGGAAAAGGTCAGTTTTCATTCCAATCCCATAGAAAGGCAAGGCCAAAGAATGCTCAAACTACCGCACAATTGCACTCATCTCATATGCTAGTAGAGTAATGCTCAAAATTCTCCAAGTCAGGCTTCAGCAATACATGAACCGTGAACTTCCAGATGTTCAAGCTGGTTTTAGAAAAGGCAGAGGACCCAGAGATCAAATTGCCAACATCTGTTAGATCATCGAAAAAGCAAGAGAGTTCCAGAAAAACATCTACTTCTGCTTTATGGACTGCCAAAGCCTTTGACTGTGTGAATCACCACAAACTGTAGAAAATTCTTCAAGAGGTGGGAGTACCAGAC
Source organism: Bos taurus (assembly GCF_002263795.3). Classification (NCBI taxonomy): domain Eukaryota; kingdom Metazoa; phylum Chordata; class Mammalia; order Artiodactyla; family Bovidae; genus Bos; species Bos taurus. The sequence goes on from NC_037350.1 coordinate 43,058,182, forward strand.
CACCTGACCTGCCTCTTGAGAAATCTGTATGCAGGTCAGGAAGCAACAGTTAGAACTGGACATGGAACAACAGACTGGTTCCAAATACGAAAAGGAGTACGTCAAGGCTGTATATTGTCACCTTGCTTATTTAACTTATATGCAGAGTACATCATGAGAAACACTGGGCTGGATGAAGCACAAGCTGGAATCAAGATTGCCAGGAGAAATATCAATAACCTCAGATATGCAGATGACACCACCCTTATGGCAGGAAGTGAAGAGGAATTCAAAAGCCTCTTGATGAAAGTGAAAGAAGAGAGTGAAAAAGTTGGCTTAAAGCTCAACATTCAGAAAACTAAGATCATGGCATCTGATCCCATCACTTCATGGCAAATAGATGGGGAAACAGTGGAAACAGTGTCAGACTTAATTTGTGGGGGGGGGGGGGGGCTCCAAAATCACTGCAGATGGTGATTGCAGCCATGAAATTAAAAGATGCTTACTCCTTGGAAGGATAGTTATGATCAACCTAGACAGCATATTCAAAAGCAGAGACATTACTTTGCCAACAAAGGTCCGTCTAGTCAAGGCTGTGGTTTTTCCAGTGGTCATGTATGGATGTGAGAGTTGGACTGTGAAGAAAGCTGAGTGCCGAAGAATTGATGCTTTTGAACTGTGGTGTTGGAGAAGACTCTGGAGAGTCCCTTGGACTGCAAGGAGATCCAAACACTCCATCCTAAAGGAGATCAGTCCTGGGTGTTCATTGGAAGGACTGATGTTGAAGCTGAAACTCCAATACTTTGGTCACCTGATGCAAAGAGCTGACTCATTTGAAAAGACCCTGATGCTGGGAAAGATTGAAGGCAGGAGGAGAAGGGGACGACAGAGGATGAGATGGTTGAATGGCATCACCGACTCAACAGACTTGAGTTTGGGTAAACTCCGGGAGTTGGTGATAGACAGGGAGGCCTGGCGTGCTGCTATCCGTGGGGTCTCAAAGAGTCAGACACGACTGAGCGACTGAAGTGAACTGTGAGCCACAGTTAGTGATTGTTCATGCCCGGCTTTCTTGGACTCGAGGGCTCAGCTCTGTCCCCAGGCAGCCCTGTTCCTTCTGGCCTTACACCTTTGACTTAGCCTGCAACTATGCCAGGGCAGAAAAGGTGCTTAAGGACCGTCTACACCACATCGCTGGGTGAGCCAAACTGCCGGTGAAAGTGCTAGCGGCTCTGAGCCCACCCCTAAGAGCTGTGGGGCAGGGGTGACCCAAGGACACAGACTTTTCTGTCTCAGCTTGGAGACTGTGCTTCAAGAGGGCCGGGAGCTCCCAGAAGGAAGAGACACAGAGATGATACAAGGGGTTAAAAAAAAAAAAAAAGTTATTAGCTCATTTAACTTGGAGAAAGGAAGCTGAGAATAGTTCTGATTTGTGATGTTAAATATCAGCTTTAACCCAGAAATATTTACCAAGAACCCACCGCACAACTGGGCTGGTGCTACTCCTGAGGAATCCTTGCCTGAAACAGTGTCCTGCTTGTTCTGTCTCCACTGAGGATGGAACAGAGGAAGCGGACCCCGTGGAAGAAGGGTTTCAAAGTAGCTGTGATGGAGCTTTTTGACATCACAAATGCTGCTGCTGCTGCTAAGTCGCTTCAGTCGTGTCCGACTCTGTGTGACCCCGTAGACGGGAGCCCACCGGGCTCCCGCATCCCTGGGATTCTCCAGGCAAGAACACTGGAGTAGGTTGCCATTTCCTTCTCCAATGCATGAAAGTGGAAAGTGAAAGTGAAGTCGCTCAGTCGTGTCTGACCCTCAAGGACCCATGGACTGCAGCCTTCCAGGCTCTTCCATCCATGGGATTTTCCAGGCAAGAGTACTGGAGTCGGGTGCCAATGCCTTCTCCGGACATCACATAATGAGTGTCCATTAAACCCAGGCTGGCTTGCCAGGGGGATGGCAAAGCCCAAAGCATGCCTGGGGCTGGCTTGCATGAATCAGTTCTGGCTCGGTTGAGATGCGAAGTTTACAGCCATCAATTGTCCAAGTAAGGCGAGGGTTGAGATCGGATGGTGTTGTTTTCTCTCTGTGTTATTTTGAAACTTCATTTTTATAAATACTACCAAGAAACCTCTCAGAAGAGTTAAAAACAGGTTACTTGGAGAAAAGAGAAGTGAGTAGCTAAACTTTACATGAAGGATGTTACAATGGAAAACACCCAGAGATTTAAATAAACATTTTCAAGTGTTATGAAAAAGGTATTCAAATGTTAAAGGAAATAGCAATCTGAGGACAATACTGAGACTATGACCAATGACAAAATATTTGCTGTCTAATTGTTCATTGCAATTGGTTAGAAAAAAATTACAACCCCAATAGATAATTGGATTAAAAATTCATTAAAAAGGTTTATATCTGGCCAACAAATGAATGAAAAAAATTTTTGACCTGATTCCTTATAAAGCAAAATTCAATATAAATAATGTACTATAAGTCAACTATAAGATGTACAATGTACTATAAAAAATCAACTATTTTTTCAATAATAGTTTCCATTGCTGATGAGAAATTAAGTAGCCCATTTGGACATCAAGGTGACTCTTATAGGCAAGAGCTCCTTTCAAAACATTTTTAGTGGTTCTATTTCCATTTTTGGAAGTCTGTCCTTAAAAACATCTAAATCCAAAAATAGCTTTGCTCAAAGATATTCATTGCCTTATCCATAGTCACAAATAAAAGAAGTTTAACGTTACCCATAACCACAAGAAACTGGACATAACCCAAATGTCCAATGGTAGGTGAATGTTTCGTAAATTGGGATATAGCAACTCATAATGCTGGACAACAATGGAAGAGAAATTTTAAGTAGAGTTTTAACATGGAAAAGATCATGCTCAGTGTTAAGTGGAAACAGTAGGATATACCTTGTTTGGCTGTTTACTATGTGGTGAGTAACAGACTCAGTTTCTCATCCATAAAAGAGTAAGTAACAACAGTTATCTTCTTTGTCAGGTTTTTGACTGTTAAGTGGAATTATGTACATAAAGTGCTTAGCCCAGTGACTAGCAAATAGTAAATGCTCCGTAAATTATAGTTTTTATTTTTTTGAACACAAGATATAACCTTGGGTTTAAAGAGTCATCATCACAAGATTTTAAGCCAAAATCTAAGCTTAGAATGAAACCTGGAAAGAAATAGGTCAAAAGCAAGGGTCATCTCTGTAAGTATTCAATTATGGGTCAAATATAATTCAATTATTATTTTCTCTCCTTTTTACTTTTTTTGTATTTTGGAGTTCCTCCCCTTGGATATTGCTCCTACTTTTATAATGGATTAAAAAGCCAGTTTTTTTTAAACTAATAATTTAGTAACGGAATACTACTCCGTCATAAAAAAGACTGAAATATTGCCATTTGGACAACATGGATAGACCTAGAGAATATTATACCAGGTGAAGTAAATCAGACACAGACAAAGATTACACACTATCACATGTATGTGGAATCTAAAAATGATACAAATGAATCTCTATACAGGACAGAAACAGGCTCACAGATAAAGAAAACAAACTTCTGGTTACCAAAGGGGAAAGGGACAGGGGTGGGATAGATTGGGAGTATAGGATTAACAGACACAAGTGAATTGAAGTGAAGTCACTCAGTCGTGTCCGACCCTTTGCGACCCCATGGACTGTAGCCTACAAGGCTCCTCTGTCCATGGGATTTTCCAGGCAAGAGTACAGGAGTGGGTTTCCATTTCCTTCTCCAGGGACACAGACACAAACTACCATATATAAAATAGATCAGCAACAAGGATTCACTGTGTAGCACAGGGAACTATATTCAACATCTTATTATAATAGACAATGAAAAATATTCTAAAATATATATGTATATACCATATATAACTGAATCTCTTTTGCTGGACACCTAAAGCAAATGCAATATTGTTAATCAACTATACTTCAATTAAATAAATAACTTAGTTTGTAATACTTTCCAGAAAGAAATACAGTAAGTCACTAAAACTCGGAGAGAATTTACAGACATTAAATTTGGCTTTCCTGGACCAAAACGGCATGAATGGCCAGTGGGAACACCAGGTTGCCATTGCCTCCCACCCAGCCCCGCTCCTCAGTCTCCCCATTTTGTTGTTGAGACCATGCTAGGCCACATCTGAAGCTAACCAGGTGTTTATAAAACTGTCTACCCGACTCCTCTTCTTATGTTTTGTTTCTTGCATTCTTTTCTCCAGCAATCAGAGAACTGCAAAGACAGATTTTCCATAAAGAGCCAAGTTTTTATACAACCAAAAGCCTGATTCATCTTGCTTGACTTAATGAATACCCGAATGGAGTTTTATTTTTAAATTCTCAAAAAACTGTTCTCTCTCCTTGAGTCAGCAATTAGTGGCTTTAAAAAAAAAAAAAAAGTTTTTTCTATTCCTTAGGTTAAAAGTTAATCTAAGAAAGGAAAAGAACCTACCAGCAGTTTTTTCCCTAGGGACACGGAAGTATGTAATTTGGATGGCTAAGTGTTCGTGTTCTTTCTTTGGTACATACGCCAGCACGTGTGACACACGGGTCCCTGGGGAGGGAAGGGAATGAGAGCTGGTTGTTGCAGAAGGAGCGATGACCCCTGAATGCTAATGCTCTGGTATTCATTTCAGGGACAACTGTGAATAGGACTGGGGATAAATATCCTCAGATAACCTCCCGCAAATTTATACACATCTCATAACCAGAACCTCCCCGACCCGTGTGCTTCCTTCCTCTCCTGCTCTTTTAAAAGCTGTTTGATTAACAGCCACGTCACACCATCCCCACCTTCTGCTGCCGGCTCCCTCCCATCCCCATCCCTGGGCCCTGCAAAGAAAGAGTCTCTTCATGAGACGTGCAGCTGCGTGGCTCCCAGGCAGGAAGGTGCAAGTCTGGCCTGAATGAGATGGATCGGGGCCCTCGGCACCCCCACCCCCAGCTCCTCAGGGCTGCTTTGTGAGGCTGGCTCTGCACTGGGGCTTTCCCAAAAAGAGGCTCAAGGCACAGCCAGGCCCTCACACATCCCTGAACTGAACATAAATGCTGTCTTATCTTGGCCGGTGCGTCCTTGGTCTGCTTGCGAGCTATAGAAGAAAGCGAAGAGGAAAGAATGCTTGCGTCTCTGCTGTGAACGCGGGTAATGGGTCATGCTGAGATGTTAAAAATAAATGAATGTGCTCCCGCTCCGGGCACAGGATGTCAGGCAGGAGTCTTGAGCTTTATTTTCTGGGGAAGCTGAAAGGAAAAGGTTTGCCCTAGAGCAGGATTTCTCAGCCTTGGTACCACTGACTCTTTGGACCAGATAATTCTTTGTGGTGGGAGACTTTCCTGGGCATGTAGGATGTTTAACAGCATCCCTGGCCTCTACCATCCCAGTTGTCACAACCAAAAATGTCTCTAGACGTTGCCAGCACCATCCCCTGGCTGCCACCAGGTTACCAGATAAAATAGAATGCCCAGTGAAATGTGAATTTCAGATAAATAATGCAGTATTTGGAACTGACTTATACTGACAAATTATTTGTTGTTTATCCTGAAGTTCACATTTGACTGGGCACCCTGTGTGTTTAATTCACTAAATCTGGCAACCCTCCCTGGGGAACAAAAATCAAGCCCAGTTGAAAACCACTGCCTTGAAGATACCAGCCACTGGAGGCATAGTCTTGAGGCTTGGGGTTTTCATCAGGAACTGATTACTTGATCAATCTGGGCGCCTGAGAAGGAAATAGAAATCAATTACCACAGCACTCTGTTTACTATGTCAGAGGATAGGGGAGAATTCCACTCTTTCTTTTTAAGAAGTAGCATTAAAAACATCCCTACTTTCTTGCAAAATTAATTTCTCAGTAGAAGCAGTTTCCCAAAGAAACATGCACACAACTCATAGATTCTTGGGATTAACTGGTTCTCTCCCCTGATTAGGTTGACAACAAGACTTTCTCTGCCCTCTTTCAACACTCAGCTGTCAATGTCATTGGCAACATCAACACAATGTTTTCTTAAACATAATTTTTGCCTGGATAACTGCCCTAAGGACCACAGTTTTGCTTGGATTTTTGTGTGTGTTTATTTTTGCTTTGCCAGTGAGTAGGTGTGGGGCCAGGGCCACCCACAGCCTTGCCTCTGGTGAGCGCTTCTGAAAAGTGCTGTGATGGATGATGTTCCGGATATCCTGTAGGAACATAATCACTCCAGGCTGGCATTCCTAGGGAACAAATATCACTCCCATTTGAAAACCACTGCCTTGAAGATACCAGCAACTGGAGGCATAGTCTTGAGGCTTGGAGTTTTCATCGGGGAACTGATTACTTGATCAATCTGAGAGCCTGAGAAAGGAATAGAAATTAATTACCATGGCACTCTGTTTACTATCCTAGGGGGTAGGGGAGAATTCCACTCTTTCTTTTCAAGAAGTAACGTTAAAGACATCCCTCCTTTCTTTACAGAAGAGCCATACCATTCCCTGGGAAGTCTGTCCATCTACTCAAGGCACCAAGATTCTCTCCAATTGGAACTGAGTAGAAGAAACTGGGGAAAGACTGTCATTTATTTTAAAATTAACCTAACGAATTTGAATTTCAGGCTTAACTTGAAAGGGCAAAAATATTTGATTAATCCCTTTGAACTTGAATTTTAAAATTTTAGATTTCAACTTCTTTGAGATTTTAACTTTCAGACTTCAGATCCATGGTGGACATTATGATAGGAGGAATGTGTTATTGGCATGTTTTTATCATTATGATACCGTTTGAGCTCATGATGGAGCCTCTAATAGATGACACTGAATGACCTGACTGATGACTTAGGATGGGAACTAGACCAGGGAAAGGAGTTTTTAGCTTTCCAGAATCTTGGAGTTAATTGGAGAGGGGAACAGTAAATGAATCTAGGTTTTATGAGATTCTAGGTTCAAAATCTAGGTTTTTTGATACTTATATAATATGTGACTCTTTTAAGAAAAAGAACAAAATTGTGAATATGAAATTATATGTGAAAGTATATATGTATTTAGAATGAGAAAATAAATCATAAAAAATTATAATTTTAAAAAGCTTACAGGTACCTCAAATATCACAAATCCAGAAATCAACATTAACATTATTTTTAATCAGTTGCTTGATCCTATATATATATATATAATAATTATTTTTTTTTTGCTACCTACTCTTTGTTTTCTCCACAATGTTTTCTAATATTTTGTGTAGCAAGAACAGAAAAGTAATCCAGTCTTTCTTCTGGCATGGTTAATTAAATTTTCCTCAGTTGCACATTTTTCCTCAGCAGTGAAGCATCATTTGGAGATGTAGAGCTTGACCTTGAATCATATCTAAAAAGGAGAATGCTTTCTGCAGGAACTCGGTTTCCCAAAGAAAAAGGCAAAGGGATGACTTCTAGAGTCACCGATCTGATGAGTGACCGCTCCTCCCCTGAGGATGAATGGGTGAGGGGAGAAATGGAAAAATCCCTCCTCTTAGAACCAGAAAAAATGGCAGTGTAATGAGCATTGTCCCCTACCTTCAGCTTTTTATTCCTGTAACCTGGAGGGCTTAACCATTCAGTCTATGATCACAAAGAGTGGGGTTGGCCCCCTTCAGAGAGAAGACCCAACTGATCAGGGAAGACCCACTCCCACCTTCCTTCCAAACCAATCCTTCCTCTTCTGTAGCTCCTCTGAGCAATGCTGGTGAGCAGCCTTGATTTTGTCCTCAGAAAAGTTCCCAAGTGGCTCAGAAGGGCAGAGGTAGACTGACCTTGAAGCTAACAAGATCTAAGCTCCAGGGTCCATCAGCTGTGCAGGTCTCTCTGGGGTCTCGTGTATTCTGTGGCGTCTGCAGTGGGATCTTTATTTGCCTTCTCAAAAACTAACAAAAATCTGGGCTTTGTATTACCCAAGGCATCTTTTTTGCTTTGGGGAAATTGGAAGATGTTACAGAATTAATAGAAAGACAATGCTTCTGACATGCCAAGTAGGATTATGCTTTGAGATTTCAGCCCTGGGAAGCAGGCTAGGGTCTTAACGGTTGATTTCTCAGGGCCTTTATCCACCACCCTCTCCCTTCATCCTATGTCTTCTTCCTGCTAAATTCCTAGTGCTTTCATAGGTCCTGAGGTACTGGCTGGCACTCAGAGTGCAATTGCGCATCAAAGGATACTATCAAGAGAAGGAAAAAACCACCCACAGAACGGGAGGAAATATTTGCAAATCGTGTATCTGATAAGGGATGGACGTCAGAATAATGTGTATAAATAATGTTCACAACAAAAAAGCAAAAGCAAAAAGCTTGCAAATAACTCAGTTAAAAAACGGGCCAAGAGGGAATTCCTTGGCGGTCTAGGACCTTCCAATAAGGGAGTTTGGGTTCAGCTCCTGGTCAGGAGCTGAGATCCCACCTGCCTCAGAACCAAAAAACCAAAACATAAAACAGAAGCAGTGTTGTAACAAATTCAATAAGGATTTTTAAAAAAATGGTTCACATCAAAAAATCTCTAAAAAAAAAAATAGGCAAAAGACTCAAAAAGACCCTAAAGAAGATACAGAAATGGCCAATGAGCAATGAAAAGATGCTCAACATCATTAGCCATTAGGGAAACACAAATCAGAACTACAATGAGACGTTACACCCATTGTGGTGACTATTATCAAAAAGCAAAATAACAAATCTTAGTGTGGTGTGGCGCTATCAGAGCACTCATACAGTGCTGATGGGAATGTGAAATGGTGCAGCCACTGAGGAAAACAAGTTTGCAGGTCTTCAAAGAGTTAAACACAGAATAATCACAGGACCCAGCAATTCTACTTCTGGGTAGATACCAAGAAAAAAAAAATGGAAAGAAGGGACTCAAATAGATATTACTATACCAATGTTCATTGGAGCATCATTCACAATATCTGAAAGATCAAAGCAAGTCAAGTGTTCATCCCCAGAGGAATCAATAAATAGCACAGTGGTGTAAACATACCACGGAACAGTATTCATCCATAATTAGGAAATTCTGGCACATGCTACAGTTTGGATGAACCTTGAATACGTTATACTCAGTGAAACAAACCAGAAACACAAAGGACGAATACTGCCTGAATCCATCAATAGGAGTTATCCAGACAGAGAGATTCCTAGAGACAGGAAGTCGAATACAGGTAATCAGGAGCTGAGGAAGGGGGCAACGGGAACTTGTTCCATGGATGTGGAGTTTCTGTCTGGTGATGATAAAGTTCTGGAGATGGACAGCAGTGATGATTTCACGACAATGTGAATGTACTTAATGCCAGAGAACTACCCACTTAAAATGGTTCAGTTCAGTTCAGTCGCTCAGTCATCTCCAACTCTTTGTGACCCCATGAATCGCAGCACGCCAGGCCTCCCTGTCCATCACCAACTCCCGGAGTTCACTGAGACTCACGTCCATCAGGTCAGTGATGCCATCCAGCCATCTCATCCTCTGTCATCCCCTTCTCCTCCTGCCCCCAATCCCTCCCAGCATCAGAGGCTTTTCCAATGAGTCAACTCTTCGCATGAGGTGGCCAAAGTACTGGAGTTTCAGCTTCAGCATCATTCCTTCCAAAGAAATCCCAGGACTGATCTCCTTCAGAATGGACTGGTTGGATCTCCTTGCAGTCCAAGGGACTCTCAAGAGTCTTCTCCAACACCACAGTTCAAAAGCATCAATTCTTCAGTGCTCAGCCTTCTTCACAGTCCAACTATCACATCCATACATGACCACAGGAAAAACCACAGCCTTGACTAGATGGACCTTTGTTGGCAAAGTAATGTCTTTGCTTTTGAATATGCTATCTAGGTTGGTCATACCTTTCCTTCCAAGGAGTAAGCTTCTTTTAATTTCATGGCTGCAATCACCATCTGCAGTGATTTTGGAGCCCAGAAAAATAAAGTCTGACACTGTTTCCACTATTTCCCCATCTATTTGCCATGAAGTGATGGGACCAGATGCCATGATCTTAGTTTTCTGAATGTTGAGCTTTAAGCCAACTCTTTCACTTTCCACTTTCACTTTCATCAAGAGGCTTTTGAGTTCCTCTTCACTTTCTGCCATAAGGGTGGTGTCATCTGTATATCTGAGGTTATTGAGATTTCTCCTGGCAATCTTGATTCCAGCTTGTGCTTCTTCCAGCCCAGCGTTTCTCATGATGTACTCTGCATATAAGTTAAACATGCAGGGTGACAATATATAGCCTTGACGTACTCCTTTTCCTATTTGGAACCACTCTGTTGTTCCATGTCCAGTTCTAACTGTTGCTTCCTGACCTGCATATAGGTTTCTCAAGAGGCAGGTCAGGTGGTCTGGTATTCCCATCTCTTTCAGAATTTTCCACAGTTTATTGTGATCCACACAGTCAAAGGCTTTGGCATAGTCAATAAAGCAGAAATAGATGTTTTCTGGAACTCTCTTGCTCTTTCCATGATCCAGCGGATGTTGGCAATTTGATCTCTGGTTCCTCTGCCTTTTCTTCCAGCTTGAATGGTTAGTGGTAAATTTCATGTTATGTATGTGTGTGTGCGTGCTAAGTCATTTCAGTCATGTTCTACTCTTTGCAACCCCATGAATTACAGCCCGTCAGGCTTCTCTGTCCAGGGGATTCTACAGGCAAGAATACTGGAGTGGATAGCCATGCCCTCCTCCAGGGGATTTTCCCGGCCCAGGAATCAAATAGGTGTCTCTTACGTCTCCCGAATTAGCAAGCAAGTTATTTACCCCTGAGCCACCTGGAAAGCCCATGTTATGTATATTATACCACAATTTAAAAATGAAAAATAAAAAAGATTCCGGAAGCCATCTGGAAACAAAAATCCAATCCTGTTGGTTCTATTTACGCCTCTTTCAAGTAGATGTGCTTTTTCCTTCCTTAAGGCTGCTGGGAAAGTCCAGCTCCCCCTCGTGTTTACCTAGATTATTGTAGTAGCCTCCTTGTCTGTCGCCAGATGTTCATTCTTACTCTTTCTAATCTGTTCTCCAAGGAGCAGCCACTTATTGTTTGTTGTTCAGTCGCTAAGTTGTGTCCGACTCTTTTGCAACCCCATGGACTGTAGTCTGCCAGGCACCACTGTCCTTGGGATTTCCCAGGCAAGAATACTGAAGACGGTTGCCAGAGGGGCCTTCAAAAGTATAAACCCAACTGGGTCAGCCCCCTGCCTACTAAGCCAGCACACGGGGGAAGGTTGGAAGATTTCAAGCAAAGGGGTACCATAACCACCTTTATACTGTTAAAAAACATTGGCTTCTGTGGCGGGGAAGCTGGATTTGTAAGAATTCAAGAGAAGAGGTTCTCAAACTTGAGGGTCACCAGCTGAAGGGCTTGTTAATACCCAGATAGCTGGGTCCCAGGGTTCTGATTCAGTAGGTCTGGTGTGGGGCATCCCAGGCTAGGGTGAGGAATCTGCATCTCTAATAAGCTTCCAGGTGATGCTCTGATCAAGTTGCTTCTGGTTGATTCCAAACCAGGGAACATACTTTGGGAGTCCCTGGCCTGGAGTGAACAAAGCAGGAGAACAAAGCTCTCTGTGGCCTGGCCCTTCTCTCCCTCAAAGAGACTGCTTATGGAAATTCTTCTATTTTCTTAGATGCCTCGTGTTCAGGACTTCATTCTCACAGTCCCATCTGCCTGGAACATTCTTCCTTTTCTCCCCTTTCCTTTCTCTCGGTACTCCCACTTTCTGCCTGGTTAACCATCATCCATCTTTCAAGAATCTGCTTATACAATGTGCGTGCCTTTTTTTTTTTTTAAAGCAACTTTGAAATATAATTCACATATCATCTGGTTCACCCAATTAACACACACAGTTCATCAGTTTTTAGTATAGTCACAGATATGTGCAACTATTACCACAGTCAATTTCATTTAATTATTTTTTAACAGTAGAAGCATCCATTTTATTGCATGACAATTATAAAATACAAAATAAAAGAATAAAACCCAAAAATTATTATCATAAAAGTCAGAATAATGACACTTCTGAGAAAGTATGAGAATGTGATCAACATGGACGCAAAGGAGTCCCTAAAGTCCTGATAACATTTCTTTCTTACTGAACTACAGGTGATTTACAATATTGTGTTAGTTTCAGATATATAGTACAGTGATTCAGTTATATATATACCTGAAATACATGCAGCCTATAAGGGAAAATGTTGTAACCTATTACCTATAGGTTATAAGTTATGTTATATAGGTTTTATATATATATATATATATATATAGGTTATAAGTTAAACCTATAAGGGAAAAAGATCTTCCCTGATAGCTCAGTTGGTAAAGAGTCTGCCTGCAATGCAGGAGATCCCCTGGAGAAGAGAAAGGCTACCCATTCCAGTATTCTGGCCTGGAGAATTCCATGGACTAGAGTCCATGGGGTCACAAAGAGTCAGACACGACTGAGTGACTTTCTCTTTCACTATAAGGGAAAAGAATCTGAAAAAGAAATACATATTTATAAATATATATAATAAAAACAAATATAAATATATATTTTTCTTTTTCAGATTCTTTTCCCTTATAGATTATAACAAAATATTGAGTACAGTTCCCTGTGCTATAGAGTCGGTCCTTGTTTGTTATCTATTTTTATATATAGCAGTGTGTATATGTGAATTTATCCTAATTTATCCCTATCTCCTTACTCTTTGGCAATCATAAGCACGTTTTCTATGTCTGCGAGTCAGTTTTAGACTAAATAGAAATCTTGTACTCTTTAGCTATCACCTCCCTATCTCCCCTTCTTGCCCTCTAACCCCCAGTAGATCCAGGGAGGGGGTCTGGTAATTTGCATTTCCCCTGGGTGATTCTGTTACATAGCAAGTTGAGATTCTCTATTTAAACTAGTCTGTGAAGGCAAGAACCACACTTGTCTCCCCATTATTGTGTCCCTGCACCCAGAAGGGCAGGGCAATGGTACTGTGCATGGATTAACAATCAATGAATTTTGTTGAATAAAGAAGTTATGCAATTTGACCAAGGTCACATAACCAGGAGATGAAAGCTTAGAACCGTTGTGTTTTTGCCTTGTCTGGTTTATCATGTGAGGTTGGTAAGACTATCCCAGTCCATTCAACAAGCATCTGTTGAGGAATTACTACCTACTCAGCATTTTTCAAAATTTGGCCAAATGTTCTAGCTTTGGTAATAATCTGTGAGGCATCCATGGATAGCTCTTAAAGATAATTAGAAGCACTTGGAGTCCAAAAAGAATTGGGGAAAACTGGACTTTATTAAACACCAGGGGGAGCTTTGTTAAGAAAGTACGGAATAGCAGACCACATTGAAGGGCAAGTCACCCCAGCATAAGGCACTTATTATTTTTAAGAATAAATTTGTTCAAAGTTGCCGGTACTGAATTTTTTAATAGACAACCTTTTCCCCCACTAGACTTTATTATCAGGATATTTTCATTTCCTAGGCATAATAAAATCACTTAAGATTGAAACAAGTTTTTAAAGAACACATTTATGGAAAAACAATTTTATAATTTCCTGAAATAATAAAATTCAGTTAATCACAAAACAAATGCATGGTAGCTAGGGCTACTTCCGTTTTGCACAATAGTTTCAAGTTCTAAAAGGGAAAAAGTGAAAGATGAAACAAACACACTGTTCTTCCAGAATTCTGAGTGGTTGTGTGGAGTTCAAGAATTTCTATGTCAAGAATTACTAGAACGGTGATGCTTTTCTGATAAATCTTTGAGAATGTTGGAAGTCTAATCGAAAAAATACTAGGCACAGTAGAAGGAAACCACTCCTGTGAGTTTTATTAGCTTACTTTAGGGAAGGCAAAGGTTATCATTCTAGAGGAAACTGAGTTATGTGGAAGGGAGAACACACTGTTCATGGCCACGTTCATCATCTACTCATAAAGCCTCATTACTAAGGAAAAGCCTTCCTCAGTCATCCAACTTTAATGCGACAACACTACTTTAGTAGAAGTTCACACTCTTCTGCTTTATTGGAAGTAGATCTAATTCTGGGAAAGTGCCAATACTTTGCAGGTGTCCAACAAGCAGCAAATGAATATATGGAATCAGCCACAAGTTTTCTCTTGAACTTTCCAAGAGCTGTAATCGTGTTCAAAGGTTCAAAATCGTGTTCAAAACCTACCTGTTTTGCATGAATTGGTTGCTATTAAAGCAAGAAATGGACATGAGTCTCAGTGAACTCCGGGAGTTGGTGATGGACAGGGAGGCCTGGCATGCTGCGATTCATGGGGTCGCAAAGAGTCGGACATGACTGAGCAACTGATCTGATCTGATCTGAAAGCAAGAAAGATAATACAAAGCGAACACAAATTTAAAGCTACAAATGATGGACTTTCAGATCTAAGCCCAGTGTCCAGCCAGTCATTCTGGAAATATTACACTATTCAATAAGAAAAGGTTATTCTCGAAAATTTTAACTGTAAGTTGTTAATTTAAAAAGAGACTGAATGAATGGATGGATGGACTAAAGTGATTTTAGGCAGATTACTTAGCCCACCCATGCCTGTTCTCTGATTTTGAGCACGCAGATAGTAATAATACTTACCTTGCAAAGTTTCTGAGAGAGTTATGCATGCCCAGAGCTTTGCAGACGTGTGGCAAATATTCACTGTTCAACAAACGTTCATTATTATGTACATACACTTATTTCCTTTGATGTTCCGCTCCACAATCCTTTATCTGCAACTCCGCAAATCTCTGAAAATCCCAAATTTAGTGGTACAACCATGCCTGATGATGAAAGGCTGATCTGAGGCTTCTAGACCCATTTAGTGAAAATATTAATATGTTTCTCTGCTGCTACTATAATGTACATAAGTTTCTAAAATCTCGAAACTTCTCAATTCTAAGCTGCTTAGTCCCTCGAGGTTTCAAGTAAGTGGCTATGAGCCTCAAACATGATGCTAACACAATTCAGAGAAAAACCAACCAACCTCTGATTCACAACCTGGCTTTGAATCCAGGATTGGTCATAACTTTGCATCCTCGGGACAGCTACTTGACTTCTTTAAATCCTCAGTGGTTGGTGGATGGATAATTCCTTTTATTGCACAAGATGTGAAACTCCTCAAATTCCTGCACCTCCCCACTCCACCATGTATCTTTCTCTTTATTCATCCTCATGAACAACCCATTTTTAGAGACTGCTGCATGCCTGAGTTGTTCAAGGCCATCCTCCCCCTACACGCTTCACCAACTGAACCACAGGTGGATGGCATATGAGCCAAATGAGAAAGTTCTATGGAATTTCAAGAATTAAGAGAATGGTTCAGATGAAGGGTCTGGGTTGATTTGTCAGTATTTTTTTTTTCTATTTGTCCTTCTCTGACCTTCTGCCATTAGCAATTGATGAGTTAACTTCCCAAAGGGCTGCTGAGCTACAGCATAATGCATAAGGGTATAAATGGTATAAATGCATAAAAGTATAAATGTCTAACAGTTTAAGGTGGTGCTGGTTTTACTTCACATATAAATTAGAAGGAGGAAAAAAAGTTTCACCTCCTATCATTATTAGCTCCAGAAATCAGAAATAGAAAGTTGGAGGATGTGGAGGAGGCAAGATTCAAGATGGGTTCATTGTCAATCAACCAACCAACCAACAAGTTTGCCTGAGCTCCGTGTGTTCCGCAGAAGCCAGTTCCCATCAGAGTTACAAATGAGAGTTTAGTAGTGAGCTCCGGTATGTGGGAACAGAGGAGAGGGACATCAAGTCCAGCTGGGGCTCCAGGGCTAGAAAAGTGGGCAAGAAGCCTTTCCAGTAGAGGTCACCGTGAGCTGGGTCCCAAGGTTAAGTGGCAACGAACCACATGAGGGCCTGGGGCATACAAGACAGACATTCTCAGTTAAACATGAAACAACTAGATTGGGAGGGAGGGATGGCTTCTTCCAGGGATTGCAGAACCTGAAATTCAAACCCTGGTTCCATTACTTCTTGACACAGGACCTTGAGAGGGGTAGGTGGGATCACGGCTCCCTAAAGACATCCCTGCTTAATATCTGTGTCCTGTGACTATGTTATCTTACCCGGCAAAAGGGACTTTGCAGATGTGATTAAGTTAAGGATCTTGAGACGGGAGATTATCCCGGATTATCCAGGGGTGCCCAATGTAATCACAAGGGTCCTTAGAAGGGGGAGCAGGAAATCAGAAAAGAGAGAAGGAAAGGTGATGATGGAAACACAGGTCAAGCGATACGGTCAGGAAGCAAGGAATACCGGCAGCCTCTAAAAGGCAGAAGAGGCCAGAAAAAGCAGCACCTCTGGAAAAAACGCTCTGCTCCTGATGTCTTGATTTTAAAACTGATTTTGGACTTCTGTCCTCTAGAAGGGAGGGTAATGAATTTGTGTAGTTTAAACCACTAGGTTTGTGGTAGTGTATTACACATAACAGTGTTTGATTAGCTCAGCTATACCCTTAAGTTAAATAACATAACAGAAAGTGCTTAGAACACTGCCTTGCATGTGACAAGTATTCAATGATTTTTTATCACACTAAGTTATTTTATTCAGTGTGAAATAAGGAGATACAGGAGCATTTTAACCAATAAAATGACATAAGCAGATTCCTATTGTGCGTGCATGATCAGTTGCTTTAGACTCTTTGCAACCCCATGAACTATTGCCCATCAGGCTCCTCTGCCCATGGGATTCCCCAGACAAGAACAGTGGAGTGGGTTACCGTGCCTTTCTCCAGGGGATCTTCCTGACACAGGGATGGAATTCATGACTCCTCCAACTCCTGCATTGCAGGCTGATTCTTTACCGCTGAGCCACCATTGGGAAAGCCCAAGATTTGCATCGTTGGCAGATCCAATGGGACAATGTGAAGAATGGGTTCATGGAGTAGGTGGAGGAGAGGGAAGGTCAGTGGCTGGAGGTCCAGTTAGAAGGATACAACCATAACCCTAGCCAGTGGCAACAAGGTAATATCTAAGGCAGCCTTTCCTCACCCCTCTATCTTGTTACCCCATTTAATTCTGAAATGCTCTTTATATATTGTAATCAACACAGCTAGCTCCCAACCCAGAATTTGCTCCCCTACACTTCCTTCCTGAAAAGAACCCGAATTTTGGTCCAATACATCCTCCCACACACCCCCTTGGGGCAGAGACTCCCTCCTCTTTGATCTAAAGTTAATTCCATTCCTCTCTGCTAGTCTTGGTTCTGGAATAGGCTGGTGACCCAATTATAGCTAATGAGATATGAGCGAAGGTTAGAGGGTGGTGGTTCTAGTGAAGGGTCTCTCTCTCCTTGGAGTGTCACAGGAGAAGAGCACTCTACTTCCTCTGGCTTTGGTAAAATCTGGATGTGGTGCCTGGGGCTGCTACAGTCATCTTGCTTCTGGCTTTAGGATAAAGCGAAATAAGGTGCTGGAGCAGAAAGATGGAAAAATCCCAGGTCCTTGATGACACTTTTGAACTGCCGATCATAAGTCCCTGGAGACTTCTCCAGAACGGAAATTAAGCCAGTTTCTTATACCCAATAGACAAAAACAGTTTGACACGCAGTCTGAGATGACTGTTTATATATTGATTACTGTCTCACCTGATAAGATGGCAAGCTTCTTAATGATGAAGTCCTTATGCCTGCAATCCCCTCCACTACCTCGATTGTGCTGGGCACATCATAGGTATACAATAAATATGTTTTATTTGACTTTTCAGTCAGACTTGGTGATTGTTGGACTATGAGATGTTGGGGAAAGGAGTCCAAGATGACTTCTTGGTTTCAGGCTCATGTAACCAGGCCAAAAGCCCTGCCATGAATAGAGCAATACTGGAAATGGAGCAGCCCAGACTTCTGACACCACTGGGCATTTTTCTAGGGACTTTTTTGGCCTCTACCTCCACCACATCCCTGGCTGTTACCATGGACGCTTTGTGAAAACAGTAAGGGAAAATAGGTAGGACCCCCAAGACCAAAACGAAGAGACACGGCTTGGCCATTTACAGTCCCTCGTCCCTCCTTTCGCCACACCTGTACTTAGGACTCGAGCATGTTTCCGAATGGGTCTTGTCCTGACCTGCCGTTTTGTAGAACCATCCTCCACTGGAGAGACACTCTTATCAAAACTCATCAGGTTTCTGATCTTCCAGGTGCCCTGGGAAAATCTAACAGGGGTAAGAAAACCGCCTTTTTTCACAATTTAAATAAAATCCATCTTCATCATCAAAAAAAGAGATACAATACAAAAACTCCCCTTCCAACCTGCCCTTTCCCATCACCACACAAAGGTTTGTGTTGCCACTCAAGCTTTGAGATTCTGAAATCTCCAAAACAGCTGGACCAGGTACTGGGAGGGCCTTAGGGTCTGGCCCCAAGCACTCCCTCTACAGTGGGTGTTTTGAATTCAGGCCTTGGAGGTTGCTTTCTGCTTTGACGCTTGTTTCTCTCTCCGTTTTCCTGGTTATCAGGAGAAAGTGCCTCCTCTCCTCTTTCCTGGGTAACACTTAGAGCTTCGGGGCCCTCCCACCTTCCCCTCCCTCCTCTCCTTCTCACCAGGAATCCTTAGCAGACTCGTGTCCACAGAGGCAACCAGGGGCCTGATGTCCCACGACGATGTAAACACAGCCAGTCTGGAAACTGATCTGGTCTCTGTTGCTTCCTTTCTCTTGAATTAAATTAAAAAAATTAAAGTGAGAGAGACGCCAAGGGTTAAGAGACAGGCGCAGAGAAGAAAAACAGCTCTTAAATGCTGCTTCGCTCATCCTTGAGAAGGTGGGGGAGACCGGGAAGAACGCTCCTTTGTTTAGGGGAAGCTAGGCTGGAAGACTCTGCTGAATGAACCCCGCGGGCCTGTCCTGGAGAGAAGAAACACAGGAGATGGTGATGCTCCCTTTAATATCTGGTCCACTTAAATAGGTGCGAGTTTTTGGCTGGGTTAAAGAGGCAGCCAACAGTCCCGGGGTGGGCGGGGCCAGACGAGAGCGGGCGGGGCCAGGATGAGACAGTGGGCGGGCCAGAAAAATGAGTGGGCGGGGTCATGATGAGACGAGTGGGCGGGCCAGAAAGAGGAGCGGGCAGGGTCAGAATGAGATGAGTGGGCGGGCCAGAAAATGAGTGGGCGGGGTCAGGATGAGACGAGTGGGCGGGGTCAGGACGAGACGAGTGGGTCACTGGCTGATGCTCCTCACCTGTGTCCCCCGCCCCTTCGTCTTCTGCCCTCCTCTGCCGTGTGGTTGGGGGCATCTACAGGGCAGCCTCACCGAGGCCCCTCTGTCCCGGGGCTTCCTGAATTTTCTGCTAAGGGGAGACACCAGCAGGAGATGGAAGGGACCAGGCCGTCTCATGGGTGGCCGCAGCCCCCTCCCCGCCCCAGCGCTCCCTGCCTTCTGTTGACCCGGTCCCTCCACCATCAGCCCGCCAGTCCTAGAGGTGGTGACAGCTTCCGGCATCTGTTGTTTCCGGGGCCTCATCGCCCCACGCTGCTTCCTTTCATCCTGCCTGCCCTTCTGTAAATAGTCCCTCCATTACATTTTTTTCAGCTGAACACTCTGGATTGTGCCATCTGTTTCCTGCCAGGGCCTGGCTGATACTGTCAGTAAACCTTCTCTCCCTTAGGCTTAAAATAAGTTGGTGTGGCCTGTGTACCCAGAGTCAGTAGCTAACACCTGTAGCAACTGATTGCTTGTGGGCTGAATTTTTGGCTGTGCACCCCATCTGGCTCTACCTTTCCCATACTTCCTATTTGGGTCATTATCTGCTGATTAGGTAAAATTGTAGGTAGCTATAGGATAATGTGGTATGGTGTTTGACCTTGGGCAATGATGCAACTCTTTGTGCCTCAGTTTCCCTCATTCCTAAAAATGGGTATAATAATAGCATTGTCTTACAGGGTTTTCATGAGAGTTAACTAAATTTAAGTGAGTATGGCACATACGATAGGGCACAGCACAGAGTAAGTGCTCAATAATTGGGAACTATTTTTATTACCTTATTAGAGAAAGGATTTTACTTGGAATTAAATCATGAGGTTTGAATTCCAGTTCTGTCACTAAGAGGGTGACTTTGAAATGACCACTTAAACTCCTCAAGTTCAAGTTTTGAGTACAGAGCATGGGATTCACAATAACTGCCTCACTAGATGGGAAAGGTTTTTGTAAACTTGAAAGAACTACACAGATATGAGGTTGTCTCACCACATGGTGGTAGAGGATTCCCTCTGTTATATGTGGGTCTTTGCTCTGGTCCATGGGTTACCGTCTTTCTAGGAGTGTTTCTCCAGAGAAAAATGGGTATTTGTTCCCCATCCAGTACTTGTGGGAACATAGTTTTATCCAGGGCTTCCTGCTGCTGCTGCTGCTAAGTCACTTCAGTTGTGTCTGACTCTGTGTGACCCCAGGGATGGCAGCCCACCCGTCCCTGGGGTTCTCCAGGCAAGAACACTGGAGTGGGTTGCCATTTCCTTCTCCAATGCATGAAAGTGAAAAGTGAAAGTGAAGTCGCTCAGTCGTCTCCGACTCTTAGCGACCCCATGGACTGCAGCCTACCAGGCTCCTCCGTCCATGGGATTTTCCAGGCAGGAGTACTGGAGTGGGGTGCCGTTGCCTTCTCCATCAGGGCTTCCTAGGAGGCCCTAATGATAAAGAACCCACCTGTCAATGCAGGAGACCTAAGAGATGTGGGTTTGATCCCCACGTTGGGAAGATCCCCTGGAGGAGGGCTGGCAACACACTCCAGTATTCTTGCCTGGAGAATCCCATGGACAGAGGAGCCTGGTTGGCTATAGTCCATGGGGTTGCAAAGAGTCGGACATGAGTTATATCTAAGGAGGAGAAGAGAAAGGCAGGGTGATGGTTATGGAGGGAATCTGTAAGGGGTATGGTGGTGTGTGTGTGTACGCGCATGCGTGCACTCCTGTGGTACTTTTTCTGTTTTTCGAGGAGCCATATTCTTCAGGAGTCCAAGGCCAGCTCTCCTTGGCTAAGACTGAGGATGTGTCTGGAAACCTGAGTGACTAGGAAGGAAAAGGCCCAGAAAAGACATGAAATATTTGGCCATCAGGAGAGAGAGGGTGCAGTCTGGCTGGAATGGATCAGACTACAGGGACCACTGCTGGTTCCCCAAGGGTCCAGCCCAGTGGAACCCTGAGACCCCGTGGAAGCCTCAGGTGGTCACATGACACTGGAGTCTGCACTTTCTCTTCTCTGGGCCTGTCTCTACCAACCAGTCCTGATTTTGGACTCTGCTTAGCAGATAGACCCTGGTGCTGGGAAAGATTGAAGGCAGGAGGAGGGGACAACAGAGGATGAGAGGGTTGGATGGCATCACCGACTCAATGGACATGAGTTTGAGTAAATTCCAGGAGTTGGTGATGGACAGGGAGGCCTGGCGTGCTGCAGACTCTGGGGTCGCAAAGAGCTGGACATGACTGAGCGACTGAACTGAAGTAGCAGATAGATCCTCCCCTCTTCTCCTCAGAGTGGTCCTTTCTTGGTCTCAGGCATTTCTGGTACAAAAGTGCAGAATGATAATCGCTGTTACTTCGTCTGAGGTTGTCCCCTGACTCTGGGCCTGGACCACCTCCATGTAATATGCCCGGTGCTACTTGCTCTCGGTAGTTTCTGGAAAATCCTAGTAGCTCAGCGTCAGCAGAGCCTGCATGGCTCCCCTGTGACCTTGCCGCTGCCTGTGGCTTTGCCTGAGGGCCGGCAAACTCCAGAGCTCACAGCCAGCCCTGCTGCCCTGACGCAAACGCTCCCCTGGCGGCAACCCAAAGGCTATTTCTGAGGCTCTCCCGGCATCTGTGTCCTGAGGGCTCATGTGCCAGCCGTTGAAGGACCCGCATTTCTCCGTCTCCAGGCTCTGCTTCCGTCTCCCGTTGTCCTCTTTTTCTGGCAAATGCGCTCGTCTGTGACTTTGACTTGGTCGCCCTGCAGTGATGGGTGTTTCTCTGCCCGGGCTTGGATATTTGTCGATGCTGTCAGACTGACCCACTCCTCCTTTGCAGAGGGTTTTGTTTTTGTTTGTTCAGTTGGCAGAGACTCCCGCAGGCACTGGGGTCCTGTCTCCTCGCTTGTCACGCAGCCCTGTGAGTCTACAGTGTTTGGGCTTCTCTGGTCAGGCCTGGGAGACCCATGGTGCCCACGCCCCTCCCAGCAGCCCAGGTAGACTCACCTGGGACCTTGCGACATCTCAGGGGAAGCTTGACTTTCGCCTTGCCCAGCCCACACCTCTCAGCACAGATAAGGACAGTCAGAGGTCTGGAATTCAGAACTGAAGCATCATATCAGGGCACCAGGTTGAAAAGGCTCTCGTTATCTGTCCAGATTTCCCACCAAACAACTTCCCTAAAAACGTGATTTCTACTTTCACTTAGAAATCATTTTGCTGAGTCCCATTCCTTAGCCTGCTTGGATCCCATTGATGAATTATTCGGGGAACAGAACAGATGGGAATTTCTTCCTTTCTGTCCACTTCAACAGGTTCTCTGACCTAGTTCTGCCTATACTGAAATAAACATAATGAATTTTTTTGTTTGCAGTTTCCAATATACAGTATGAGGTTTCTGAAAATGCCTATTCTTAAAGTATATTTATTATTAGGTGAAAAGGCTCCTGTTATTCTTCAAAAAAAAAAAAAAAGATCAAAGATCCTAAATACTTTGTTCTGGCTCTTTTTAAAAAAAAACAGATGAAGCCACTTAGCATTCCTTAGCTGAAACAGAAATGTAGTCAGAAGAAGCTGGTTGCAAATATTTGCATTTAGATACAATTTTAGTAGGAAGTATGTGGCTCAGCTGGTAAAGAATCTGCCAGCAATGCAGGAGAGCTGGGTTAGAACCCTAGGTTGGGAAGATACCCTGGAGAAGGGAAAGGCTACCCACTCCAGTATTCTGGCCTGGAGAATTCCATGGGTTGTATAGTCCATGGGGTCACAAATAGTTGGACATGACTGAGCGACTTTAACTTCATTTTATTCTAAACTTTTCCAAAGTGTGAGAACTACAGAAGCTAACAACGATATTGAATACATTTCAAATTTGTAACAGGGATTTACATGATAATGTGGTACATTATCTAGATCATTAGAAGGCAAATCTGAAAAACCTTCTTCAGCTACTGGGCTTTTTCAGTTGCAGGAAACCCTGAATCACATGCTCTGCTGGAGACACAGAATTTTTTTTGACAGCATTCTACCCACCATGTGATATGATGATCATTTTAATGAACTCCATGTCCTTGAGTCATATCTTAATGAGAACTTGCTGGCTAAATATGAAAAAGGAAGCTACAGATTAGAGCTGGACAGAAGTACTTAAAGAATTTCATTGTTAAAACATTCATCTTCCAAAGAATAAAAAGGTGTGTGAATTCTTCCAGTCACTATTGGGTTGGGACTCAGTAGCCTCATGAATATTTCTTTTAAGTAGCTCGTGATAGAAAATTTCAGATAATAATGTAATGAAATCCCACTTCTCCAGCACCTAGTTTCGACAGTTATCAACATTTTGCCAATCATATTTCATCTATCCTCCCTGGATTATTTTTTTAATTAAAAAAATTGTTTTCGAGTATTTTAAAGTAAACTCGTTAATATAAAAGCTTGCATGATGATTAATTTTATGTGTCGGCTTAGATGGGTCACTGTATTAGTCTGCTAAGGCTACCATAAGAAAATACCAGAGTGAGTGGCTCAAACAGCAAAAGTTTATTCTCACAGTTGTGGAGGCTGAGTCCAACATCAAGGTGCCAGCAACAGAGGTTTGATGCTGAGGCCTCTTTTCTTGGCTTGCAGGCAGCAACCATCCTCCCGTGTGCTCATGTGACCTCTCCTCTGTGTGCACTTCATAAGGCCTGTAATCCTATTGATCCAGGCTCCACCCTTAATTTAACCGTAATTACCTTCTACAGTCCCTATCTCCAAATCCAGTTATGTTGGGGGTTAGAGTTTCAACATATGAATTTGGAAGATGGAGGATGGAGGACACAGGTCAGCTCCTAACAGCCACTGTACTCAGCACTTTGGTCAGATATTATTCCAGATGTTTCTGTGACTGTATTTTTCTAAACACGAATAGTATTTAAGTCTGCAGACTCAGAGTAAAGCAGATTGCCCTCCATAATGTGGACAGGCCTCATCCAATCAACTGAAGGCTTTAATAGAACAAAAACTGAATTAGAGTTCTTTGTTAAGCCCTGTGTTCTCATTTGGGGCTCAGACTATATGCTCATCTCTTAATAGAATATGGTGCATTGAATGGTCAGCTGGATTATTTGACAGTAGGCTTTGTTCCAATTCTCCTCACCCATTAAGCTTATGGGCATTTGCCTTCCTCTGTGGACCACTTTATAGGGAAGGGAGTACATTGACCAATAGACATGAATATTTCAATTCTCCAGGCAGTTGCATTACTGACAAAATTATATATAGGCATTTTGATTTATACATCTGTTTTCCATGACTTTGGTCAATGTGAGTCAATCCCCAGAATCTGATTGGCTGAATAAAATGAAAGAAACTGAATTGCTTGATATTCTCAGGTCAAACTCTGGATTAACAACTCCACCAATATCCTGTCATTGAGGGAAGCCCTGCCTGCAAAGCCTGCCTACCTTTTTTCGAAGTAGCATGTTATTTTTGTCCTCTTGGGAAGAGAACCTTTCACCATCAAGAACACTGAAAGGAACATTAGCCTTGTTTTCTTTGATTCTAATCACTTTAACTTTTTCCCCCTCAAAGGCCTCTGCTGTGTGTACCGTGCCTTGCATTCTTCAACCTCATCGCCCCATGGTTCCACCTCAGAGACCCTGCCCTGCTGTTCCTTCAGTCTGGAGCCATCTACCACCTCAACACACCCGAACATAATTACCTTTTATTCGTTTTCCAGATCTCAGCTCAATTATCACCTTCTCGGGGAGATCGTCCCCAGTCCTTAGACTAGGTGATATCCTTCTGTTATATGCTCTCATGGCACACAACACCTTTCTTCCCTAACACCTGTCACTGTTTGTAATTAAACATTTATTTGTATAATTATTAGATTAGCGTTGAGAGATAAGGACCACTTCTGTTGTGCTTACCTTTGCGTCTTCTGTGCCCATCACCGGCCCAGGACAACAGTAGGTGCTGATTACCGACATCAGTGACTAAATGAATGACTGACGTCTCCCCAGGAGAGGACAATGATCCCAGCACTCTAGGAATCCAAGACACTTGGGCGCATATGATGGGTAACCTGCTTCACCCAGACTCCTTTCCTCACCTGCAGCTCAGCATTCCTCAAACCTGGACCAAGGCCAGACATCTACTAACATCCTCAGATTCACCAGTTGGCTTAACCATGGAGTGTAACCCTTCATCCTGGGTTAGTCAGGTGCTGTAGGCTGGTGTGGAGTGTGTTCTTGGGGGTACCCCTCCTCATGCAGTCTTGTATTCACGCCATATTGGTCCTGGTTTCTGACCAACTTCCCTCCTTAAACTCCAGTTTTCTTCTGTGATGAGTTCAGTTCATTTCAGTTGCTCAGTCGTGTCCTACTCTTTGTGACCCCATGGACTGCAGCACGCCAGGCCTCCCTGTCCATCACCAACTCCCAGAGTTGTCCATTGAGTAGGTGATGCCATCCAGCCATCTCATCCTCTGTCGTCCCCTCCTTCTCCTGCCTTCAACTCTTCCCAGCATCAGGGTCTTTTCAAAAAAAGCACTCTGTGATGAGTGCTCTGCCCCAAATGCCAGCCCCTTTGATGCTCTGCTTAGCGTCCATAGTTCTGTCCCTCTAGGAGACTGGCCCACTGTCACGGGACTGGCCCATTGTCAAATCTGTCATGTACTGGCTCTGTGACCTTGAACATGCCATATCAGCTCTCTGAGCCTTAGTATCCTTAATGAAAATATGGGCCAACAGCCTGGTCTTCTGCAGTGCTGGAGGAACTAATTAGAAGAATACAGATAGCAATACTTCCTCACCGAAAGTAAAGAAGAGAACCTTGCAAGTCTGGATTTGGGGAGAGCATCTGTAAAAAGGAGACACTTCAGGTGAGATGGGAAGGATAAATAGGAGTTTCTGAAAGATATAAGGTGGCAATGATGACAGATTAATTCATTTCAATGAATATTTTGGGGAGCAATTGCTATTTCTCCAGAATTGGGTTATTAGTTTGGAGAATGCAAAAAAGGCATGATATGCTCCTGACTTTGTGTTGCTGACGATTATGTTATGGTGACCACATATTCACACAGACCAGGGACTCTCAACCACAGTATTTTGTCTCTTAAGGAGAAAAATCTGGAGACATTTTTGCTTGTCATGCCTGGAGGAAAGAGATATGCTTATTGGATCTAGTGGGTAGAGGTCAAGGGTGCTGACAGACACCCTATACTGAGTTCACATCCTTGCGAAGGCTCTTAAACAATGGGCCATAAGGCCATTGTTTTTAAGGCCCTGGGGGTGGCTTCAAGGCTGAGATGTGAGATGAATCTTGAAACATAAGTTGGATTTTAAGAAGTGGAAATGTCTGTAGCCTCCACTTTGGCACCTAGTGATGTGTATCATTGTGTTTTGGATAGTAGCTTTGGTGGGGTCAAACCAGGCACTCAGCGCGATGAAGGTTTGTGGCAATGACTGATCTGGCAGTATAGGCTGGTTAGCAGCACCCTTGACCTTACTGATCTTGGCAAGAAATTGCTTAAGGAACCTAAGGGGCACTGGTGAGTCCATTCTCTTACAGTCCTGCCAGAGAGTGAATTCCAAAAGCCCTGGGAAGAAAGACAGCTCTACTCTGAATAATCAAGTTGGCAGGGGACAGCCCAGTGGGCCTTGTAGTGTCCTTTGAAAAACTTCTTTGGTTTCCAACTTCATTTGTCTGTTTCTGCATGTCTTCAATATCAGGGAGAACAAAAACTCCAAACTCAGAAACTTTTTTTTAATCCTCAAATCTGCCCCACTTCTTGGTGGGGCTATGGCTGTACTGAAAATGTTTGCTTATTTGCTTAAGTTCATGGATGTGATATTGGTTTTGTATGGGGATCCTAGTATCTATTGGTTTTGTTTATTTGTGGGATTTTCCAGGCAATGATACTGGAATGGGTTGCCATTTCCTACTCCAGGGGATCTTCCCAACCGAGAGATGGAACCCACGTCTCCCGTGTCTCCTGCCTTGCAGGCAGGTTCTTTACCCACTGAGCATTCGGGGAAGCCCGTTTTATTGAAAACCCCAGGTCAGTATCAGGTCAGAAGCTGGCCAGCCCAGCTGTGGGTGATTTTGAGTGAGCAGCTGGAATTACTTTTCAGATATTTTGGCAACAGGGAAATCCCAAATGTATTTTGCCCCAAGCACTTTTACACTTATTTAAAAAAACATTTGTAGTGTAGAAATAAATTTAATCTCTGAACCCTTAATTACTTTAAACTTGACTCATTCAAATAGTGTTTATGTTTAAAAAGATGTTTTGTTCCAAGAAACCTGTAAGACATTAAAAATCCTACCCGCTCTACTGTTGCCAGAAATAGAAAAAGCGTGACTGCCAAGAATAAATGAAACTGTACAACCACTTCGTAAAACTGTTTGGCATTATTTCACAAAATCGAACATTCATATAACCTATGACCCAGCAATTTATTCTTAGGTGTATACCTAACAGAAATCCCTGAAGGATATGCATTAAAAAGACATGTACCAGAGTGTTCAGATGAGCACAATTTCTAACAACTCCAAACTGTAAGCAGACCCAAATATCCATGAATAGTAGCGTGAGCAGATAAATGGTTGTATAGTTATTTAATGGAATATTACACAGCAATCAAATAAGTGAACTACACCCTGGGTAACTCTCCAAGACAACATATTCAATAAAGGAAGTCATACCAAAAAATACACGTTATATTATTCCATTTATATAAAAAATTTTTAAACTAGCAAAACTAATCTTTGTTAGAGGTGAACTGTGGTTAGCTTTGGGGGGTGGGGGAGTGGTGATGGTGATAGAGAGGGTTAGCAGGGCCTTTCTGGGGTGCTGGTAACATTCTACTTATCAACCTGGCGGGTGTTACGTAGACAAGAGTACCTTGGCATAATGCACTACCCACTCTTGAGTAATGAACTTTTTAATACGTTTTTTTTAAGTAAAAAATGCATTCTAAATCTCATAAGTTTTAATATCTTACGAACACAATCTAAATCTAAGAAAATACATTCTTTTCCCCCAAATCTTATTCCCACTGCTTTACCTAATTAGAAGGTAGTCTCCATTATAAGTAACTAAAGAGCCTCTTGATGAAAGTGAAAGAGGAGAGTAAAAAAGCTGGCTTAAAACTCAACATTCAAAAAACTAAGATCATGGCATCTGGTCCCATCACTTCATGGCAAATAGATGGGGAAATAATGGAAACAGTGAGAGACTTTATTTTGGGAGGCTCCAAAATCACTGCAGATGGTGACCGTAGCCATGAAATTAAAAGTCACTTGCTCCTTGGAAGAAAAGCTATGACCAACCTAGACAGCATATTAAAAAGCAGAGACATTACTTTGCCAACAAAGGTCCATCTAGTCAAAGCTATGGTTTTTGCAGTAGTCATATATGGATGTGAGAGTTGGACTATAAAGAAAGCTGAGTGCTGAAGAATTGATGCTTTTGAACTGTGGTGTTGGAAAAGACTCTTGAGAATCTCTTGGACTGAAAGGAGATCCAACCAGTCCATCTTAAAGGAAATCAGTCCTGACTATTCGTTCGAAGGACTGATACTGAAGCTGAAACTCCAATACTTTGGCCAGCTGATGCAAAGAATTGACTTATTGGAAAAGACCCTGTTGCTGGGGAAGATTGAAGGCAGGAGGAGAAGGGAACAACAGAGGATGAGATGGTTAGATGGCATCACTGACTTGATGGGCATGAGTTTGAGCAGGCACTGGGAGTTGGTGAAGGACAGGGAAGCCTGGCGTGGTGTAGTCCATGAGGTTGCAAAGAGTCGAACATGACTGAGTGACTGAACTGAACTGAACTCCATTATAAACAACATAACTTGTATATTTGAATCATTTGGAATACCTAGAATGGATATCAGTATAACAGTTTAGGTTAGAATGAAAATAACCAGTTGGTCTTCTGATTATACAGTAGATAAAGAATCCCATAGGTCTCTTTACAGATAAACCACAGTTTTCTTATAATTCACTAAAAATTTCCATGTCTCTATTAGCTAAAGGAGAAGGCGATGGCAGCCCACTCCAGTACTCTTGCCTGGAAAATCCCATGGACGGAGGAGCCTGGTAGGCTGCAGTCCATGGGGTCGAGAAGAGTCGGACACAACTGAGCAACTTCACTTTCTTTTCACTTTTATGCATTGGAGAAGGAAATGGCAACCCACTCCAGTGTTCTTGCCTGGAGAATCCCAGGGACAGGGTGGGCCTCCTGGGCTGCCGTCTCTGGGGTCGCACAGAGTCGGACACGACTAAAGCGACTTAGCAGCAGCAGCAGCAGCATTAGCTAAAAAGAAAAAAAGGAAAAACGTTTCACTTAAAGAGAGCTCAGCTCTTTTCTAGTGTAATATAGCTTTCTGAATCTTCAAACAATTTTGACATGGGATTCAAACTCAAGCATAGGAACAGAAAACTTTCAAGTATGCAAATGAGCAGGTCAGGAAGCAACAGTTAGAACTGGACATGGAACAACAGACTGGTTCCAAATACGAAAAGGAGTACGTCAAGGCTGTATATTATCACCCTGCTTATTTAACTTATATGCAGAGCACATCATGAGAAATGCTGGACTGGAAAAAGCACAAGCTGGAATCAAGATTGCCAGGAGAAATCTCAATAACCTCAAATATACAGATGACACCACCCTTATGGCAGAAAGTGAAGAGGAACTAAAAAGCCTCTTGATGAAAGTGAAAGTGGAGAGTGATAAAGTTGGCTTAAAGCTCAACATTCAGAAAACGAAGATCATAGCTTCTGGTCCCATCACTTCATGGCAAATAGATGGGGAAACAGTGTCAGAGTTTATATTTTTGGGCTCCAAAATCACTGCAGATGGTGACTGCAGTCATGAAATTAAAAGACACTTACTCCTTGGAAGGAAAGTTATGACCAACCTAGATAGCATATTCAAAAGCAGAGACATTACTTTGCCAACAAAGGTTCGTCTAGTCAAGGCTATGGTTTTTCCAGTGGTCATGTATGGATGTGAGAGTTGGACTGTGAAGAAGGCTGAGCGCCGAAGAATTGATGCTTTTGAACTGTGGTGTTAGAGAAGACCCTTGAGAGTCCCTTGGACTGCAAGGAGATCCAACCAGTCCATTCTGAAGGAGATCAGCCCTGGGATTTCTTTGGAAGGAATGATGCTGAAGCTGAAACTCCAGTACGTTGGCCAGATCATGCAAAGAGCTGACTCATTGGAAAAGCCTCTGATGCTGGGAGGGATTGGGGGCAGGAGGAGAAGGGGACGACAGAGGATGAGATGGCTGGATGGCATCACTGACCTGATGGACGTGAGTGTGAGTGAACTCCGGGAGTTGGTGATGGACAGGGAGGCCTGGTGTGCTGCGATTCATGGGGTTGCAAAGAGTCGGACACAACTGAGAGACTGAACTGAGCTGAACTGAGCTACATGCTCCTGCTTAGAACTGTTTGAGTTCTTTTTGAAAAAAATTATTTTATTAAAGTATAGTTGATTTACAATGTTGTGTTAGTTTATTTGAGTTCTTGAAGGATTAAAGCTACCCAGGTGTTCTTTTCAAAGCTCTATAGCATATTACGAATGTTAATGGGATTGGCATGGCATCCATTATGGGCATATTTGGGTATTAGGTTTTCATGAAATGGATGTAACATTGTTCTCAGAGAAAAATGTGGTTGCCGAGTTTTGGAGCCAGTTTTCAAGGAGTGTTCTACTTTACAAAACCTACCCACAGGTATTATAAAGACCACGCTATAGTTAAAGGGAGTCACAGGGAATAAAAGAAAAGGCAGCCTCTGCCTTCTAGATCAGAGAAGGCAATGGCACTCTACTCCAGTACTCTTGCCTGGAAAATCCCATGGACAGAGGAGCCTGGTAGGCTGCAGTCCATGGGGTCTCGAAGAGTCAGACATGACTGAGCGACTTCACTTTCACTTTTCACTTTCATGCATTGGAGAAGGAAATGGCAACCCACTCCACTGTTCTTGCCTGGAGAATCTGAGGGATGGGGGAGCCTGGTGGGCTGCCGTCTATGGGGTCACACAGAGTCGGACATGACTGAAGTGACTTAGCAGCAGCAGCAGCAGCCTTCTAGATCCTTCTAGATCCAGACTTGGACTGGTCTGTAGTTACACCCAAGTCTACTTACTTGTGTGGGCATTAAAAAAAAAATTCTACTGGACCAGTTACTTTTCAGTTTCTCTTCTTTTCCCCTAAGGCACAAGTACTTCTCCAACAGCCCAGGGCAGTACCTGACAGGCATTGATGGGCTCTTGGAATGAATGGGTACAAGACGACGAATACTATGCAAACTAGAGTGGGACCGTGGTCACTAACACAATCCTCACTTTTCAGAGGAGGCGGCAGTGCGCCCTTGCTGACAGTGACAGGTGGAGAAGACTGCAGGTCCTTCTCCATCTTGTCCCCTCTTTCTTACCCTCTGGCTGGTAAGATAGGGCTGGTCTTTGCTGCTCTGTGTTACAGAGCTTTGGGTAGGGAAGCTGATCTGAGAATTAGAGGCCATAATAGCAGCCTTCTTAAATCTTGTCACCCCACTGCCCACTTGTCCATGGCATAGCTGGCTTTTGAAATCTCTTACCTCCTCTTTCCATTCCCTAGGGCTCTACCTGAGCCTCTATTTCCAAAGCATGACGTTCAAGTTTCCTGATAGGGAAACTTGTTGCCGTCAGAGTCCCACGCTTGGGCTTCCCCGGTGGGCCAGTGGTTAAGAGTCTGCTTTTCGGAGGGACGACTCGAATTCTATTTGGAGGCTTCTTTGGGCTTGCCGGGTAGACATCACAAGCAATGCTCACCCTCCCAAGATGAAGAAATTTATGGACAAGATGTTATCATTGAAATTAAATGGTGGCAGACATGTCCAAGGGATATTGTGGGGACTTGACCCCTTTATGAATCTAATCTGTCTTGCAATGCAGGGGATATGGGTTCAATCCCTGGTCTGGAAAGATCCCACATGCCTCGGAGCAACTAAGCCCATGCGCCACAACTACTAAGCCCATGAGTTGCAAGTACTGAAACCTGAATGCCTAGGCCCCGCCGTGCTCCGCAACATGAGAAGCCACCACAATGAGAAGCTGGCGCGCCACAGCTAGAGAGTAGCAACACGACTGAGAGACTGAACTGAGCTGAACTGAGTACTTTCTCTGCAAGTAGAGAAAAGCCTTGTGCAGAGCAGTGAAGACCCAATGAGGCCGTAACAAGAAAAAGTCCCACACTCATATCGCTACTGAGAGTCCTAAATAAACACTGCGGTTTCTATTTGACAGCTTA
The DNA here is from genome assembly GCF_002263795.3 of Bos taurus. Lineage (NCBI taxonomy): Eukaryota > Metazoa > Chordata > Mammalia > Artiodactyla > Bovidae > Bos > Bos taurus. The sequence goes on from NC_037350.1 coordinate 43,090,584, forward strand.
TCTATCTCCATTCTTGTGTGTGTTTTCTTCCCAGGGTTGGACAGGTCCTAAGAGGCTTCAGCAGCTCCTCTGAACTATTCTGCTGCTGCTGCTGCCGCTGAGTCGCTTCAGTCGTGTTCGACTCTGTGCGACCCCATAGATGGCAGCCCACCAGGCTCCCCCATCCCTGGGATTCTCCAGGCAAGAACACTGGAGTGGGTTGTCATTTCCTTTTCCAATGCATGAAAGGGAAAAGTGAAAGTGAAGTCTCTCAGTCGTGTCCGACTCTTTTCGACCCCATGGATTGCAGCCTACCAGGCTCCTCCGTCCATGGGATTCTCCAGGCAAGAGTACTGGAGTGGGGTGCCATTGCTGGCTCTCTTTACAACATTCAACAAAAATGTGACCTCATTTATGTTTCTGCAGTGTAAGCAAGAAGAGGCAGGTTACCTCCTCGGCACTCAGCCCAGGCAAGACTCCTTTGCAAGTGGAAAATAACTGAAAATAAGAGTTAACCACAGAAGGAAGAATAGGTGAATGCCAACTCATTAACAATGAAACTGGTGCCTCTACTTCTGGAGCCTCTTGAGTAACAGGGTAATGCCACCACTGGGCAGACCCTTGCCTCCAGTCTAGGTGCCCAGCAGTCACTGGTTGACGAATCCTGCAGAGGTGGGTCGTGGTAACTTACACTGATGCCACCTTCGAGTCCTGGAGCATCCCATGACTTCCATGAATGCAGGTCTCATTTCATAAAGGGGCCAGAATCTGGTTAACAGTTCTGGGTATCATCACAGAATATTTGAAATTAAAATATGTGGCTCCCAAGAAAAGAGGAAATTCTGTCCATATAAGGTGAAATAGGACCTGAGGACCACCCATATATATATGGCTTCCCTAGTGGCTTCTCTGGTGGCTCAGATGGGGAAGAATTTGCCTGCGGTTCAGGAAACTTGGGTTCGATTCCTAGGTGGGGAAGATCCCCTGCAGAAGGAAATGGCAACCCGATCCAATATTCTTACCTGGAGAATTCCATGGACAGAGGAGTCTGGTGGGCTACAGTCCATGGGGTCGCAAAGAATCAGACACGACTGAGTAAATAACATATTCACATTCACATACATATTAATGGTATTCTTGGATTGATCCCTTGATTATTATGTAGTGTCCTTCCTTGTCTCTTGTAATAGTCTTTATTTTAAAGTCTGTTTTGTCTGACATGAGTATTGCTACTCTAGCTTTCTTGTGATTTCCAAAACAAGAGGATTGGTTTGTGCCTATGATATACTAGATATTAAATAATTCTGTTGTCATCCCGGGGTGAGTGAATGGCCTTGGTTTCTCTCTACTCCCATTGTGCTTGAGTTGCATGACATGTCCTTTCTGCCATGATTGTCCCAGGCCACACTTTGTCCCTCTGTCTCTCTACCCAATAACAAGCCTTGGGTCTCCCAGCCCTTCAGGCCATGTACCTACAGGGCCAGAGTCTACATTATGGTATCTCTGCCCAGATATGCATTGTTCAAGGGCTTGATTTTTGGGTTCTATGCTCACTCACTAAGTCGTATTCAACTCTCTGTGACCCCATGGACTGTAGCCCACAAGGGTTATCTGCTCATGAGATTTTCCTGGCAAGTATACTGGAGTGGGTTGCCACTTCCTTCTCCATGTTGCCTGTAGTTCAGCTGGTAAAGAATCCACCTGCAATGCAGGTTTGATTCCTGGGTTGGAGAGATACCCTAGAGAAGGGATGGGTTACCTACTCCAGTATTTTTGGGCTTCCCTACTCCAGTAGAATTGCCTGGTGAATTCCATGGACTGAGAAGCCTGGCAGGCTACATACAGTCCATGGGGTCACAGAGAGGCACACACCACTGAGCAACTTTCTCTTTCTTTGATTAACAAATAGGAGAGAGAGGGATGTCCCTGGTGCTCCAGTGGTTAAGACTCCAGACTTCCATAAGCAGGGGGCGTGAGTTCGATCCCTGGTCAGGGAACTAAGATCCCGCATGCTGCATGATGCAACCAAAAAGTAAAAAATTAAAAAAAAATAAATAGGAAAGACTTCTTTAAAATGGAGCATATATTGCTTTATGTGCTAACCCTTTAAACTAGAAACTGTTCCTAAAATTTGAGTTGCAAAGGCTACATCATTCTTTTCCCAATAGTATTTGCCTTCTGCCAGACTGTTACAAGGGTTATTTTTCTGGAGTGCTAATCTGCATATGTAAGCAGTGTGTTAATGATTTGGGACGATAAATAGTTTTCCTATGAACTTATTGATCTGTCTGGATAAAAGCAAACTGCATTCTTTCTGTTTATTTATGGAGCAATTACACCACCTGCCCCCCATGCCTTCTCATGTTGACCGAGAGAGCAGAAAGTTACACAGAAGGGCATTATTCCAGAGAAATCACGGGTGTGAAGAAGCAAAGGGCCCTGAGGGTTTTTACACATCAAGAAGAAAAGTTCTGTATTTCCCCCTTAACCTTATGATGCCTAGGCCCCTGGGCATTACTTGAAAGCCATTCCTGCCCTTTAAACCCATTTCCACTCTCCAAGAGACACAGATTTGTTGATGGTGTTTTAAAGGGTGCCTGAGCTTCTCTTGCCTTGGTGAGAGACAAAAATAAGAAATCTGTTGTTTAATCACCTGAGTCACCTATGCTTTTTGGTATTTCAGAGCACTTGTAACTAATTAGACACGTTTAGTCACTTTCACTCACTTTTCAGGCTTCTTCCCTCAGTGAGTTCACTTACTCAGAGTTGGACCTGGAGATGAAAGAAATTTCTGAGCGTGTGACCAGACCTGTTAGGTCATTGAAATGTTTACATATTTTTCTTTTCTTTGTATTTTCCTTTTTTTCTTACCTTTAAAATAGACAGTAGAAAGTAGCGGATTTCTTTTAACTTCATAGGTGATGTCTTCTTAAAAATATGTAGTTGAATGCACAACAATCTGAATGTATTTAATTCCATTGAATTGTATACTTAATGATGGAAATGGAAAATTTTATGTGTGTTTTACCCCAATGAAGATGAAAAATATATACATTTGCAGTGCTACTAGATATGCAATATTGTTTTGGCTTTTAAACATAACATTGTGCTATAATCATTTTTCCATGCCACTATATGATATAAGGGCAATGGCACCCCACTCCAGTACTCTTGCCTGGAGAATCCCATGGATGGAGGAGCCTGGTAGGCTGCAGTCCATGGGGTCGCTAAGAGTTGGACACGACTGAGCGACTTCACTTTCACTTTTCACTTTTCACTTTCATGCACTGGAGAAGGAAATGGCAACCCTCTCCAGTGTTCTTGCCTGGAGAATCCCAGGGACGGGGGAGCCTGGTGGGCTGCCGTCTATGGGGTTGCACAGAGTCGGACACGACTGAAGCGACTTAGCAGCAGCATATGATATAAGAACATTTTACTATCTATTTGGTTAATCTACTCACTCAACAAAAATTTCTTATGTATCAGTGAGGTACCAAGTACTGTTTAGGTCTTGAAAATATAGCAATAGATGAGACCACCAAGAGCCCTGGACCCCAAAAGTCTATATTCCAGGCAGGAGAGTCACGTAGTGGTCAAGAAAGCAAACTCCAGAAGTCTATGTACGTGGACGGATGGAATGAAGCACAGCAGTGTTGGAAAGCGGGCTTCCCCAAAGGCTCGGTGGTAAAGAATTCATCTGCAATTCAGGAGACACAGGAGATGCGGGTTTGATCCGGTTCAGGAAAATCCCCTGGAGGAGGAAATGGCATCCCACTCCAGTATTCTCCCTGGGAAATCCCATGGACAGAGGAGCCTGGTGGGCTACAGACCATGAGACCGCAGAGTCAGATGCAACTGAACAAGGCCTTTCTTTTCTTTCTCTGATTACTTAACAGATCAGAGGTGTCAAGAGTGGGAGGTTTGGGCCTTCCTGGTGCTATTGTTAGTCACTAAGTAGTGTCTGATTTTTTTGCGACCCCACAGACTGTAGCCCGCCAGGCTCCTCTCTCCATGGGATTTCCCAGGCAAGAATACTGGAGTGGGTTGCCATTTCCTTCTCCAGGGGATCTTCACAACCCAGGGATCAAACCTGCATCTCCTGCTTTGTAGGTGGATTCTTTACCGCTGAGCCACCTGGTCCATTTCAGGAATCCACCTGCCATTTCAGGAGACATGGGTTCGATCCCTGATCCAGGAGAATCCACAGGCCTCAGGGCAACTGGACTGGTGCACCATAACTATTGAGCTCGTGCTCTAGAGCCCGGGAACCACCGCTACTGAGCCCCTGAGCCCTAAAGCCCGAGCTCTGCAATAAGAGAAGCCACGGCAGTGAGAAGCCCGTGCAACTAACAAGGAGCTCCTGCTTGCTGAAACTAGAGAAAAGCCCTGGCAGCAATGAAGACCCAGCACGGCCAAAGGGAAATATAAATAAATAAATAAATAATTTTTTAAAGAAGAGGGGGAGAGTCAGTCCTGCTAGGAGGGGACTGTGGGCTTCCTGGGGTGGACAGTCCTGTCCCTGCCCTGCTCCCCAGGAGCAGCAGCGCTATGGGGCACCTCGCTCCTGGCCTGGATGGCAGCACTAGCAAAGCCCTTCTCCGGGGATCACTGGCTCTCTTTTAGGGGAACAGAAGAAAGACATCACCATCTTCTCTAGAGGCCCAAGGGCCCCGTTGTCGGGGGCAAAATAGAGATTGTTGTATTTAACCGTAGTTACAGCCCACCCAGGCTTAGCGGTTCCAATGCTATGATTTGTAGAATCAGGGGGTTTTAGTCAAATGCTCGCCTTTATGACCACACTCAGGCAAATTACTTTTTTTTTGTAGCGGTTTATTTATTTGTAATAATGGGGATAATTTTACTTATCTGAAAAAGCTCTGAGGAGTAAATGCATACAGCATGCTTAGTTTATGCCTCATATATAACAAACACCCAATAAACGATAGCTATTAACAGTAACAATAGGACTTCCCTGGTGGTCCAGTGACTAAGATTCTCTGCTTCCAAAGCAGGAGGCCTGGATTTGATCCCTGGTCAGGGCATTAGATTCCATATGCTACAGCTAAGACCTGGCACAGCCAAATGAATAAAAATAAATATTTAAAACAATAACAATTCTCCCTCCCCTGAACTGAAAGTATAATGGTGACTAGGCATTTTAAAAGAGTTTACTAATGAAGATAAGTTTGGGAAAAACTTTCACCATGATACATATTAGAACTGTTTAGAATTGCTCTAGAATCGTTGGCGGTCATAACTATGCTAGTTTTTCAACTTGGCAAAGCTCTATTTCCACCAAGTGCAAAAGGATTTCATTCCACAAATACTAAGATTCATAAGGATATTGAGTATTTATGGATAACTCAGCTAAAAATAACCAAAGCCTGTTTCTACTTTGTATCAAAGAAATAAACAGATTTAAATAGCAAGGCTTTCTCTTTTTCATCAAAGTATTTCCAAAATTGTGGAAGTAAATAAACCAAATTATTTACAGGAGCTTTGTAAGGGTAGAGAGATTAAGGTGGATGTCACCCTGTTTTCTGAAATTTCTGTAATGTGTGTAAGTGATTTTTATAATGAAAACTATTTAAACTTATCATTAAAACTAAACTAATATGAGAAAAATTCCATTTCATAATCATGTGAGGGCTGCAAATAAAAAATAAGTCCTTTCTATTTTTATTTATAAAAGAAGGTTTAGGATGCTCTGTTTGGAGTCACATGACAATCACGTGAAATTAAAATGGGCCTCAAATCTTCACCCAAATGCAAACAGTAGAGGCTGGCAGGTAATCCACGGATTGAGAGGAAAGAAAATTCTAGGTCTATTTTCAGAACTATTTTAAAATGTCAGGTTGTGTTGGGATTCAGGATCGAGGTGAGAGAGGATTTTGCGAGCAGATATGGAATAGCCAGAAGATGTTTTGGAGGGTATCATGGGTATAAGCACGGAGGTTCAAAGGTCAAAGGTCTGTGTTATCAGAAGCTCAGAATCGATGTGTGACCCTCCCAGCTCAGTACTGATCAAGCCTGCTGAGCTGGTGAGAAACAAACGTCCACCCAGCCTCTCCACTCTCCCAGGACAGGAAGTTGCCCCAACTGCTTCTCACGTACTTCCACATCCAGTTAGCAAGGATGCCCCGGAGATTTCATTCCCTAAGGAAACGGCAACCCACTCCAGTATTCTTGTGTGGGAAATCCCATGGACAGAGGAGCCAGGCAGGCTACAGTCCATGGGGTCACAAAGGAGTCAGACACGACTTAGTGACTAAACAACAATAGCTCAAAGTGCCCGGTTTTATCACAGGCACCTGTGGCTGCATCTCCAGCCCCCTGCCCGCTGCCTTCATTTAATCCCTTCCTTCACTCTCCCATGACTGCAGTGGTCTCCTTGCAGGGCTGTGATGAGTACAATCTACCCTCCACTACAGAGCCTTGAGCAACGGTTCTCAAATGCAATCTGACTGAGCACTGTCTGCTCGAAGTCTTTCAGTACTTCCGCATCACATCTTGGCCTCCTCCACACACCCTCCCATGTTGAGTTAGCTTGTTTTCCACCTCCCTCTGTCTGGAATCTCCTCCCCTCTTTCTTCTAGCTAACTCCAGCAAGTCTTTCAAAGCCTGGGTCCAGCCCACTCCCCTCTCTGCAAGTCTTCCAAGGCTTCCCAATCTGATTTCAAAGCCTTTCTCTGCTCCCAGGTGATCCTCTGTAGGCCCCTACCTTGGCCCTGGTGGCTATATTGCCATGTAATTCATGTTCCCAATCAACAGGCCACCAGGGGCAGGAGCATCACGGTCCTCAGCCTTACTTCCCCAGGGCCTGAACCATTCTTGCACATGGCACTTGGCACAGTTCTAAAGGGTTTATAAATACGAACTTACACAATCCTCATAATAGTACATGGTTATTAGAAGAACCATGAGTAAACATTTGTCCAACAAATATATATTGTCCAGCAGAGGCCAGATACAAATTTTAGGCACTGGGGGATTCAGCAATGAACAAGACACACAAGCTTCTAATCTCAGTGAGTTTAATAGTCTATTGAGACAAATGGATGATAAACAGATAAACAGGGATCTAATACAATGTGAGGTGGTGAGAGGAGCTAGAAAGTAAAATACAGCCAGACAAAGGGATGAAACGTGACAGAGCTCATCTTAGACAGGATGGTCAGGCAAGGCAACCGAGTAGGGGACATCTGAGAAGAGGCCTGGGTAAAGTCAGTGAGTGGGCCACACGGATATGTGGCAGAGTGGGGGGTGTGAGTGGGCAGAGGAATAGTGAATTCAAAGGCCTCGGGAAAGAGGACAGGCTATCTGTGGAGTGCACAGTGAGGCAGCGAGTGTGCTAGGGTGTAGGGTGTGGGGCAGAAACTGGCAGGAGAGAAATGAGGCAGGGGGGTTGGTGGGTGAGTCCGGTAGAGCTTTTCAGGCCATCCTGAGGCCATGGGAGATGTTGAGGCCATGGGAGATGTTAAGCCTGGTGGGAAACGATCTGACTCATCTTTGAAAAGATCACTCTGGCTGCTAAGTGGAGCATACAATGAGGAGCAAGAGCAGAAGCAGGTAGAGCATTGAGGAGGCAGATGACGTGGTCCAGGTAGTGATGAGGAGGAGGAATCAGGTTCCCCATGATGGCAGAGGTGCGGTCAGACTCTGGAAGTGCTGTGCAAGAAGGGCAGACATGTGCTGATGCTTGGCTGTAGAGCATATAAGAGAGGAGTCCTGAATGGTTCCAAGGCTTTTGGCCAACTGGTGGGCTGGCAGTGCCATTTGTCGAGATGGGGATAATTGAAGGAGCAATAGTTTGGGAGGTGGGTTGGAAACGAAGCCTTCTGTTTTAGACCGTAAGCTTGAGTTGCCACCAGGATTCAGTTTTATCTTCTGTGAAATGGGGGTCGTGTTTATTTTACACGTTTCTTATGAGAATCAAATGTGATCATTTTCTTTTCATATCATGTAGATGGAAGGTTTATTTTTATTCACACGGCAGCTAGGGATAGACTTCCCTTTAAAAGAACAGAATCACAACTCTTTTTTATTGGCTAGATGTTGCTGCTCATGTACAAGCATCTCTCACATCACATCAAGGAACGATGTTGATAAAAGACCCACTCTCCACATTCATTTAACATTTATGTAGCGCTAAGGACTTTATAAAACTAGCTCATATAATCCTCCCAAATCCTTAGCAGTCTATACCATGATTACTCCCATTTCACAGAATCTGGCCCAGAGAGGTGAACTCGTTTGCTTCATAGCTAATTAATAGCCCAGCCAAGTGCCAACCCTATGCTCCAGTTCTGTTTCCAGCCCCAATGCCAAGCCCCATGTCCCCTGTTCCCTATGAGTGGTGCTATCTTTGATGAGTGACCTGGCCTCTGGGTACTGAGCTGCCAGGTCACTTAGTCTGTCTCCTGTCTAACCTCAATGCCTGCCCCTCTGCCCCCCGCCGTAGGCATGCCTGCCTCTGTTCTTGGAAAACCTCTGCTCTCAAGAAGCCTAACAGTATTGATGGCCACACCGCTTTCTGCTCAGCCGCCCCAGCCCTGTGGCCTGCGTGCATTTCTTCTAATGCCCTGAGGTCAGCCTCCTCCCTGCATTGTTACAAGCTTTTTTTTTTTTTTGGTATCCTGCTCTCTCCACCGCGCCCCGCCTCACTGCCAGTTGTTATAAGCTGTTTTTAAAGCTTCCGAGTATTATGCTTTTCACTCATGCGTTCAGGCGGACCTTGTGCCACGTTGAGTGCTGAAGATGAAATTGACAGGATGCCCGACCTTTCCAGAGACTTTGAACTAGAGGCCAGGTCCCATGCCTTTCAGCTTGAGTCAACCCTCCTAGGACCAGGTGGGCGCAAAGCGGGCATTCAGTGAGCATTCATTCATTCATTTACCAAATGTTTATGGAGCGCTTACTACGAGCCAGGCAGGCCGAGTGAGGGGTGTCGAAGATAGGGCAGGAAACCATTCATGCGCAAGGTCCCCACCGCTTGTGGGACGCAGGGTCAGCCTCGGCCTGCCCGCCACGGCTATTCCACGAGGGCTCGGGGAGGCAGCTGAGGGTTGAGGTGGGGGGACAAGCGAGTGGAGGGCCCGGAAAGTGATGGTGAAGGAGCCAAAGCGCAAGGCGAGAGGCTGGCGAGTCCTCTGGCCGAGCGACCCCCTCTTGTTTCCAAACCCAGAAGCGACATACACGTGCCGCAGCCGTTTCGGGGACCCCTTTCTCCACGGCGGGCCGCCGCCCCCCCTGGGAAGCAGAACTTATCAAGACGAGACTGTCTGGGAGGCAGGTGGCTGGACCTTGCGTGCGCGGCCTGGAGAGGGTGGTGCACGATCAGAGGCCCTCTTGGAGAGGAGAACGCCCCCGGCTCGCCGCCCAAGCTCCGGAGCCGGGATTCCAACTCCAGGCCTGTGGTTTACCTGTTGTGCAACCTTGCGCGAGTCCCTGAATCTTCCCAGGACTCAGTTACATCATCGGTTTTATGGGTTTCCCTATAACTTTAGGGTTGGTGTGGGGATTAAGGGAGCATGCGAGGAGAGCTTGTCCAGCGTCGTTCCCGTAGCGGAGGTAGTAATGACTCGCTGCTCACACCTGGCCGCCTCCCCTGGCCTCCCGCCGGGGCCCCGGCGCCCTCTGCTCTTTTCCAAGGCACCGACGACTAGCCTGATGGGGCGTGCCCTGCCTCGATACACTTATTTTGGCTTGTTCGGGGCGGGGTTTGGGAAGAGGCGAGGATAGGGTGAAGGAGGTGGCGGAGGGTGAAGAACTGGGAGATGAGAGAAGCTGGAGGCGAGCGAGGCGGGGCCGGGGAGGAGCCGCGCGGGTGCTGGCCAGGGCGCAGCGCGCACCCCGGGCCCTGGCGGCGCGGGGGCGGGGGCGGCGCGCGGCGGCCAATGGCGAGCGGCGCTGGGGCGGAGGCGGGGCAGGCACCCCCAGGGCCCCGCCTCCCCCGGCCGCTGACAGCCAAACTCACCAACTCCGCCCTCGCGCCCGCGGGAGCCGGGAACCCGGAGCCCGGCCCCGGCCGCCCGGCGAGCGAACATGGCAGCAGCATGAGAAGGCTGGCGCCGGGTAGTGGCCGCCGCCGCTCTGCCGTTCCGCATCCGCGCCCGGCGCCCTCCGAGCCTCCTGCTTAGCCGGCCTCCCGGTGGCCGCCGGTTTATTTCCTTTGGAGCGGCGGGCAGCGAGGACTGGGACCCCTACCCCCCCGCAGCCTGGCCGGTCCGGTCAAGGCTTGTGCGTGCAACTCGCCGGCTGCGGTAAACGACGCGCGCGGGGGAGAGAGCCGGTCCCGGCTGCGGCGGCGCGGGCGCGCGGGGATGAGCCGGCCATGGAGCGGCCTCGGCGGGGCGCACGCAACCGGCCCGCGCTGCCGAGGGGGAGCCGCCTGAGCCCGGGTTCCGCGGGGCTTCGGGGCCTCGGGCGCCCCGGCGGGGTGCCTGCCGCCGCCTCTGGGAAGGATCGGAGCCTCGCGTGGCGGACACTGCAGCGGTCACCGTGCTGAGACGCCCGAGCCCGCTGCTCCTGCAGCTCGGTGCGTTCTTGGGCACCCGGGCGCCCTGCCCAGTGCACGGTGGCTGGCGCACCGCGGCGAGCCGGGTGCCAGACTGTCTAGAGGGGTGTGTGTGTGTGTTTGTGTGTGGTGTGTTGCGTGCGCGTGTTTGAACGGAGATCCCGAGCTAACGCCGAACCAGGCGGATCGGAGCAGCCATGCTTCCAGGGGTAGGCGTGTTCGGCACTAGCCTCACGGCCCGTGTCATCATCCCGCTGCTGAAAGACGAGGGCTTCGCGGTGAAGGCGCTGTGGGGCCGCACGCAGGAGGAAGCGGAGGAGCTGGCCAAGGAGATGAGCGTCCCCTTCTACACCAGCCGCATTGACGAAGTGCTGCTGCATCAGGACGTGGACTTGGTGTGCATCAACCTTCCGCCGCCCCTCACCAGGCAGATCGCCGTCAAGACTCTGGGTGAGCGACCCCTCCCCACCTCCCCCCAGCCCCTTCTCGCCTTCCCTCCCCCGCTGCTTTTCTCCCCCTCGCCCCGTCTTCATCCCGGAAGCTTACACGGTACCTACGGCGCCCCCGGGGACCCGAGATCCCACATCCCACTCGGAGCTTTCGCCTCCGTCATCCCTGGCCTTCCCCAAACCTACGCTTCCCTCCTCCCTTCTGGCACCGCTCGGGCGCGCTTTCCCACGTGCGTGGCGCGGAGGCTGGAGGAGGCGCGGGTTCCGGGGAAGTCGATCAGGCGGAGGAAATGCTTAGGACTGGGGATGAGCCGCTCGCAGGAAGACAAAACTAAGTCGCCAGCTGTGTGTGTAGCGCCCGAATGTGTGTGTGTGTGTGCGTGCGCGCCTGCGAGAGGCGGGTGCGCGCCCAGGAACGCCTGAATAAAGGGCCGCACTCGTGTCTTGGGTTTTCCTGCGGGCAAATAGATTACCTGATTGTCAGCAGCTGTGGCGCCCTGCTAGCATAGTTTGTTTCTTTCTGCGGCGTTGTTAGTTTAGAGGGAGATTAGAGATGTGACAATCAGAGAATTATTTCGTCTTTGCTAGAATGGTCGGAGTGGTGGGATGGGGGTGGGGCGCGTATCTTTTAGGACGTCTGAGAGTTATTTGATAAAACCAGAAAGACTTAACTTTCAGGTGCTGCTGCCCAATAACTGACTTCTGCGCTGTTTTGGAGTAGGATCTTAGTAATTTAGGGCTTCCCAGCTGGCTCAGTGGTAAAGAATCCGCCTACCTATGCAGGAGACTTGGGTTCCATGGAGGAGGAAATGGCACCCCACTCCAGTATTCTTGCCTGGAAAATCCTTTGGACAGAGGACCCTGGTAGGATGCAGTCATTTCGGTTCAGTCGCTCAGTCGTGTCCGGCTCTTTCCGACCCCATGGACTGCAGCACGCCAGGCCTCCCTGTCCATCACCAACTCTCCGAGCTTGCTCAAATTCACGTCCATCCAGTCGGTGATGCCATCCGACCATCTCATCCTCTGTTGTCCCCTTCTTCTCCCGCCTTCAATCTTTCCTAGCATCAGGGTCTTTTCTAGTGAGTCAGTTCTTCACATCAGGTGGCCAAATCCACGGGATGGCAAAAGAGTCGGACAGGACTTAGCGACTCAACGGTAACAGCTTAGTAATTTAGGGATGAATGAATGCAGTAGTTCCAGAGGCTGCCAGTGTCACGTGGGAACATGCAATGGTCCCTCCTTAATTCCTGGCAAGAGTAGTTCCAGGACCTGGTGACAGGCATGTTGAGGATGAGCTTAACAGCCATCACCGCCGGTTTCCCCCACCTAGTCCAGGCAGACTGGACCATCTGCGAGCAGAGTATCAGAGTCCCTGCCATGCCCAGAGGAAGCAGTGCATGTTTTGTTGTCTATCAGCAGTTCTTACATGCACCTGGATGGTTGCTCACTCCTTGGTTGTTCAGTCGTGGCTGACTCTGTGCTCGCTCCTTCGGGCCTGAGAAAATGTCATTGCCCACCCTTGAAAGTTGGAATTTTTGTTGTTCAGGAAAAGAGACGCAGCTTAGAGCTCAGGACGTAGGGAAGAGTTGGAGGAGAAGCCCTGGGAAGGAGCGGAGACAGCATCCAGAGACCAGTGGGAATTTATGCAATCTTGGAAAGAATGTTTTATTTTTAAAAACAGGCATGGACTTAGGGTTGGTGACATGTACATATATTTTAATTTTATCTTTCCAGAACTATGATCAGATGTAGAACACGCTATCCCTAGAAAACCACTTTTATCAGGCCATTCTTTTGTTGTCTCAGATGGTACATCTGATAGGATATCTAAGGAGGCTGTCCACGGCTGTCAGTTTTCACGTAAATTTTATTAAGCTTCTAACTTTTGTTGCCTGGTTTCTTTGGTTTTGAATGTAATGTCGTGGGGTTCTGGCCAATATTTCTTTTCTGTTTGATCTAATATATATGTTGGGTAGCTAGCCTCTGTGCTCACGATGGAGCTGTGCATATTCAACAGATGATAACTGTCTTATAGCATAAATCTGTAAGGGCAATGCATATAAAACAGATCCGTCTTGAGCCCTGTCTCTGCTCAAGGGCTTATGACTGATCACATCAGAAAGACCTTGTTGTAACACTGTTCCCCTGCCCCCCCCACCCCATGGCAGCTCAGCCCTGAAGGTCAGGCCCACAGAGCAACTGCAGAGCATGGCTCCTGGAGGGCAGCAGTTTGGGGAACAGGGATGTTCTGGTTTTCTGGCTTTGAGAGAAGTGGCACAGATGATACATTTCTGGATACTTCTGATCTTATTTTTAAAAATCCCTGTGATTTTTTTTTTCCTTAACAAGACAGACATGGGTTACCTTTTCAGAACGAAGTGTCAGAGGCGAAAGAAATAGACATGGTGTAATCATGCCTAAGGAATAGGGGTTTGTTCATATTTTTATGGTAAGTCTTGGCCATTTAAAATTCCTGATTTCACAGGTAATCAGACCACCTGCTTTTGATTGTAGGCAATGTGGAGACTCTGGATTTAGAGATGACTGGACTTGGGCTCATTCGAGGCTTCATCTTCACCGGAAAATCGCTAGACTTGACTCTTCTTTCCATTGTATCTGCGCATGCCCGATGGGTTGGTCATCTCGGTTTGCTGTGCTGTCACAGTTGGAGATTGAACGCATGCAACACAGGAAGTGACAAACCCCAAACAGTTATGGGGCCGGCCTGGCCATTGAGGGTTTGCAGATATTAGTGTTTGCCTGGAATTGAAACAAGCCAAGCTTGGTTGGTCCTGGCCTCCTCTTGTCCTTCTTTGAGTTGCTTGCCCAGCAATGGCAAGAGATCTGTGCCCTCCATCCATACTGGTCAGAGGTGAGGGGCGGTGGCCAGGATGGAGACGCAAAACTTGTGATCGATTGAACCACAGCATCCTCCACTGATTTCCAAAAATGGCCTGAAATCCCTACCTTAGTGAACTTAGCATTTCTCTGTTGGAGACATTTTTCTACAATGTATAATTTCTACAGTGTCCGGGGCACAGTGTCTGGGGCTGCCTCTTGTCACATGCCTACTATGTGCAATGGGGTAGGTGCGGTCTATGACATGTTTTGTTTCATGACTAAAATAATCCTCTAGGATGACTGTTGGCCCTATTTTACAGACGAGGGTGGAGTCGAATTTTTCAAGGACATACAGCTAGAGATGTGAACCTACCGCTGTGCTTCCCCCACCTCCCCGGAAATAGTCATGCCTTCGTCTCCCATCCCCTAAATGTGCTCCTTTGCCTCACTTCCTTCCTAGAGAGTGGCACCTTGTACCCCCATCAGGTGAGATGGTTGGCGTTATCCTTTATTTGTGTCTACCCCTCTGATGGAATCAGTTCCTAAATCTGGTTGATGCCGACTCCCCACTGTTCTCATGTCTGTTGCCTTGTCTACGTCATTGCTTCCCCCACAGAAGGAACTAGGCCCTTATCTCATCTGAATTAGGCTCCAGTCTGCCCACCTCCAGCCCTGCCTCTGTCCACCTTCCACGCTGCTGCTGGAATTACCTCGAAGAGTTGCAAACCTGCTCATGTTACTGCTCCCTGCTTTCATCACTTCTAGGAAAAGCCCCAGCTTCTTGGCACAGCAGGCAAGACCTCGCCTCTGTCCAGCCTCATGTCCTGCCGGTGGTTCTGGAACCCCACGCCCTGCAACTAAACCAAACTGCAGGTGTTTCCTGGAAAGACCCTTTTTTGTTCCTGCGTCCACGCCTCTGTCAGGAACTCCCTTCTGCCTCATGTGTGTGATGGATGCCTGTTTCACCCTTCCAGGTTCAGCCCCAGTGGTACCTCCTCCTCAAATCCTGCGCCTTCCTCAATCTTGACCCAACCCCAACTCCCCAAGTCTCAGCACCGTGTACCTCCATCTTTTCTTGCACTCACATTAAAGCATCTGTGTAAAGAGTAGATTTAATTCAGCTATTTTACGTAGGTTATATATTCAGATGGTACAAATTTCAAAAGCTCTAACACATTCAAAATAGTACACAATGAGGAGGAAGTGTCGCCTAGTCCCTGTCAACTGGTGGTAATCATGGTTATAAGTTTTTATGTCCCTTTTGAAGATTTTAAAAGTCTATACTGGACTTCCCAGGTGGCTCAGTGGTAAAGAGTCCACCTGCCAATGTAGAAGACACCAGTTCAGTCCCTGGGTGGGGAAGATCCCCTGGAGTAGGAAATGGCACCCCACTCCAGTATTCTTGCCTGGAAAATTCCATGGACAGAGGAGCCTAGTGGGCCACAGTCTATGGAGTCGCAAAGAGTCCGACACAACTGAGCAACTGAGCGTGCACACATACATACAGGTGTATATGGAAAACTCAGAAGGTAAAAGTCCTGTTCTTCCTGTTTTTGGCTGCATGGCATTTCACTGTATAGATAAGCCAGAATTTATTTAAGCAGTTCCCGGTGACTCAACATTTCGGTTGTTTCCTACCTTTTGCGTATACAAATTTGTAATGAATAATCTAGCACATACAGCATTTTGCTTGCAGGCCAGTGTGCTCCAAGGATAAATTCATGGATTCTTTGTCAAAGGTGGTGATAATCTCTTTTATGTGTTTGCTTATTCTTCTATTTGCTACTTGTCTCCGCAGTTAGAATGTAAGTTCTTCGAGGTGGTAGGGCCTTTGTCTGCTTGACTCACCGGGTTGCCTTATCTCCCCTAGACAGTGCCAGGCACTGAGTCACATCATAGGCACGCTATAAATATTTCTTGATTGCCAAATGAATGCCTTTCATCGAATGAATGAATGCTCTGCTTATCAACAGGATGTGTCAGTAAATACAGAACATTTTTGTCCGGTGTGCAGTAGCCTGGTACCTTGCAAACATTAATTTGTGGTTGGGGATCTTGTCAAAATGCAGATTCCAGGGTGGGACCCAAGATGCAAAATTTCCATCCAGCTGTCAGGTGGCACATACACTGGAGCAGCCAGACACAGAAGTGTGACGGTTCTCTGCCTCTGGGAAAACAAGGCGTCCCCCACCATGAGTTGTTAAGCTGACAGGGGAACTGTGTTAAAATACCTGTTGCCTTTATGTGTCACAAGATGACATCTGTGTCCACGGTCCCTGCCCTGATTTTTAGAGAAAACAGTGCAGGCTTCCTTGGGGAGGTCTCCCCCTGGGGTGGATGCTGCTTTGAATAAGGCTGTAGGGTTTCATTGAGCCTTGAACTTGCTTCACTCTGATCTTGCCCCAACTTGTTTGGCATCATTAGCTGTGGACTGGGAGCACTGTGTCCTTTTCTGCCCTACTTCACAGTGTCAGCAAATTGCTCAAGGTTGAGGAGGGCTGCGGGGACAGGCCTGAGAGAGTGGGGAGGAAACAGGGCCCCCTCGGTCACCGTTGCCACACGAGCAGAGATACGGCTGCAGATAACCACACGGTGTACTTGGAGTTGATAGTAACCGTTCTGAAACTCCAGCAAACCCTGCATTTCCTGTTCTTCCTTCAAGGTCTGTTCTCTGTCTATTCCTGTCTGAAGTCTGTAGTAAAGGCAATTGCATTTTTATCTGAGTGTCTGCCCCTGAGCACAGAGAGAAATTATTTCGGTCTATTGATTTGGTGTAGAGTTGAGAAAGCTCTGGGGCTTTATGTAAATGAAAGAAATGACTCTATTTACTGTTAGGAAAAGTCAAGCATCACCAGCCTCATTTCATCTAACTGAAATTAGGTTCAGGTGAATGATTGTTGATGGTATCTGGCTTTGCAAACGTACAAGTCTGCAGAAGTTTATTTTGGAGTGGGAAGAAGCCAAATGAAGAAGTTGGACATTTTGATAGCTGAAACTGGGAAAGAACCACCCCCCAAAAAAAAGTGAAAGTAAATAACGTGTTTTAAAGGTTTCACTGAGAAAGACATAGGCAATTAGTTCTCTATTTTGATTCAAGGACATCCTGATCCATCCAAGAGCCTTATGATTTAAGACGTGGTGATACATAAAAGTAACCAGCGTTGGGAAAGGTTGGCAGGTTGCAACCGTGTGGCTTTGGCAGAGGTAACACCCTTTGTGAGCCTCAGTTTTTTCATCAATAAAATGGAGTTAAGGATACTATCATACACAGTTTAAATGTGGGAGGCAAGATAAAGACCTAGTTCATGCTCACTGCCCCTCCCCACCCTCCTTTGTCTGCATCAGCTCAGTAAATGTTGGTTCTCCCTCTCCCCAGTGTGGTCAGTAATTTAGACAGTCCCAAGTGGTATTTCTGGAGATACTTTCCCCTTCATTTTCTGATGAGATGACTCCTTCCTGCTAGATTCAGAAAGTAGAGTTTGAAGTTTCCTTATTTTAAAAAGGGAATGTGTGTAAACTAGGCTTCCGATGGCGTCCATGCTGAAAATCCAGTCCTGGCTTCATAGATACGCGGTCTCCAAAGTGCTGATGGTGAGTTTCCAGGTATTCACCGTCCTCTGGGAAGATTTAGCATCACCTGTGGGAAGGATGCAGGGCACCTCGTGGAGCTCGGGGCAGGGATGTTGCTGGGTCTCCGTAGGTACCTGGAACCCACGAACTCCTGGAATTTCACCATTTTGAGTTCTGCTTTTCTCCGCGCGTCACCTCTATCAAGCGTCTCTCTCTCAGGCAGCCTCCTCTGCCTCCTGCGCCTGTGTGATGGGCGGAACACTGTCCACATGCAGCTCCCAAACAGAAAAATTACTTGTCTCGCTGCCTGATAAGGGCAGTCCTCCCTGCCCCCAGGTGTTCCTATTCCTGCCTGATGCTTTCTCCTGACCCAGCCTTTTTGGAGGTTCTCTCACAATGTGGGGGATACATCACAAAATGCTGCAGGGACCAGTCTATTGCAGGGCAGAGGTGGAGGGATTAAGAGTGGTCATTCTGAGCCAGTCCACACTGCACACAGGTGCTGATTATAAGAACACAGACTTGGCTAAAGATTTTACAGCTGCAGATATTTCTTGATGATAGAGGTTCTTTACTTTGTGAAATTCCACATTTGGCATTTTGGTGGTGTTGAAATGACCATGGTAAAACAGTAGAGAGAAAAACGTATACGGGGATCAAATGATGCCAACCTTGTCATTATTACTAAATTTAGGAATGCACATGGGTTTTAAGTAGGTAACGGGAGAGTAGATGAACATGACCATCTCCATGGAGTTTTATGTGGGTTTGCAGGTCTTCATGGAGCACCTGTTGCATGATGTCTATCAGCAGAGGACCACCAGGAGGCAGAGACCCTTTGAGTTCAAGTATTAGCTTAAGGCCTCGAAGGAGTCAGGAAAGACTGAGGCCCTCGAGAAAGGAGCACTTCTGCTTTCAGACCGCTTTCCTCCTGGAAATGGCAACATCAGCTCTTCTCCAGTTTCCAGCCTGCTGTCCTGTCCTATAAACTTTAGAACTTGCCAGTCCTCTTCATGGCATGAGCCAATTCCTTAAAATTAAACCTCGCTCTCTATTTATCCATATTCTATTGATCCTGTTTCTCTGGAGAATCCTGACAAGTACAGATTTCGTCTGGACCAAGGCCACGTGGCCAGGGGAGCTGGGCAAGGAGACGCCTTGCAGACCTGGCCAGGACTGTGGGTCTAGAAAGACTAGGAGAAGCCACTCTGGGGGACTCAGCTGATAGGTGTGGGCCCCTGGGGGCTTCTCAGGTGATGCTAGTGGTAAAGAACCCGTTTGCTAATGCAGGGGACATAAAAGATGCAGATTTTATCCCTGGGTCGGAAAGATTCCCTGGAGGACAGCATGGCAACCCACTCCAGTATTCTTGCCTGGAGAGTCCCAGGGACAGAGGAGCCTGGCGGGCTACAGTCCACAGGGTCACAAAGAGTCGGACACGACTGAAGAGACTCAGGACACACGCACTCACTGAGCCTTGCTCGGAAGCTGGAAGATGTTGGGTGGTCATCCACCCACACAAAGGGGGGGTTCCTTTGTGTTTCGGGCTCAACCCAAAGGGAATGCTGTCAAAAGACTTTCCTGCACCCCCGCCTGGGAGTCTCATGGACCCCTCTCCCTGACAGCCCTCGACGTGTCAGCAGGGCTGCGGGGGAACTGGTCTCTCAGGCTTGGGCAAGTCTGGGATGCCTTGGGGTTTAGACTTTATTTAAAAAAGTGTTTATTTATTTGGCTGCACTGGGTCTTGGTTGCGTCATGCAGGATCCAGTTCCCCAACCAGAGATCAAACCCAGGGCTCCCTGCATTGGGAATGTGGAATCTTAGCCCACTGGATCACCAGGGAAGCCTCTAGACTTGCCCTGAGAATTGTTAATGAGTATGAAAAATTGCGGAAAAGAAACTTTACATTAAATGATATGAATTGTTTTTTAAATTTCCAATTTCTGACTAGAATAGCCCTTAGGGTACTGAGATGCTCTCTTAGTTAGCTTTAATATCCATAAACTGAAACTATCCAGTTTTGAAGCCCCAAATTAAGTTGGTTTGCAGCTTTAGCATTACTTAAAAAAAAAAAAAGCAAAACAGCTTTACTGAGACATGCTTTATATTTAATCATAAGTTCACCGTTGTGAGTGATTTTATGATTTTTAGTAAACATAGGTGCTTGTGAAACTATCACCACCAAAGGCTTCAAACACTTCCAACATCCCCCCACATTTCCTCATGCTTGTTTTTGGCCAATCCCCCTTTCCCATCCCTAGCACCAGGCAACCACTGATCTGCTAACACTTTGCCTTTCCTAGGAATTTCATATAAATGTAGTCTTTTAAGCCTGGCTTCTTTCACCTTGCATGTTTTTGATATTCATCATTCTGTTGCATGTATCAGGAGTTCATTGTTTTTTCTAATTGCCGAATGATATTTTATTATATACGTAGAAAACATTTTGTTTTATCCATTCATCATTTGATGGGTATTTGTATTGTTTCTAGTTTTTAGCTATTATAAATAATGCTGCAATGAACATTTGCATACGAGTCTTTTATAGACCCATGTTTTCATTTCTTTTGACTAGATATCTAGGAGTGAAATTTATGGCTTACCTGGTGGCTCAGACAGTAAAGGATCTGCCTGCAATGCAGAAGACCTGTGTTCCACTCCTGGGTCAGGCATATGCCCTGGAGAAGGGAATGGCAACCCCCTCCGGTGTTCTTGCCTGGGAAATCCCATGGACAGAGGAACCTGAAGGGCTGCAGTCCATGGGGTCTCAAAGAGTCAGACACCACTGAGTGTCTGACCAGGCATGCATGCATAGTACGTATATTTAACTTAAGAAACTGCCGAAGTATTTTCCAAGTAGCTGCACTATTTTATATTCCTACCAGCTATGTGGGAGAATTCTAATTTCCGTACATCATCACCAACACTTGATGTTGTCAGTCTTTCCACTTGTCGCTGTTACAGTTAGTGCACAATGGTATCTTGTGATTTTGATTTGCATTTTCCTAATGACTAATAATGCCCGGCACCTTTTCATGTGCTTATTAGTCAGTCATAGATTTTCTTTGGTGAAATGTCTATTCAGATCTCTTGACCATTTTTAAATTGGGTTGTTTGTCATCTTATTATTGAGGTGGAAGCAATGGTTTTATGATTTTCTTGTTAACTTAGGGGTAGGTTTTGGGTTTTAAATGCTACTCTTTATTTTTGATTTTGAAACTAGATACAGATGAACTAATTCTGCAACCCAAGTGAAATTAGCTTTGCCAAATATTCATTGAAATGGTTCATTATTTAAAACAGAGAGACAATCATGTGAGCAGATGCTGATGACAAGGGCTCCTGAGTTGCCCGGGGCCCTGATGGTACTCTAAACATCCTTTGAGGACCCTTCCCAATTCAAAGATTTTTCTTTTTTTTTTTTTTTTGAGAGGTGCCCCAGGACCTTTCAATCATTTATTTTGCCCATTGTCTGGAGAGAGTCCTTCCCCCTTCCCCATTTCTATTTAATAAATGCCTTTGAATGCCTGTAGGTGTGGTGAGCAATACTCTAGATAGTAAGATACAATCTTTGTTCTTGAGAGAAGATAACCCTTCGCAAGGACACAGAAATGCAACGAAGTATGTGATTAAGTACAGAATGAATCGTTACCCTGCAGCAGCAGGAAGTGTTTGCTTCAGGCCCTTGAGTAACCCCAAAATATCAGCACCGGATTAAGGGCTGGCCACCTGGGTAGCTTGCCAGTGCCAGTCTATAAAGGGTGCTAGAAGAAGGGAAAAGCGGAGGAAGTGTTTGAAGAGGATTCTCTTCATAGAAAGTGTGGTGTGGGTGGAATGGGAGATGCGACGGTGAGACTTGGGAGGGACTTCCTCTCATCGGGGATGAAGTCCTGCTGTCTTCTAGAAGCACTGGCCCCAGTTCACTGATGAGCTTTTGTCTGGCTGAGGGAGGAGCTTGAGTTTGAGGTTAGAGATCAAATGCACGGGGCGGTGAGAATAGACCACACTGGTCCCCAGTGCCCTTCCCCTTGGGCAGCCTGGGTCCCCGAGGAGGTGGCCTTGCAGATAATGGATGCTGCCTGAGAGCTGAGAACTGCAGATTATTCCTGAGTGTGAGATGGTTTGGAAGAACCTTTGGAGGAGGTGGGGCTTATACTGGACGAAGAAGAGGGTGTTAGTTGCTCAGTTGTGTCTGACTCTTTGTGACCCCAAGGACTGTAGCCCGCCAGGCTTCTCTGTCCACGGGATTTCCCAGGCAAGAATGCTGGAGTGGGTTGCCATGCCCTCCTCCATGGGATCTTCCCGACCCAGGGATCAAACTGGGCCTCCTGCATTGCAGGCAGATTCATTACCGTCCGATGTAAATAACTAAAAGGAAGTTGTAGAATGCTCCATGATGTAAAATCCTCTTCAAGGAACCGCTTGGCTCTGTAGCAGCACTCTGGGAAAAATTGTTTCCTATGAATCAATTGCCTCGGAGAAAGAGTGGTTTAAAAATGTCCGGAATATAAAAAATTTTCTTACCTAGAATTAAATGTACATATAGTCAGCAAGTCTTCCCCTTGCACTGTCAGCAGTAAGTGCCTCTTGCCTCTCGCCCTCGGATCCCAAATAGTGACAGTCACGGATGATACAGCTCTGGGGGAGGCAGAGGAAGCAGCTTGGGGGGGGCATTGGGAAAAACCCCATTGAGAGAGACCCAAGGGGTCTTAAGGGGTTTGAAGCCCCCTTAAGGGGTGTGAAGCAGCTGGAAGCCTTGTGAGGCCGGGTGCTCTCAGTGTGATGGGACTGTCTCTGTGATGGAGTGGGGCGGGGCCTTGCCGTGAGGGAGGGGAGGGTCAACAGAGGGGAAGATGGAGCTGGCCGAGCTCATCTTCTGGTTTTGTGCTTGTGTCGGATGGTGATGTCTTTCTTCTTCACTTTTTTTTTTAGCTCTAACTTGCTTTAGTTTTTATTTTTTTTAATTGGTATATAATTGCTGTTAGGGGTTCTGTTAATTTTCTGCTGTACAACCATGTGAATCAGCTGTATGTACACATCTATCCCTTCCCTCTTGACTTTCCCATCCCACCCATGTCCGTCATCACAGAGCACCAGGCTGAGCTCCCTGCACTGTATAGCAGCTTTGCACTAGCTGTGTGTTACACACGTGGTAGGTAGTGTATAGATGTCAGTGTTCTTTCTGCCCCTTATGGTTAAGAGCTTCCCTGGTGGCTCAGATGGTAAACCATCTGCCTACAATGCAGGAGACCCAGGTTCAATCCCTGGCTCGGGAAGATCCCCTGGAGAAGGCAATGGCACCACACTCTAGTACTCTTGCCTGGAAAATCCCATGGATGGAGGAGCCCGATGGGCTACAGTCCATGGAGCTGCAAGAGAGTCGGACATGACTGAGTGACTTCACTTTCTTTCTTTATGGCCCAAGGGGCGAGGCAGGCCTGGGGCTGTGAGTCACTGGGTGAGAAGGGATGAGTGATCTCCTTGGAGAAGGACACTTCAGTGCATGAGAGGTGGACAGGTGTCACAGGCTGTCACCTGTCAGCCTTAGGAGGTGAGAACCTCCTATGATGACCTACATAATGACCAGGCGGCAACTGCAGAGGAGTCGGCTGTCATGGGAGTTGATTTTACGGAGCAGCCCCAGTGGTGGGATGCACTGTTAATTCTTGACTGGGGACCCAGGAGGTCCTTGCTTGGTGGGTGCGCTGTCTGGCTAGGCTCTTAAAAGATGCCCAAATGTGAAACACTGTATATTCATTGCTCCGTTTCAAAAGGAAAAATTCTTTCCTTTTCTAAGTTTCTAAAAAAATCGTTGAATCTGGTGTCATCCTGTAGAAATTAAAGTGAGGTATCGGAATGCTTTTCTCATCAGTGGAAAAGTTGACTAGTTTTTTAAGAGGCTGCCTGTCCTCCTGTGTGGGGTTGAGTCTTGGCTTTTACTACATTTTACATGGCTGGGGCTCCTGCACTTTTCTGAGCCTCCGTTTCTTTATCTGTAAAACAGAGATGATAAACTTACCTAACTCAGAAGGTCGTAGACTTAAACAGGGATTTGTTTAAAGTGGGTGCTCAAAAAGCATGGGAATCCTGCTTAATCAGGACTTAGGATGGTGAGTTAGTGTCCATTCATTCTTCCCTTGAGCCAGTCTTTATTGAGCACCAGCTGTATATCAGGTGGGGCTTCCCTGGTGGCTTCAGATGGTAAAGAATCAGCCTGCAATGCAGAAGGCCCAGGTTTGATCCCTGGCTTGGGAAGATCCTCTGGGGAAGGGAATGGCTACTGGCTCCAGTATTCTTGCCTGGAAAATCCCAGAGCTTGGTGGGCTAAGTCTATGGAGTTGCAGAGAATCACACATGACTGAGCAACTAACACTGTATACCAGGCACTCTCCAGATCTTTGCATTACTGTAGTCGCTAATCATACATGGCTCTTTAACTTTGTATAAATTAAAACTAAATAAAATAAAGAATCCGGGTCCTCAATTGCTGTAGCCACGTTTCAAGTGCTCAAAGGCCACCAGTGGTGGGATGCACCGCTGGAGGCTACCATATTGGACACTGCAGCATAGAACATTTCCATCATTGTAGAAACTTCTGTTGGACTGGAAAATTTGGCTGTGAGCAAAGCAGTCATTTATTCTTGATCTGAACAGGGATTTTTGAGAAATCCAAACTTTTGCATGTGTTTCCTTTTCTCCTAGGAATGAGGTGCTAATGATTAGTGGATGTTTAATGATGTGTAGGTACCACCTCCTACATTTGTTAGTAAGGACTCTGTTATTAATAAGAAGTACTGGGGTAAGTCTCCTAAAATCTTCTTTAGAGGTCAGAAATGGGCAACCAGAAGTAAGTGACATAACTCCCAGCCTTGGGGGTCCTCGCGGGGACTTTGGGTGGCAGGTGTCCCCAGAGGAGGCTGAGTGACACCAGGGCAGGAATGCAGGTTCCCCTCGACACTTCCTTAAGTCTCTCAGCAACCCTCTGAGGTTTTTCTCGCCTTTGGCCAATGAAGAGCCCAAAGCACAAAGAAGCACAGGGACTTTGGAGTCTGCATCTAGGGGTTGGGGGAGGGGCAAGATTGATGCCCCTCAATCTTGCGAGAACCCTGCGGGCAGGCCTGGGACTGGGTTGGGGAGCATCCTG
This sequence comes from Bos taurus, assembly GCF_002263795.3. Lineage (NCBI taxonomy): Eukaryota > Metazoa > Chordata > Mammalia > Artiodactyla > Bovidae > Bos > Bos taurus. The sequence continues at coordinate 43,115,083 of NC_037350.1, forward strand.
CCTTCCCCCTCCACAGCCTCTGCTCTGCAGCTCTGGTGGGGACGTGGTTTCTGACTGTTCCTCCTCTCCCTGCTCCCTCTGTCCTATCTTCATCCAAGGGCAAAGGCTACACAAGCACTCAAGCAGATACGCCTCCACGAATAGGTTATTGCTATTTCAGTAATTTTTATTGCTTTCTTCCCCTTTCAAGTCCCATTAACTTTGTGAAAGCAATACCCATCTGTGTGAGCGTTCCTTGGGGAACCGGGACTGTGAAATTCCAACTAATTGGAGCTTGGAGGCAGCAGTGGGTGGCTTTGTGATGTCTCTTGACTCAAGTCAAGGGCGGCATCAGGATTTCAGATGACTTGTCGTTTAAATTTGTCATTGGCAGTGCCTCTCTTCTCCTACCTGACTATGAATAATCAAAAGTGGGTGGTAGGAAATTAGATTGTTTCCCTGCCCTTTTCCAGAGGCACTAGAGGAGAAAACAGGAGCTGTAAACATTTTGGGGGAAAATCCCCCCATGCCACACAGTCCTGTTTGTCTGAACTGTTCTCCTTCCAGCATCACCCACGTGGGACGTTTGTTTACACGGCACAGTGCAGTCTCAGAGAGGCCTGGGGAGAGGCTGAGAGCCCCTGGGGACATGGCCTGTCTGCCTTCACATGCACAGCCGTTCGCATCCACGGCGCAGAGGCAGCCCGGCTTTCCCGGGAGGCGGAGGTCCGTGCTTGTCTGCGGACCTGAGATGTAGCCGCAAGTGCTGGCCCCCGTGCAGCGGGCTGCCGTCCACAGCCTGCCCGCGTGCGGGTTCCATGGGGGATGTGTACCTGCCATCTGCTCTTCTCCTTTCCAGCCCCCATGACCCAGGATGATACCGAGAGACGCGCTCGACACTGACAGGTCCTTGCAGCGGCCACACCCTCCCACAGGGGTGCCGCACGTGGGCATACACCGGCTTTCAAACTAGTTTACGCTGTATTCACTATCCATCTATTGGATGCCTAGAATGTGTACGGCCTTGTTCTACGTCAGGGAGGGCGTTGAGAAGAGGCCGAAGACGTGTGAGATATGCTCGCTGTTCTGAAAAGAACATCTAAGGACTTTTCTAAGAACGTCTAGACTCTATCTAGAACCTACCCTCCCCTTTTGGAACGAGAGGAGGAACTGACATTTTCTCTTTTTGAAATTTAAAATGTTTTGTATTTTTTAAAATTGTGGTAAAGTATGATAACAGATTTGCAGGAGACTTGGAAAATACAGGACAAAGTTACGTATGAGGAGCTAACATGTTCTCAAGTACTTTGGACCAGGTCCAGGGCACAAGCGTCACTTCATTCCCACCTTAAAACCAGGCTTTCCGGTCGGGCATGTAATGTCTCCGTCTTAGAAGTGAGAAGTTGCACGGGAGAGAACTTGAATATCATGCCTCGTTCACTTACCTAGGACACATTTTTTTCCCCACACTTATCATCTAAAATAGGGAACTGACTTATAATTGATGTCAGGTCATAGTTTAATTGGCAGCAGCTTTTCTTTCTTGGTAATAATTAAAATCACCATTGGTCTTCGCAGCAGTGTCTTCGAGTCCGTGAAACAGGCTATTTTGTCAGGTTTCACCCAGCAGAGGAGAAGTGGAATCGCAATTCAGCGTGGGAGCGCCTGACTCCAAAGCTGGCGTATCTACCAACACAATGTGCTGCCAAATCCACGTGCCGTATGCGCACAGGCCATAGGGCTTTCACAGACGAAGGATGAAAAGGGGGAAATGGTGACTAAATTGGAGCACACGTCATCTGATTCCATCACTGGGGGCACAATAGCTGGGGAGCTGCAGATGTTAAGCAGGATGCTGAGAGCCTGAGAAATGCTGGTTTCATTGTCTTCCCTTCTCTCCTGGTTATTTTTTATTGTTTAAAGAGGACAGAAATAAATGCAAATTCTGGCGTAGACAAGATGCACACAGGAGTGCGTGGTCCTCCGTCGGTTCTGTGTGCTCTGGGCTGAGGGCCATGTTTGCACCTGCGTGGACCCCGTGGGGGTGTGACTAGGGCTCACAGTGGCCTCTGCTGTCCTCGAGAAGTCTGATAGGAGACTCGGGCGAGCTCCATCGCCTGCACGGCGGGATTCTGGGAAGCCCCCAAGTGCAGGCCTGTGTGTGTTTACCGTCGACACAGCACCCTCTGGTCAGCACACTCAGGTATGAAGCGAGGGCTGTCAGAGTCCACGGCTGACCTGGATTCAGCGCCAAGGACTCGGGGGTGGAGGGAGAAACAGCCACTGCAGCTGCCACAGTTTGCAAGGCCCGGGCTTGGACTGCAAGGCCCCTGCCTGTTTAAACAATTCTGATCTCACGATGAGCGTAGACCAGGTCATTCTCCTGAGCAGCTGATGTGAAAAGCAGGGAGACAGGTGGGTGATTTGGTGTCTCCTGGGAGGCCCTGTGGAATGGTGGACAGAGACACTGATAGGCTTGGAGGGACCAATCCCCTAACACTCAAGGGAAACTGAGTCTCAGAGGAGTTGGAGCGGCTGATTGCTGTTCTCACGGCTAATCGTTGACAGCTGAGTCAGGATGGAACCGGGGTCCCTAGAGGCTGTTCGTTTTACCTTATCAGACATTTAATCACTCCGGGCCTGTGTTTCTCCAACAATGAAAAAAAAATAGGAGATTGACTTCTGGTAAGCTCTCCGAAGGAAATAACTTCAAATAACAACTCTGAAAAAACCTGCACGCACAATAGGGTTCAGTGAAGCCTTATTTGTGTCATGAAACACTAGGAACAAACATAAATGTCCCAAAGTAGGAGAGCTGTTAGGTAAATATAGTTGATTAAATACTAAATAGCCTTTGGAATTATGTATGGGAAGACTATAGCAGCATGGGGAATTTTTTTGATACAACCATAGGTAAAGAAAAAGGATATGAAAGTAATTGTATATGATGATGATAGCCTTGCTTAAAATACACACTGGCCCAGAAAATTAAAGCCTGGTAGGTAATCAGCCAAAATCCTAAGGATGGTTATTATGGGCTCATGGGATTGTGGATTTTTATTTCTTCTTTAAATTTTCAGTTTTTCAATGGTCTTAATAGAAAAAACTACATTGATTTTTTTTTTCTCCCCCCAGAGGAAAGAGACCATAACATGGGGAAGATGTTTGGCTGAATTGACTCTCCAGTTCTTATATTCTGTGATCCTTAAAATCTGGGACAGTTGTCCCCAGGCATGTGCAGATGTTTGTGATGTGTAAAAACTAGTGCAGCATTGTCCAAAGGGGAGAGATGGTCTTCCAGGAAGTGGAAGTGGATTGCTGCGGGCCTAAGAGCTCTGCTGTTGTTCAGGAAGGTAATCGGAAGTGACTCTGAATCTGGGGAGAAGCCACAGGCTCTCGGTTGTAGGGTGATTTCTTTGTAATTCTAACCGGGTGCAGCCAAATCCCAAACACTGTGGGAAAGAGCGGGGGCAGCTCCGTCGTTTTCGTCTTCCTGCTGACCTGGCCCCGGAATGGGAAGTGAAGCTCCTGTTGGCTTCAGCCTTCCAGAGAAACATAGAGGTGGTGCGGTGGAAATATTTCCAGTTTTCACTTCCCCTTTTCTTTGCAGAAGTCATGCCTTTTAGGCAAACCTGAGCTGGTGTAGCTGGTGCACAGCTTCAGAACCTTTGTTCTGGGAGCTTCATCAGGGTCTGTGGGAATCCCTTCTTGGGCTGTGGTTGGAGATGTGAGCAACCAGAGGGTGTTGGCCTGGGGGCCTGGACAGGTGATTCTTATCCCGACAGCACAACTAATTAGCTGTGACCTTAGGCAAGTGACGTCACCTCTCTAGACCTTTCATTACCTTCATGGTAAAATGCAGACGCTGGAGTCAGTTTATTAAATTCCCACCTGCAACACTTGCGTTCTAACAACTCACTGTAAAAGCTTGGCCCTGACCGGACAAAGTGATCTGTATCTGTGTTAGGTGCTCAGTCATGTCCAACTCTTTGTGACCCCATGGACTGCAGCCCTTCGGGTTCCTCTGTCCATGCGATTTCCCAGGCAAGAATACTGGAGTGGGTTGCCATTTCCTTCTCCAGGGGATCTTCCTGACCCAAGGTTCGAACCCGGGTCTCCTGCATTGCAGGCAGATTCTTTACCATCTGAGCCACAGGGAAGCCCAGTGACTTCCTGGTGGAAGTGATCTGGGTCTGGCAGATATTTTTAAGTGCTGTTTTATTCCTACTGTGGTCATGTGGTTGGTTACCCTGACCTGTTGTTGTTTTGTAATCTGTTAGACAAACACAGCTCTCTTTTATACCAGGAAGATAAAGTCTCCCCTTTATCTGCAAAGGAGGAAATGTGTTTTGGGGGGCAAAGTGACCTGACCGGTGTGGCCTAGTGGGAAGGCTATTTGCCTAGGTTTGTGTGTGTGCACGCGTGCGTGCCTGCCCGCCTGCCTGCCCACATGCATTGTGCCGTTGATGGTGTGGTTTTTTGTTTTTTTTTTTCCTTTAATACCACTGCTGAGAGCTCATCTGCAGGGGTGGCTGCCACTACCAGCTGTCAAGCTAGTAATGCAGTGGGGTTTGGTATGATTTCTGAGCACAAATTTATCAACACAGTGGGTGTTTGGGGTTAGCTTTGTTTGCAGGTGCCTCATTAAGCAGATTGTCCTCCATGGCACTAAGGAAAGATGTAGTTTTGTGCAAGAAGAACTCTTGCATTGTCAGCAACAGATCAAAGACATATTCCATACTCCATCAAGCAGATTCATGTCTCTTCTCCAAAGACATATTCACTCCAGGTCAGAACTTGTTCGGGGGACAGCTTATAGGAGGCGGTGACAGGGAACGTCACCCTGTCACACGTGAGCAGTCGTCTGGATGCAGCCACTTTTCACGCGAGGGTCTTCCTGGGTTGGTGCCTGCTGCATATTAGGCACCCTTCCTAAAACATAAAGCATGTGATGGGAGTGACCTGGCGGAAAACTTGGTGTAACTGATCATAATCCTGGCAGGGGAGTTAGTGGGCTTTACCTGTTAGCGTCAAGTTAAATGCAGAGAGGGTTTGAAAGGAAAAGAGCTCTGTTTACTCCCCCCATCTTTTCTCCCTGTTATCTCCTATCTTCAGATGAAAAATCCGTGCCATGGTAACACTGAGCAGCACAATAATATCAGCTTGTGCCTTCCACAGGAATTACATAAGCAAATAAGCAGGGGCCAGGAGAAGATCAAGGCACCAGTAGAGGTGGAATCTGTGTCCACATCGGACGTTTTGGGGTCACCCTAGCCCACGGTGGCTCCTGTCTTTCCCAGCACTAATTTTACACCTGGTTTCAGTGTTTGACAGTCATTAAAAATGGGAAAGGTTCCTAAGAGCCAGCCTGGACTGAGTGGTTCTTTGTGTTCATAGAACCTGTTCCTGCTGGTTCGCTTTCTAGAGGAGACGCTTGGTGTCGTGACAGCGTTGTCATTGGTTGTGTGTTGGATGACCTAGGTTTCATTTAAAATTTGCTGAGAGTGCCTATGGATTTTTTCCCCTCTCTCCTTAACATTTTTAGGGACACAGGGAACTTTGGTGGGGTCCGACATTAACTCACTTTGTAGCTTGACCGTCTCTTCACTGGTCTCAATTTCTCTTATAAAATGAGGGGTTCATTTACAATGGTTCTCAAGCTTAGCCACACGGTAAGAACCCTTGGGAAGATTTTCAGCATCCTGATACCCAGCCTGCATCCCAGACCAATTACATCAGAATCTCTGAGGGTGGCAACTGAGTGTTGATATTTTCACAAGCTCCTTGGAGTTCAGGAGCTTTGTTCAGAAACAGTGCTTCTCAAACTTTAATGTGATATGAACCACCTGAGTATCTTTTCAAACTTTCAGATTCCAGTTCCCTAGGTCTGGGATGGGGATGATGCATTTCTTTTTTTTTTTTTTTTAAACTTTTCAAATTTGTTTGTTTTTGGTTGTGCTGGGTCTTCACTGCTGTGCCTGGGCTTTCTCTAGTTGCTGCGAGTGGGGGCTACTTTTCATTGCAGGCTTCTCATTGAGGTGGCTTCTCTTGTTGCAGAGCACAGGCTCTAGGCTCTTAGACTTCAGGATTTGTGATTCGTAGGCTCTAGAACACTGTCTCAGTTCAGTTGAGTCGCTCATTCGTGTCTGACTCTTTGCGAGCCCATGGACTGCAACACACCAGGCCAACTCCTGGAGTTTACTCAAACTCATGTCCATTGAGTCGGTGATGCCCTCTAGCCATCTCATCCTCTGTCGTCCCCTCCTCCTCCTGCCTTCAATCTTTCCCACCATCAGGGTATTTGAAATGAGTCAGTTCTTCGCATCAGGTGGCCAAAGTATTGGAGCTTCAGCTTCAACATCAGTCCTTCCAATGAACATTCAGGACTGACCTCCTTTAGGATGGACTGGTTGGATCTCCTTGTAGTCCAAGGGACTCTCAAGCGTCTTCTCCAACACCACAGGTCAAAAGCAAGAGCACTGGCTCAGTCAGGTGTTTAGTTGCCCCTCGGCATGTGGCATCTCTCTGGATCAGAAATTGAACCCATGTCCCCTGCATTAGCGGGTGTATTCTTATCCAGGGGACCACCAGGGAAGCCTGGGATTCTGCATTTCTAACAAGTTTCCAGAGGGTGCTGATGCTGCCAGTTCGTGGACCAAACTTTGAATAACAAGATTCAGAACCTAAATCTTAATCATGGTACAAGGCACAAGAATTATGTTTGCAAAAATGTGGCACAAGGAATAGACTACAGAAACGAGCAAAGAAGCAGCAATCGTTTTGGCAGAAGAAATCGAGGGTTGCTGCACAGAGGAGGTGGCATTTGAGAGAAGAGAATGCCTTGAACCGTGAGGAGGCTTTCTTGGATAGAATATGAGTGTATGTTAGTCTGAGAAACTTGTTTCTCTAGAGAAGCAAACAGTAGGATGTGTGTTTGTGTGTGTATGTGCAGTTGCTGCTTGAACATCATGAGGTTTAAGGATAAAACCTCTCCACAGAGTCAAAAAAATCTGCATATAACTTATAGTCGGCCCTCCATATCCACAGTTCCTCTGTATCTACAGTTTTATCTGCATGGATTCAGCCAACAGTGGATTGTGTGGTACTGTAGTAGTGTCTATTGGGAAAAAAACACAAAAACTGCCTGTAAGTGGACTCACACAGTTCAAACCTGTGATGATCAAGGGTCAACTGAATGTGTGTATGTATTTATGTATGTGTGTATATTCACATATGTGTATATGAATGAGAGAGAGACTGATTTTAAGAAATTATTTTCTGCAGTTGTGAACACTGGTGAGTCTGAAACCTGCAGGGCCGGAGAGCAGGCTGGAGACCCAGAGAAGAGCCAGTGTTGCAGTTCAAGTCTGAAGGCCATCAGGCAGAATTCCCTCTTTTTAAGGGGAGAGCAATCTTTTTCTAGTAAAGGTCTTCAACTGATTAGACAAGGCCCACCCACATTGTGGAGAATATTGTGCTTTCCTCAGAGTCTGCTGATTTAAAATGTTAATCTCATCTAAAAAATACCTTCTCAGAAACTTTTAGAATAATGTTTATTCAGATAACGGGGTGTCATTTCCTAGCCAAGTTGATGCATAAAGTTCACCACCCCGGTAAGGGAAAGTGAGTCACCCAGTCGTGTCTGACTCTTGGTGGCCCATGGACTGTAGCCGTCCAGGCTCCTCTGTCCATGGAATTCTCCAGGCCAGAATACTGGAGTGGGTTGCCATTTCCATTCTCCAGAGGATCTTCCCAACCCAGGGATTGAACCCAGGCCTCCTACATTGTGGGCAGATTCTTTAACATCTGAGCCACCAGGGAAGTCCAATGAGGGAAAGGGTATTCCAGTTTCTTTTGGCCTCTGGGGACAATAGAACTAACAGCTGAAGCAGGAGGAGTGCGTGGTCCAAGGCAGCAAGGGTGATTTCTGGACATTTCTTCATCTTTACTCTGTTCGGCTCTAGATATAGCAGAGCCAGACTTCACAAGCTACAGAATCAGTGTTGGCCAGGCTGTGGGTCTGTCTGCCCAGCCTCCCCTCTGCCTCTGCCCGTGTGTGGGTCCTGGAGCCCAGACAAGTGTCTCGGTCCTTCCAGTTGCCTGGCTCTGTGCCCAGGGGTAATGAATTAACAGGGAAGAGCACACAGGGGAAACCAGGTGTGCAAGAAAACCCACGTGTGACGCTATGGTGCAGACGCTCGGCCTCACTCCCTCGCGATTTGAGTCATCCTGGAAGAGGGGAAGGTGAGCGGGGGCAAAGGCACACACACACAGAGTATCTATAGGCCAGGAGCACGCTCTGGTGCAGAGGGTCTGAGTTTTTCTGACCCTGACAACAGGAAGAAATATGTTGTACCTCATGGTCAAGTAGATACATAACTATGTTGTTCAGTTGCTCAGTCGTGTCCAACTCTTTGCGACCCCATGGACTGCAGCATGCCAGGCTTCCCTGTCCATCATCATCTCCTGGAGTTTGCTCAAACTCATGTCCATCGAGTCAGTGACGCCATCCAACCATCTCATCCTCTGTCGTCCCCTTAGATATGTAACTATAAATATATCGATATAGAGAACATGCGTGTATGTGTCTCAACAAAGTGGAATTAAGTTGAAACAGTTTTATCCCATGACGCTTCCCCCTATGTCACTGGCACATGATATTTTCTATTCTCTGCTGTTTCATGAAGAAGAAAAGCTGGTCTGTCCCACTGACCCAGTTTTACAGTGCTCGATAGAGGCACCTGCAGTAAAAGTGAGACCGAAACCCGGGTGGAATGGAAAGAGCTTGGGGAGTCTTGTGACCCGAAGGGATGCCGTCCAGTAGAGTTTCTGTGCTAATGGAAACATTACGTGCCGTCCCATGCGGCAGATGCTGGCCCCTTATGGCTTTTGAGCACATCAGATGCAGCCAGTGCAAATGAGACACTGAATTTTACATTTTATTCCACTTTAGTTAATTGAAATGAGAGTCGTCTTATGTAGCTGGTGGCTCTGGTGGTGGACAGCACAGATCTGGGGGACTGCCCTGCCCCTGCCTCTCACTAGCTCTGTGGCAGTGAGTCCCCATGGTCACCGTGACCCCAGGACACCCACCCCCACAGGCTGGCCACCTGCACCTTTCTGGAGTCTGGTGGTCAGGAGAGCCCGGCTTGATGGGGGCACACGGTTAATTAAGTGCCCAGGGCGGTGTTACAGATAACATCCTTTGCATTTTTAAATGGTCCTTAAGAGACCTTTCCCTTCTTCCCTTTCAGTTGCTTGATTGTTCACCTGTGTGACTTGTTGGTTTGAAAAGAGAGATGCTTTCTGCTTAATGAAATCTTAGCCCATCTTCACCGACTTGGTGGCATTTGCGACCTGAACACAAGGTGCTTTTCTTTCATTGCTTGCTTGCTTGACTTTCTTCTTCCCAAACAGATGTAATAGCCCAAAGGAAGAGGCCAGTGGGAATTGGGAGGCAGAGGTTAACCATCAAACTGGGTTCTTTTGCTGCTGTTGTTGTATGTAGTTTGCAAAGCTGGTGATGACATTTGAGGTTTGGTGGACAGATTTTGTTTAAATTCTAGCAGTTAGAATTGGAAAACATCCATTACTCCACTGACCTCAGGGCTCTGATGGAAAAGATTAGGGGACCCAGGAAAGGATAGGGGAAGGGTGACTTCATCCTCACTCTCCAAAAAGTTCTGGTAATAAGAACCAACTTTGATTGAGCTGGGGTTTGACAGGATACATATGTCAGCTTATTTTACTTCACAGAAACCAGTTTCTTCTCAAGCAGGGCCTCACAGTTGACCAGACTGAAGGTGAGTTGGGTGAGAAGCTCAAGCCTGTTGCTTACTGTTGAACCCAGAAGTGAGCTGAGATGCTCTGCCAATTCATTTTGGCTCCAATGGGTGGGGTACAAAGAGGGATAGAAATTTAAGTGCTAGTTGCTCAGTCGTGTCTGACTCTCTGTGACCCTTTGGACTGTAGCCTGCCAGGCTCCTCTGTCCACGGGATTTCCTAGGCAAGAATCCTGGAGTAGATTGCCATTTTTTTCCTCCAGGAGATCTTACTGACTCAGGGATTGAACCCAGGTCTTCTGCATTGCAGGCAGATTCTTTACTGTCTGAGCCACCATCAGTATAGAAATTCTAGGAAGAGCCTTAACTCAAGACATTTAAAAACTGGGGACAAAATAACCTGCCCCCCAGTTGGAATTATTGTAAATGGCCCAGGCCCCTCAGAGCTTTTATCTTATTTACTTGTTGGTAAATAATATAAATAATGTTTGCATTTTTAAATGGTCCTTAAGAGACCATTTATACAGAGACTCTCTGTATAAATAATGTTAAGAGTTAGTCGCTCAGTTATGTCCAACTCTTTGCGATCCCGTGGACTATTGCCCACAAGGCTCCTCTGTCCATGGAATCCTCCAGGCAAGAAGACTGGAGTGGATTGCCATGCCCTCCTCCAGGGGATCTTCCTGACCCTGGGATTGAACCTGGGTCTCCCCCACTGCACGCAGATTCTTTACCATCTGAGCCACCAGGGTGTAGATAATGAGAGGAGTTTTAAACGGGCCCAACGATAGCAGTGAAGATGAGCGATGTCAGAAGCTACTGCACAGAAATGCAGCCCTTTTTGTTAAAAGTACGTTTGTCATATGCCAGGCATCTCACTTAATTCTTAGCACTGCGTTTTGAAGAAATGATGGTTTTCATTTATAGATGGAGAAACAGAGGGGTTAAGTCACTTGCCCGATGTTACACAGCTAAGAATCGGCAGTCGGCACCTGAATCTGTGGTTGGGGCTTTAAGCTTCAGACCTGACAGGCTGAAGGTGGCCCCGCTGTGTCCCAGAATTTTGGTGACTCATTGGTACACACGGATGCCCCGATGGTGTACAAGAGGTGTCCTGGATGACCATCACTCCTGGAGCTGGCAAGACCGGTCCTCTGCTCGCTGGCTGTCTTGGTGGAGACAGCCCGGCTCCCATATGTTTCTGAGAATAGCCGATTCTGGGGCGAGGTGGGGTGATGGACTTCTCTCTAAAGTCAGAGAGAGGGAACGCACGGTGAAGGAGAGCATGCACTCCATGCATACCAGATACGGTGGCGGGAGAGAGCCGCTGGCCCTCGCGGATTCAGCTGACAGGAAGCAACTGCCGAAGGAGGGCTGGCAGTTCGAGGGCAGAGTGGCACTGCCCTGCCCTGGAGGGTGGAAGGTGTGAGCTGACAGGGGATGGAAAAACAATAGGGGGAGGCGGCCCTGGGTTGCTCACCGACCATGGCTGCGCTGGAGGAATCACAGCTGTGGTGGCTGACTCAGGAGACCCAGGGCGCTTTCCACGGCCTCGTGGCGAGGGTCTGTGACGGCAGGTGCTTCCTGCCCCCTCAGAACCGGGGCGTCCTCCCCCCTCCCCAGCAGCTCTGGCTCGGTGACACAAAGAGATACCAGCCTGCGGGGTGGGGGGCGAAGGGGGCTGCCTGTCGTCATCATCACGGGAGCAGCATTGAAGGAACCTGCCATGTACCTACAAGCTACTCAGCCAGCGGCTGCAAAGGAGACTCAGTGGGATGAGATGGAGCCCCTGCTTCCAAAGAACCAAGTTGGGAGATGAAAAATAGACTCTATACAAAAACAAAGGGCTTCCCTCATAGCTCAGTCGGTTGAGTCTGCCGGCAATGCAGGAGACCTGGGTTGGATTCCTGGGTGGGGAAGATCCCCTGGAGAAGGAAATGGCAACCCACTCCAGTATTCTTGCCCCGGAAATCCCATGGACAGAAGAGCCTGGTGGGCTACAGTCCGTGGGGTTGCAAGAATCGGACACAACTGAGTGATTAAACCACCAAAACCATCACATACAAAAACAGGACAGAAAAAAAAAAAAAGAACAAGACTGAAACTCAGAGACAAAATTTGAACTTGCCCTTTGGCCCCTAACACGGCTCTTCTGAGTTGCCTCTCAGCTTCAAGCATGGCACGTTTGAGGGGACTTGCTGTGCCCGATGGAATTTGTGACTCCTGGTGTACCCCTGACGTCCCTGGAACCCGTAGATGTGGGCAGCATCAGTGTCCCCCATCCAGAGAGGTGGGAAACGAAACCTAAGGCAGATTCTGGGCAAATTCCCAGGACTGATAGAGTTCCAATTTTCTTTCCAAAAACTCTTCATTCAACACTGGTCATCTGTGGCCTCTGGGGAGGCCCACTGGAATTGCTGAAGTTCAGCTCAGCGATAACTCAACAAAGGTTTATTTTGAATCTATTAGAAGCAAGGGAGTGGGGTCCCTGTCCTCCAAGAGCTTGCAGTCTCTTGGCTTCCAGGACGGGGTAGGCTGCTGGGAAGGAGAGAAGCCACCCCCAATTTGAACCACTCACCTCAGTCTGAGCTCCAGGAATCTCATCTGGTGCCTCTGCTGTTGCCTGGATAGAAAATGCTCCTTGCTTTTGACTGAAGGCCGTCGCTAAAGGAGCCCAAGCGAATGGTGCAAGAGCATTGAGGACAGGGCCCGCGAAAGCTCCGAGCTCCCTTTTCTAGCGACAGCCTCTTCCAAAGAACATACGTTGTAGAGTCCAGTTTAGAACTACGTTGAGGATGTCTTGCTGACCTTGAATCACAGCCAGCTGCAAGCATTTGTTACAGATGGTTGTTGACAGTGGGAAATACCTGCTCTCCATCAATAATCAATAATGCTCCTGGCATAAGGGAAGTATCAAGTGTCGCGTCATCCAGGCTCTAGTCCCAGCTCCAGCATTCCCTGGGCTTGTGCCTTTTTCTTTTTCTGTGTTAGTTTCTCAGAGTGTTTCTGTGGATCTGTTGGGGGTGCACGAAGGACTTGTTAAAAGTGGAGACCCTTGGGACTTCCCTGGTGGTTCAGTGGTTAAGAATCTGCCTGCCAGTGCAGTTGGTGTTCAGTTGCTCAGTCGTGTTGGACTCTCTGTGACCCTGTGGACTGCTGCACACCACGCTTCCCTGTCCTTCACCATCTCCCAGAGCTTGCTCAAACTCATGTCCATTGAGTCAATGATGCCATCCAACCATCTCATCCTCTGTCCTCCCCTTTTCCTCCTGCCTTCAGTCTTTCCCAGCATCAGGGTCTTTTCCAATGAGTTGGCTCTTTGCATCAGGTGGCCAAAGTATTGGAACTTCAGCTTCAGCATCAGTCCTTCCAATGAATATTCAGGACTGATTTCTTTTAGGATTGTCTGGTTAGATCTCCTTGAAATCCAAGGAACTCTCAAGAGTCTTCTCCAACACCACAGTTCAAAAGCATCAATTCTTTGGCTCTCAGCCTTTATAGTCCAACTCTCACATCTATATGTGACTACTGGATAAAACATAGCTTTGACTATACAGACCAATGTGCCAATATAGGGCACACACGTTTGATCCCTAGTCTGGGAAGATCCCATATGCCAAGGAGCCACTAAACCCGAGAGTCCCATGGCAGCTGTCCGAAAATGTCCACAGAAGGCTGACCAGGCAGATGTTACACGATGACCATCTGGGGGAGCAGGTGAGGCTGCCTGGGAGAGTCAGGGTCCCTTCCCCATGACAGCAGGTTCCAGTAGGCGGGTGGACAGACGCAGATGTGCAGAAAGGCCACGGGGCAGTTTGACCTCCTGTGCTCTTCCTGATCGAATGTGGTGCTTTGTGTGGGTGTCTGTGCTGAACGCCGGAGAAGGCAATGGCAACCCACTCCAGTACTCTTGCCTGGAAAATCCCAGGGACGGCAGAACCTGGTGGGCTGCCATCTATGGGGTCACACAGAGTTGGACTCGACTGAAGCGACTTAGCAGCAGCAGCTGTGGTGAACACAGCTGAGACGTTTCCGCACAGGCTTCCCTGCTTCCAGCAGGGTGCGAGGTGGCCCAGGCAGGGCCTTGATGACAGGCAGTTAGCGGGACCTCTGGTTTGTCTTGTTAGGGCTGAAGGAGACCTCTTTGTCTTCAGTTTCAGAAATTTCCCGTCAATCTGTGGGGCAGTATCATGAGGGTTTTCTCTTGACAAATAACCTGTGTTATCATCTCTGACATTTCTATAACAATTTTCAGTCCAGAGACACGGCTGCCTACCTGTGGCAGCCTCACTGCCTGGGACGATTCTCCATGGCTTCTGTGAGCTGGGGCCACAGGAAACAAAACCCTGATGGGCGTCTGGAATTACCACAGTGATGTAGCGATAGGGACCTCTGAGAGAACCAACCCTCAGCATAAAACTCAGTCTGGATGGAGTCAGAAACCTGACCACCATCTCGGGGTGTACTTGCTCACTGCCAAGCTTCCAGAATCCCTAAGGATGCTGGCGGGGGCAGGGGCCTGGGTGGAAGGCGGGGTGGGGTGTGTGTGTGTGTGTGCAGGACCCCAGTGTGATGGGTGCACATGCCCAGAGATTCTGATCAGGGAGCCTCAGATGACTAAACCCTAAACTCCACTGGGAGCTGCAGTATCGGATGGTATAAAATCTCACCCCAGTGCACGGATACTCTACTCGAGGTTTCATGTCGGGGTAGCAGATAGGAGTGGCAACCAGAGAATGAAGCCAGGTCCTGGGGTCTCCCCATCTCCCTCTTCCCCCAACTCTGCTCTGGTGTCCCATGTGGGGGCCACCTCTGTCTCCGCCAGGCAACCCCCAGAGGGACCGGGAGGTGTCAGCATCTGTCCCCAGCTGTCATTTGTCACCTCTGAATCACCGCAGGCCGAGCTCCTTGGGAGGTGGAGAGTGAGGCAGTGTCTTATGCAGTGGCGAGGGAAGAGCTGCTTTGTGGCGGGGGGTGGGTGCGTGGGTGTGTACAACTACATGTGTTCATGGACGGGGTGGGTGTGGGTGAAGGGGTGAGTGTGCTATTGCTCATTCTGGGGAGCGACTGGGTAGCACAGAAATGTCTTCTCTTGGTTTGATTTTAGAAGAAGTAGTCACTGAGCGTCCAGGAAATAGGATTTAGGGACATGCCTGAGAACAAGAAACCCCACGAGCAACCTGTATCTGTTGCTCTCTGGTCCAGCATGCATGCGTCATGGCGTCAGTAACTGTTACTGCAGGACAGTCTCTGAGAACAAGACGTCAGCCTTGCTGGCTCCAGCCTCGTTTTATTAGCTTGATGGGCTTCTATTAGCTTCCCAGACCTGCCCTACCAAGGCTCAGCTGGGCGGTGTAAACAACAGAACGTAATTTTCTCACAGGCCTTAGAGGCTGGAAGGCTGAGATCAAAGGTGCTGGCAGGGCTGGTTGCTTCCAAGGGCCCCGGGGAGCACCCATTCCAGCCCTGTCCCCCAGCTTCTGGTGGGTTACTGGCCATCTTTGTCATTCCTTGGCTTGGCGAGCATCCACCCATCTCCGCGTTCATGTTCAGCGGTGTTCTCCCTGCATGTGAGTCTGTGTCTAAATGTCCCCCTTTTGATCAGGACGCCAGTCATGTTGGAGTAGGGCCCCATTCAGTTACCCCATTTTAACGTGATGGTCTGTGAAGACCTCCCTCCCCAATAAAGTCACCTTCACAGGTACAGGGTTGGGACTGCGTCTTTTGTGGGTGGGGGGGGGGACACAGGTCAGCCCATAACAGGGGCAAAAGGGGTTTTGTGCTCACCTTACAGGCGAGGCCATGGGAATGTGTGTTATAGGATTTGATAGCCTGCGATTGACAGCTGCCACTTGGTAGCTGTGTGTTCCTGAGCAAGTTATTGGAGTTATTGGCTTGCTTCCTTTTAGTAAATTGGGCGACTTAAAAAAAAATGGTTGATGGATCAGATAAATTAATACACGTAAGGTTCTTTAAACAAGACTTGGTGCATTTGGCTTTCACTAAATATAAGTTGCTTCTGCTATTACCTCTGCTATTCACTTGCTTGTTTTAAAGTTGCAAGCCTTTTGTGTTTTTGAAGATGTTTTCAAAAGGGTGAATTGAAAGCGTTACAGATGTTAGCACCTGAATTTCTAGGTTCTCACATCTTCAGATGATGAAGTAATTGTCCCCTCCGGGGAGTTTGCAAGGATCCATTGTGTTTTGAATACTGAAAAAAAGCTGTCTTTGAAACTAGGTTTATTCACTTAACAAACATTTATTCAAGCCTTGCTATGCGCAGAACACTTTGCTACGTGCTAAGGTGGATAAAAACATAACTAAGACGCTATCTCTGGGTTTTAAGGAGCTTGTAGCCAGTGAGAGAGACACGGAGCAAGGTAGTCAGGCGGGTGGAGGCCTTCTGCAGAGCACTGTGCCTGGATTAACCAGGTTATCCACCCAGTGAGCTGATGAGGTGGATTCAGGATTATGGTCCCTAATCCTCAATTTTGTGGGGGGTGGGGAAACAAAACCAAAAACTCAACTCCAAAAATCGAATGTTTTCTTCGGTTGGTGTAAACTCTCTTGATTACAGTACCTGAGCTGAACGAGTGTGAAGCAATTTGTTTATTTTCTCACATCATGTGCATATTTGCACGTTTCGCTGCAGGAAAGCATGGGGGTGATATATAACTTCCAGCAAACACATCATAGTACCTTTTTAAAATCTGGGAATCTGGGACCACAGATTTTGGGAAAGGACTGGTGGGCCTGTACAGTCAGACATTTTACAGACAAGGAATGCAGAGGGTTGGTTAACTGCGTGGTCAGGTCTGAAAACTCCAAAGGGATGCCGTCTGTCTTCAGCCTGGCTCCAGCACCCTGAGCTGCGGACCAGGCCCAGGGAGGTGCTGAGGGTAGATGTCTCACCCGACGGGCCCAGCCATCCCTACCCCTGGGTCTCCAGACGCCTTTCATCTGGACCGTTCCCACAGCCTTTCTTTATCATAGTGAAGGAGTGAAGTCTGGTCAGCTACCTGCATTCCTTAAGCCTGTGTTTCTTGCAGGTCCCAGAAACCAGCTCCAGGAGGGGATGTAACGGGGCTGGGGTGGGAGAGCTGTGATTTGGGGATACGGTGTCTGCGGAGCCCCAGACGGAGGGGCCATGGCTCAGTCTTGGGAAGGATTCCAGCCAGGGCCCTAGGGAGCTCTGTCTCATTTCCCATCGGAGCTTCTTTTTTGACTGTTGCTTTTCCTGTTTCCCAGTCTGCACATTAGAAAGCAGCTGCTACCCGAACCTGCCTTTGCTGTGTGGTTTAGTCACTCTGTTGTGTCAGACTCTTTTTTTGACTTCATGAACTGTAGCCCACCAGGCTCTTTGGTCCATGGAATTTCCCAGGCAAGCATACTGGAGTGGATTGCCGTTTCCTTCTTCAGGGGATCGTCCTGACCCAGGAATCTAACCCACGTCTCCTGCATCTCCTGCATTGCAGGCAGATTCTTTACCACTGAGCCACCATGCAAGTCCAAACCTGCCTTTCTATTACCTCCTCGATTTAAGAGAGTAGCCAGGCAGAGCTAGGGTCTCCTTAGTCTTCCTCACATTCCCATGTGTCTGCTTCTCTTCTGTGGGTGAGAATGAAGAATTGAGGTTTTAAGAAAACAGCACATAGGCGCCCTCCCTCCAGGTGGGTTTGACCTGGGATGATTATCAATGACCTTGGGGGACCACCCCCTGACCTTGCTCCTTACTGCTCCAGTCTAGTGTTGCAGTCCCGTCGCTGATTTGTATTTCAGCTGCTTTGGGATGACAGTCTGTTTGCTTGGGGCCAAGGGATGCTGCTTGGCCTTTGGTTGCCCTTGACCCCCAAGCTCCTGGCCTCAAGCCGAGGAACCCCTGGAGCTGTCAAACCACTGCCTGCCTGATAGCTGCTTGGAGGGCTCCGCTGATTAAAATCTCAGGACACTTGCAGGCGGGCCTCATGTGGATGGGGATGCACTGGGCTCGATGAGCTGCATGTCCCGTGTTCACCAGGACTGAACTGCTAGGCAGCCATCCCAGACCTCCCCAGGCCCCATCACACAGCCAGGCCGCTCCCTGGGCCCAGCCCTCCACGTTGCTCATCTGTTTCTCGTCTCTTCAGCCTGTGGGTTGTGGCTGAAGGCCATGGATCAGGGCCTGCTCAGTGTCAGAGGCCAGGAGAGTCTGGCAGAAGAAGACAGAGAGGCAGGCTTATTCTGGGCACTTACCCTCCCTAAGGGTCCCTTTCCTCATCTGTATCCTGAGGGGAATGAAGCAGTGTTCTTTCAGGGCCCTTCTGGTTCTGAGAAATTTTGTGATGTCCATCAAGGACTCTGGCCAGAGCTGCCAAGGCTGCACAAAGAGTGACCATCACAGCTGATGGAGGGGAAGGCCTGTGTGTGGAAGCAGCCGGCCTGCTGGTGTGAACCACATGGACACCAAGGAGGGTGGGAACGTTAATAAGGAGGATCCTGGGTTGCTGGGGTCTGGGATGCACGTTCCTTGGGCCAAGTCTTGGTTTACTTGCTGCACAGGCCTGAGTCTGCTCCACGGAGAAGGGCCGGGTTGGGAGATTGACCCTTGGCCAGCATCTGGGAGCTTGACTGGTAAACAGTTCTCTGTGCTGTTATAAAACCTTCCCTAAGAAGTAATCAGAGCCCACTGCCTGTTTGTGCAAACAGTGTGGTTTATACTGAACACCAGCTTGTCTCCTGGAAGTCTGGGATGTTGGCACGTGCCAGGCAGAGGGTGCCTATGTGACCGGTCTCCAATAAAACCCTGGACACCGAGTCTCTGCTGGGTTTTCCTGCCTGTGGTCACAGTTGGCTGCTGGAGGAATCAAGGGCATCCCGTGTGGCTCCACTGGGAGAGGACTCTTGGAGGCTTGAGCCTGGTGTCCCCCAGACGTCACTCCAAGTGCCTTTGCTTTTTGCTGGTTTTGCTTAGTACTCTTTCCCCGCAGCTGTGGGTATAACTATATGCTGAGTTCTGGGGATCTTCTACCAGTTCACCTCCTTCCAAGCCTGGGAGTGGCCTTGAGGAGTCCTGCACTCATAGACTTTAAAGTGATTGAAAGCCAGTGAAGGCAAGCCCCACACGGCAGTGTCGCCCCCAGTGTTAACTCATGGCATCTGGGTTCTGGGTTCCTCTGCTTGCCCTAAGAGGAGCTTCAGGTAAGTTAAAATCACTGAACATTGCCTCCTTAGCACTGATGTCCCCACCAGCCACACGGAGAATCTGGTCGTCGCCCTGTCCATGGAGAGGCCAGAGCACTTGTAGTCCAGGTGTGAAAAATCAGCTTGACTTTCCAGAATAAAGAGGGAATTTTCTGAAACAATTTGGCTGGCATGCCTGCTCATCGGGGCAACGCTGGCAGCAAGATTCTTTATCAAATAAGGTTATAGATTCTCTGGAGCCAAGTCAGGAAAGCCAGTTAGTCTGATATAAGTGAGAAAAAATTTATGGATGGGGGAAAGATCATTGGCGAGGAAATGCAAGGTCTTAACCTTAACATATTTAGACTGTTTATGTGAACTTTGAATAGAAGCCACATGGCTTTTCCTGAATGCTGTAGGAAAGCATTCTGTTGAGAATAGAGTTCTCTTCTGGGGAGGTCACGTCTTACAGCCTTTGTGGCAAGAACCGTAAGTGGAGGAGAGTATGAACTCTTGTGTTTGGCTGTCGTATCTTTCACGGGCCGTGAGAACCCAAGTCACAGATTTGTTTGTCTAAGCGTCTGTGTTTTCTGCTTGCAGGTGGCCTGGGTTGCCTGGTGGTTGGGTATTTGGCTCCCTAAGGGCAGAAGATCACTCTACCACGTTTCATGTTCCAACATTTAAAATTAGCCCCTGTGTCCAGAGCCCTTTTGGCTCTGTCTCTAGAGGCAGATTGGAAGTCAGCAGCTGCAGGCACAGAGTTGTCTCAGGAGGGACTCCAGGCCTCCAGCCCCTGGAGGGCAGTTACTAGAAGCATGGCCATCGGAGGCTGTGCTGAGAGCCTATAAATCCCCTGACAGTTCAGTGGGGTGAGATGCTGCCTTTACCTACATGTGGCCTAAGCGTGTTTCTCCTTATCCTTCAAGAGCCGCTGCAAGGCCCTGAATCCTGCAAAAGGCTGCCACAAATAACATGCGAGTAGGCAGACCTGCTCCTTGCGGCTTTGGTGAGGAAGTCTGAGTGTTGCTATGGCATTTGGAAACTTTTGTTTTCTTTTCAGAATTGTTCACAAGATCCCTCTTTGGTAGAAGACCAATAAGAACACCCTTTCCTTGGGGCTAAAATGGCAGAAAAGAAGGGAAACCGCTGGCCAGTGCTTTAACCGAGCATCTCCTTTGAGTGGAGAACTGGCTGTGTCACATGCCTGCTGGGGTGGGCGACGGGCTCCGGGGAGACCAGTCTTCTCTGCCTTCTAGGGCTTCCCTTTGGGCTGAGTGAGGGGGCAGCCTTTGCCTGAGTGCAACGATTGGGCACTTGCAAAGCAAAAGTATCAATTAATGGAAAATACCTGTGTATGTGAACGCGTTCCCCTGAGTAGGATGGCTTGTAGCCAGAGTCAGGTGTGGCCAATTAGAAAAGTTGTTAAGAAAGACGTTTTTGAAGGAACCATTAAAACCATACCTTTATTCAGAGGCATCTCCTCTTTCCTGCTAGGCCAGCTTCCTTTCCTGCCTCTGTTCAGTTCAGTTCAGGCGCTCAGTCATGTCCGACTCTTTGTGACCCCATGGACTGCAGTACGCCAGGCCTCCCTGTCCATCACCAACTCCCGGAGTTTACCCAAACTCATGTCCATTGAGTCAGTGATGCCGTCCAACCCTCTGTTGTCCCCTTCTCCTCCCACCTTCAATCTTTCCCAGCATCAGGGTCTTTGCAAATGAGTCAGTTCTTCGCATCAGGTAGCCAAAGTATTGGAATTTCAGCTTCAACATCGGTCCTTTCAATGGCTGTTCAGGACTGATTTCCTTTAGGATGGACTGGTTGGATCTCTTTGCAGTCTAAGGGACTCTCAAGAGTCTTCTCCAACACCACAGTTCAAGTGCATCAATCCTTCGGCACCACAGGCCCCTCGGGCTCACACTCTTGAGACTTGGAAGTCACCCTAGGTATCTCTCTCCCTTATCCCCCCATATCCTACCAGTCACCCCAGAGTTTACTCTTCTATATGCTTCATTCATCTACCACACGTGGATCAACTTTGGTGACTTTAATCATTGATACAGTGCTTTCATCTGCCTCCCATGTCCCAGTTCTGCCAAGGGATCTGGTCGTGTCTCCTGTCTCCCCCACTAAACTGGGTCCAGCTGAGGGTCAGGCACTGCGTTTGGTTGTTATGTCTCTTTAGCCAATGTCAGTTGCAATGTCTGGAACATGGTCAAGCCTTTCTTGGCCTTTTGTGATGTGACATTTTAGAAGAATATGGTTTCTTCATCTTTAAAAAGAATGTCTCTCGTGTGGGGTTTGACTGGGTCTTCTCGTTGTTAAATTCAGGTTATACATTCTCAGTGGAATCAGGTCAGCAGATCTCTGTCCAGAGTTGGTGGTCTTAGTTTTGATCACCCGGTAAATGTGAACCCTGTGCGTTTCTTTGAATGAGGCCGCCATACTCGCCTGGGTCCCTGGAGTGGTGCTGTGTTAAGCGATCAGACCTCACTGTGGTGTCCAGCCCGAGAGGCTTAGGAGGGACAAGGATGGACATGCAGACCATGCAACTCAGCCAGACGGACTGTGTCATGTGTGGCCTAAGGCTGCTGGTCTCTTAAAGATGAGACGTGCCGTCGTTACATTGGTGCATCCTCTGGGCTGCAGCATTAGAGCGTTTCCTACTGAATACATCTCTTGATTCTGCCGGAATAAGGGAGAAATGTTACCTTTCTTTTGAAAGCAAACTTGTTAGGGATAACAGAGAGGGCAGACCCAGCGGTCATTCCTGATGGTTCTGTAGGCAGAGGAATCGTCTGTGAGCTTCAGACTGTGGTTTTGAGAGGATCGAACCCAGGCACTGCCAGGGGACATGATCTGCTTGTCTTGGCCTTTGAGAAAAATGTCAAAGGAGAGTTTTGTTTTCCTAAATCGTTTGAATTCTATGGCTATTCTGGCAAGGCAGGTGGGTTTGGAGCTTGGCCATCTTAAATTCAGGGCCTGGTACAAGTGCAGAGCATTACCATAGGGATCAAACAGGCGGTTGTGACCGGGCAGTCTTGAGATCTCATTGAGACGCATATTAGCTCCTCGATATTCACATATGAATAAAGTGGTGCTCCATGAACCTCAGGAGATCTGGCCCTTTAGAGGGATGGTGTGACAAGGGCTTGGATGGCTGCCGGCTGTCTCTTCCACCAGAATTCTGCTTCCCTCCCCAGTCTCCCTCCATTTCGCCTTCTGCCAGAGGCTGAATGGCTTCTCTGCTGTGTTTAGTCCCCTTGCCGAGTGCAGAAGACAGGATGTCAGCACACAGCTGGTGAGATAAACGGGCTGTTCCAGGAGGACTGTTGTTTGTGTTATTAACTTAGTGACCTTTGGGGGAGGGCCTCACTCAATAATTAGAGATTGCTTTCTATAGTGGAGCTGAGAAGATTCAAAGGTCAAGTCTTTGCCTCAAGTGTGAAATTGAAGAGAACTCTGAAACACTTGCCCCTTTGTCCTTGGGAACACGTGCGTCTGTGATGAGGGCTGGATTTCGTTTGAAAGACACCCATCGTTTACAGTGATCTCAGATTTGCTGTTTTCCAAGAAGCTTTTCACCAGAAGCCTCACTGGTTCAGAAAGAGGATGTCGAAGCCTGTAGGATGTGGAGGCAACAGGCATGCCGGGTGGACACAGGAGGAGAGTGGACACCCACGCTGGTGCCCACGGACCGGCGGGGCTGGAGGGGGTCTCGGAGTGCTTCAGGAAACTTGGGCTTTGGGTTCTTAGGTAGCTTGCCTGAGGTCACAGCGGGTGAAAACCTGCAATAGTTGGTGAGATAAACCTGGCTTCTCAGCCCTATGGAGTCCATGACACCATGGGCTTGGCTGGCTCCCCGTGAACAGGGCGCAGCATATGAACCCAGGAACGGGCAGTACTGGTCTGGGCTACATCCCCAACTCACCTCCTCATCCAAGGAGCTGACATCAAATGTGTTTCTCTTCAACACTGAATGCACATTGCTGCCCTCACTCTGGAGGAGGAGGGCTTAATGCTAAACGCTTACCATGCAGTGAAATAATATCAACACTGGCCGTCGTGGATCCTGGAAGGACTTCCCTGTGATGGTCTGATTACTTTCTGAATAGCTGATGCAATCATCAGTGCATCAGGCCATATTCCACTCTTTATTCCTGTCCATCTGAAAATCCAGAAGATTGCCATGGTCCCCGTCGTCATATGGGGAAGATCTGTAGAGAGGAGAAGAGGAGAGAATGTTTTGAGAACAGGACGGATGGACGCTGGGACCGGTTTGGCAAAACTGAAGCTTTGTTAGAAGATGACATAAGCGCTTATTTTAAAGTATTTAAAGGGCTTTGCATTTTTTTAAAAAACGAAGTAGAGTTGTTTGGGTAATAACCCAAGGACTGTTGACATAGAAAGCTGTTCTCTAATTTAATAGGAAACAGATCTGGTTTTGATTTTTGAAAACATTTGTTGGTAGAATTGCTTCCAGAAGACCAAGCCAGTTCGGGGATGGGAAGAAGTCTGAGCTCTTGGATTTCTAGAAATGAGAAGAGCTGCCCAGGGAGAGCTCTGAGAGTAGATGTCTGAAGACTGATTGATTCCAGTCTAGGAGGGAGGCATGGTTCCCAGGGAACTCATGTTAATCCTTCAGTTGGAAGGCCCAAAGCTGGATGGAAGACCTGGGCAGCCTGGATGGGAAGAGTTGATCTTGTTTAGATTTCTTGTGATGATTATTATTGTTACACATAATGGTCTTCATTTCACCATGGAGGCTTCCCTGGTGACTCAGATGGTAAAGAATCTGCAATGCAGTAGACCTGGGTTCAATCCCTGGGTCAGGAAGATCCCCTGGAGAAGGGAATGGCTACCCACACCAGTATTCTTGCCTGGAGAATGCCATGGACAGTGGAGCCTGATGGGTTGCAGTCCATGGGGTCGCAGAGTCAGACACGACTGAATGACAGACGCTTTCACCGTGGACAGTCCTATAGGAAAACAGGCTCTAGAATCAGAGAGAATGGAGTTTGGATCCTTCCTCCTCCATTTACTTGCCCTGGTGCTGTGGTTCTCAGTCTTGACTGTGTGTTAGAATTGCCTGGGTAGCTCTTAAAATTCTGGATACCCAGGGTACATCCTAGATCATAAATGGGCATGGAACACAGGCACAGATTTTTTTTTTCAAGGGTTCTTCTTTTCCCTGTCGTGGGTAGCCTTGTTGAGAACCATGGCTCAAATAAGACCGTGGAGAAGTTTAGAGCTAAGTAGCTTTGTTTCCTTGCCTATGAAATGGGCCTAACATTATCTAACATATATGGCTCCTGGGAAGATAAAGAGAGATAACACAGCCCAGTGCTCAACATATCACTGGAGCTCAGTAAAGGAAAACTTATATCACTAGCTCAGCCATTCTGCTTGCCAAGAGTACTCTTGAGATGCCGATGTGACATTTCTCGAATCCATAGAGGAAGGCTCAGAATGACAGGTCTTGCACTTATTTGAGACAGGCAGGTGTCCTCTAAGCTGGTAGTGGTCGCTGGGGAGGGTTGAGCACCAGAGCCCCCTGGATTAGGTGTGCACAGGACAGCCGTACTTCCGTGGTCTGACTTTCTCAGACCTGCAGGCACACCAGCTCCATTTGAAATCACAGAAACCCATATTCTTCTTTTATTTCCCATTGTTTATTCTCTTCCCTCCTCTCTGCCTCGGCATCATGATGACTGCTTAAGAACCAATCTTATGATGCGTTTGACTGGCGTCAGTCTCCAGAAGGCCAAATATGAGGCGAACATCTTAACCTCTTTAAGCGTTAGCTTCCTTAAGTGTGTCAGTCAGGCTGTGACTGTTAAACAGAGTTAAGCTCATACAAGGTTTTAGCGCAATGACTGGAAGTAACTTTTTGAAAAGTTGGAAATCGAGACTCCTTAGGGTGGATGTTCTGATGGGAGGGAGAGGTCCTCTTTGGAGAGGCGAAGGTGGTGGTGGTGGAGTTTGTAGCTATCCTGGAAGGTGATGAACTTAATACACAGGATAACTCTTTTCTGTTCTGCTCTTTGAAGAAAGATGCTCTGTACCAACCCACTCAGTCCATTTCATGACACACTATTGTGTTGTGCTCAGGTCTGGTTCTTCCAGAAAGTTCTGGGCAGAGAGCTGTTTTTAAGAAGCCCAGTGTCTGAGTTAGGGGCCCAGGGCAGCACCTGATTACATTTCTCGCCAAGCTTTTTGTATCAGCAGTACCTGAGTGACTCCAAGATCTTGGCCAGCAGGAAACGCTCACCTTTCTGCTTGCTAGGACCATGGACTTTATCCCTTGTGGTGTCTGAAAGCTTCCTCCTTTGCATCCCAGAGGCAGTTGGGCAGTTTTTGAAACATCAGCAAGCTAGCTGAATGTCCTGGTTGATGGTATGCGAAGGGACCAGCTCCCGAATGCAGCCACCCTTTCGTGTCGGGGCCATGCAGCCCTTTGGGAGTGCAGCGCCTGCCATGCAGGGATCAGCTTCCCTACAGCCTTTTTGTCACTTCCTAGCCTAGGCCAGTGACTGGGAGGCGGGTTGTGGCCGGCCAGGGCCTCTCATTTTGCATGGAGATACCCCTGCTTTTGTTTCTTTCCTGGAATGAACAGACCCTCCCTCTGCCTCAGTCCCTCCTGGGTCTTTCCTCCGTGTTTCATTTGTGAAGCACCCGTGAGCACTTCTTTGTAAGGTCACATCTGGGCTCATGTTCTTAGGATCTTGTCTGGGTTTCTACTGAGCTGGCATCCCACACTCTTTACCAACCCACTCAGTCCATTTCATGATGCCCTATAGTGTTGTGCTTGGGTCTGGTTCTTCCAGAAAGTTCTGGGCAGAGAGCTGTTTCTAAGAAGCCCAGTGTCTGAGTGAGGGGCCCAGGGCAGCACCTGACTACATTTCTTCCCAAGTTTTTTGTATCAGCAGTACCCAAGTGACTCCACCAGGGACCCTGGTGCTCATGAGCATGTTTGTCTCCACGTTTGGGATGATCGAGAAGATGGATGTCTTAACGTGGTGCTTGTGAGCCAGGTCAGGGAAAAAGCAGAGACGTGGACCTTGTGTATTAAGTAAATAATCGGAGAGTCCTCTGCTCCTGATGCTGGACGGCAGGGACCCTTTCAGCTCAGAGCTGTTGGAAGAGGCACGCATAGATGGTGCAGATAATGGAGAGCAGGGCCCCCCTCTCCCTGCCCCGGGAGGAGGCCGGGGGATTCCCTCAGAGAAAGTTCTAGGCACTTCTGTTGGATATACAGAGAGAATTCTGCTGGTTCATCAGCTTCTTGATTTAAACACTTGAGTCTTTTTTTCCTTTTCCTTGAAGTGGTCTCACACGTACCGGGTGTGAAAGGTGGGGGAAAGAAGAAGCCGGCGCTGTCTCCCTGGGTGCCGGAGATCAGAAGGTGACAGGAACGTGACAGCATCAAGTTCGCGCTTCCACCACTGGCCGCGGGCTCGGCACCTCCTCCCCCTCTGCTTTCGCACGCTCCCCACTTCCTCCCCAGCCCCCGGCTTTCACACCGCTCACTGATGAATGTCACCCCGGACCGGGGCTCACCTTCTAGCCCAGGACGCACTGAAACCAGAGCCAGGATGTTCAGCTGGGCTCGAGAGCTGGGGAAGGGACCAGCCGTCTACAGAGGCAGGGTGGGCTGGTTGCCTTCTAGCACTAAGACGAAAAGGGAGTTCAGCGCTAAAACTTGGCTGGTAGCAAGGGCAGCGCTCGGCCCGGCCGGAAGCTGTCATCAGCTTTCCACTGGGGACTGGTCATTGTTCTCTCTGGGCAGAGCTGAGCTCCAAGTATCATGGTCCCTTCCCAGGCTTGGGGGCCGCAGCGTCCGGAGGCTCGTCTGGTGTCCAGAGATGGAGAGGTGCCCATCAAGGCCCCCAGCATCCCCGAGGTGCATGGTCCAAGGGCTCCTGGCCCAGCAGGTGGTGGCACCTGCCTTCCTTTATTATCAAACGTGATGGTGACATCTGTGAAATGCAAGTAGTTCATGCATGTGTCAACTGAGTGTCCCAAGGACATCAGAGGAGTTTGCTAAGGAACAGTACTTTTTTTGTGTGTTGGAGTATCGCTGATTAACGATGTTGTGATAGTTTCAGGTGAGCAGTGAAGGGACTGAGCCGTATACATGTATCCATTCTTCCCCAAACTCCCCTCCCATCCAGGCTGCCCTGTAACACTGAGCAGAGTGCCACGAGCTGTACAGTGGGTCCTGTTGGTTATCCATTTTAAATATAGCAGCGTGTACATGTCCATCCGAAACTCCCTACCTATCCCTTCCCCTGTTTTTCCCCCGGCAACCACAAGTTCATTCTCTAAGTCTGTCTCTTTCCGGAGTAACAGTACTGTTAAAAATCACGTTTTTAATCTTAGTTCAGTCTGGTCTGTTCACTCCCTTGAGCCTTGCAGTTTGTAATTTGGATTTTTTGCAGTTATCAGGTTTTCTGCATAAATGGCCAAAGCCTCCTCCTTGTACTTCCCAGGCCTGTTTTCTCTTCCAAGGCTTGAGGTTGTGGGAGACCCATGGCCTGGGTCCTGGGCGGCCCCCCAGAATGTAATGTCAGGATGATGAAGGCAAACTGGAGAATCTCCCTGTGCTGTGAGCCCCTGCTGTTGTGAGTGTGTTCTGTGGGTTCCCACATCACATGACGTCAGGGCCATTTCCAGCTTGCTGTGGTTTCAAACCCTGCTTTCCCAGGGTCTGCTCATCACAACAACTGCACAAAGTAAATATTCTCATCATGCTTTGCAGGGGAGAAACCTGAGGCCCAGAGAGGGTAAATAACCTGCCCTGAGACATGGAATAAAAAGAAATTGTTGAACTTAAACCCCAGTCCCTGGCACCAATCTCCCCAGGAGACTCAGCCGCCATCCCCAGAGCAGGAGAAAGATCCAGAAAACTTGTTGCCTTCGGTGGAGGGCTCTTGGTCCCCCACTCGAGCTTACTTCCAGTCCCGTCAGCCTTGTCAGGTGGGGAGTGGTCCCTCCTGGGTCTGCCATGCCCGTCCCCCCGGAGCTTTGGGGGCACTCTCCTGCCTGCTCTGGGCTCTGGCTGTGACCTGCCCTCTTGCATGCCTGCAGGACATGAGCTGGATGTTCATTCAGCATCAAGAGGGGCAGTATGCAGCTTCCCATGCTCTAAAGGGGCAGACAGTGCCCCCGCGATCCTTGGCTGCTTCAGGAAGCCAGAGGAGAGGTGGCAGTCATTTTACTGGGAGCTGGCGGGTCTGTGTCTTACCCCTAGTTGGAGCTTCCACACCACCTGTTACGCAGAGAACACAGTAGGAGCTGGGGAGGAGAGACCCGGGGTCTGCGGGACCCTGAGCCCCATCTGTGGCCGTTTCTGTGGCTTCCTGGTGCTCGTATCTCCTGTCTTGTAGGAGCAGGCAGGCCGGCCTGAGGCTTGCCTCTGTGTGGGCTTCTTGGTCCGGAACCCTCACACAGGAGGCAGGTGGGTAGGAGCCAGCCCGACTCAGCTGCCCCCCTCATCAGATGGCGCCCCTCAGACTCGGTGCCTGTGCCCACAGCTGTGTGAGTGCGGCGGCCCAGACCCTTTTCCTCATTTCCGAGAAGACGTGGTGAACATGGAGGTCTTTTTCATTTCAATTTCTAGAAGAGCCACGTGGAGCCTCTTCCTAGTTGGCTTTCTGTTGGTAGGGGCCAGGGCGGGCGTGCTCAGGTTGGGTGTACTGATCAGGAGAACGCATGGTGTGGAGATCCGCAAGCTTTCAGACCCAAACGAGGACTGCAGCCTAGTTTCTGTCTCTCGGAGCAGCCCCACAGGCTCACAATCTTCAGATGGTTTTTATCCATTTTGATTTTTTCCCCCAGATATTTTTAAATTGTGGTAAAATATGCATAATGTAAAAATTACCATCTTAACCGATTTAAGTGTACTGTTCAGTGGTATTCACTACATTCATAATGTTGTACAACCATTACCACCAACCATCTCCAGAACTCTTTCATCTTGTAAAAGTAAAGCTCAGTTCAGTTCAGTTGCTCAGTCATGTCCAACTCTTTGCGACCCCGTGGACTGCAGCACACCAGGCTTCCCTGTCCATCACCAACTCCCGCAGCTTGCTCAAACTCATATCCATCGAGTTGGTGATGCCATCCAACCATCTCATCCTCTGTCATCCCCTTCTCCTCCCACCTTCAATCTTTCCCAGCCTCAGGGTCTTTTCCAGTGAGTCAGTTCTTCACATCAGGTGACCAAAGTGTTGGAATTTCAGCTTCAGCATCAGTCCTTCCAATGAATATTCAGGGCTGATTTCCTTTAGGATTGACTGTTTTAATCTCCTTGCAGTTCAAGGGCCTCTCAAGAGTCTTCTCCAACACCACAGTTGAAAAACATCAATTCTTTGGTGCTCAGCTTTCTTTATAGTCCAACTCTCACATGTGTACATGAAAACCATAGAAACTACTAGAAAAACTATAGCTTTGACTAGACAGACCTTTGTTAACCAAGTAATGCCTCTTTTAATATGCTATCTAGGTTATTAAACTAAAGGTCTGCCCCTAGTAAACAGTAACTCTCCATTTCCCTCTCTCTCCAGCCCCTGGCAACTACCAGTCTACTTTTTCTCTGGTTTTGCCTACTTTAAGCACCTCACATAAGTGGAATTATATAACATTTGTGCTTTTGTGACAGGCTTACTTCACTTAGCAGGATGCCCTCCAGGTGCCTCCATGAGGGCAACTCATGCTGTAGCATGGGTCAGAATTCCATCTCTTTTTCAGACTAAATATTTCAGTGTGTGTATGTGTGTATATCACATTTTTTAATCTATTCAGCTATTGATAGGTATGTAGCTTGCTTGTACGTGCGAAATCAGTCTGTACAAGTCACTTCAGTCGTGTCTGACTCTCTGCGATCCTATAGGCCACAGCCCGCCAGGCTCCTCTGTCCATGGGATTCTCCAGGCAAGAATACTGGAGTGGGTTGCCATTTCCTTCTCCTGAAGAGCAACAGGTTGCTTGCACCTCTTATGAATAATGCTGCAGTGAAAGTCAACGCGCAAATACCTCTTCAAGACCTGGTTTTCCATAAATTTGACTGTATACCCAGAAGTGGGTCAGATGAGCTTCTGAGCCATTTTCTGCTCCTCTCAATCTTATATTAGCTCAGGTCTGGTGGAACATGAGTCTTAGAGTCATGGCCAACGGTCTGGCCCCTGACACCAGACTGCCTGCATTTTAATCTTGGCCCTGTCTCTTAAGAGTTTTGGGGCTTTTGGCAAGTGACTTAATCTTTCCAACCTCAGTTTTCCCATCTGTAACATGATGACAAGGGTAATATGTAACTCAGAGGGTTGTGAAGAGGACTGAATGTGTTAATATGTATCAAGTCCCAAGAATGCTGCTTGGCCTGTGGTAAGTTACTTAAGTTTTAGAGCTGCTACATTATTGTTATTATGCTTGTTATTAATATTATAATATTCATACCAGTGTGCTCACAGGTAGTTCCCTAGATTGGATGGTTACATCTAAAACATTTAAAAAAGAAAAACTTTGTAAAACTTCAAAATGATGAAGATATATAAAAGGAAGACATTTTTCTAATGCTCTTTGAATTAATCAGAGGTGATCACAATTTTCCAGCAACTCAATGGTAAAGAATCCACTTGCAATGCAGGACACCCAGGTTTGATCCCTGGGTCGGGAAATACCCGACCTAAGAAATGGCAACCCACTCCAGTACTCTTGCCTGGAAAATCCCATGGACAGAGGAGCCTGGTGGGCTACAGTCCATGGGGCTGCAAAAGAGTCAAGCATGACTTAGGGACTAAAAAAAGGATCATAGTTCTTCTTCGTATTTCCTTCTATACATTTTCAAGACTGCTTTCAGCAGACCTGCTGTGAGGGGAATGGTGGCCCCTCAGACACCACTTTTTTGTGAGAATCACATTTGTTCCCATGCATGTGCTTCATCTAGGAGAATCTATATTTAAAACGGCATTAGATGTAGGGCAAATAGCCAGTTAAAGCAAGTTGAATGTAAACTAGTTCCTTGGGTAAAATCTCCAGTCACACTCATTCACACAGTACGCCCTGCGAGCTGACTGTCCGGAACTGTCAAATCAGGGAACGGTCTTCCCACCAGAGCACCTCCTGTTTCCACCAAGAAGAAAATTCTTGCTAAGAACCCTTGGCCTCTGGTTCTCTGAAGCTTTCAGGAAAGCCTTTTGTTTAAACAAAGGAACCAGCCCACTGGTATCTGGGTGAACACCTGCTTCCTTCTGAGATGGAAATGATCTGAATCGAAAGGAAGGTAGCTTTCTTTTCTCTTTCTGTGTTCACATCCACCTGGAACAGCGCGTGACTTCCTTGTGGAAGGTCGCGGTGTAGATCTGGACATGTCGCTGCTTTTGGGGGAGCGTCTGCTTCTGTCCAGGGGAGGCATTTAAACTAAGTTCTGAGCAAGTAGGGAAGTGAGAGGATGAAGGGGGGTGTTTATTGGGTGGCTTCTGGGGTTGGAGCTGGGGAGGAACATGGGGACTCTGTGATGTATCTTGGGGACACTGAGCATCACTTGCTAAACCACAGCACCCTCCTCTGTGTTGGGGGGTGGTCTCTCTGGTCCCTTCTAGCTATGACATTCTCTGCTGTCTTTTACGCTTCAGAGCATCTCACCGGGTGGCATGAGTTCCATGGACCTCTGGTTCCACCTGGGCTTTTCACAGCATCACAAACCATACAGATGAACTTAATGTTCTTTTTGTTGTCATTTCAACCTAAGGATTGAATCGCAGCCTTAAGTGCAGGAGGGCATGGTTAGTGAAAGTGGAGACTGTGCGTGTGTGTCTGTGCACTTGTGCGTTCAGCTCTGTGCTTGTGTGTATGTGTGCCGGTGTGTGATTGGCATGTTGGTGAGTAGGTCTCTGTGTATGTGTGCACATGTTCCTGTGTGTATGTGCAGAGGCGACGGAGGAGGGTCCCAGCCAATCCCTAGTTTTCTGAAAGCCTATTGATTTGTGCTTTTCCTTCCTTGGGCAAGAATACTGGAGTAGGTAGCCATTCCCTTCTCCAGGGGGATCTTCCCAATCCAGGCATTGAACCCAGGTCTCCCACATTGCAGGCAGACTATTTACCATCTGAACCACTGGGGAAGCCCATTTCTCCTCAAGGAAAGTATACCTTATAATTTCAGATTTTGCCCCCTGATATTTCCCAGAGGAAGAAACCTGTCGTTGATTGTCTCACTGCAGGTTGCTATGTCTGATTGGTTGACAGCCCTGGAGAAAGGCTATACTTACCTAGCAGACCTTCTGGACTCTCACTGGAGACCCTCTGCAGACAGGAGGGGCTTCTGACCTAGTAACCTAAATAGTCGCTCCTGTGACTTTCATCTCAGTAAAGGCACAAATGTGTTAGATGCTAAAAATGCTGATTGAATTGTGGAATGATTTTTTTTTTTAATCTGCCTCTCAGAGGGAAGGCTGAGAAAGACTGATAAGACAGCAGCACAGGTAGAAGGGACAGAGCTTGTGGGGGGACAGCCTTTTGTGCACTTGCAAATCCAGGGCTGGGGGAGGTAGGAGAAGATAGACGGGGTGTCTCTGAAAACACAGATGCATAGACTGTCTCCTGCTGAAGGGTAATTGTCTAGTTTTCTTTTCCTTGGATTTTTATAGGCATGTGACTGCACCAATATGGGGAGGGAAAAGAAAGCTTGAAGTATTCATCCTACAGTGTACCACACTTTATTTACTCACAATAAGATGTTATATATATATATATTCCTTATGGAGCACTTCCTGTGTGCCAGGCACTGGGCTAAGAACTTTTGTTTTTATGATTTTTGAAAAATGTTTTTTCTTTTATATTAGTTAATGGGTGTTTTTATGTGTATTTGGTCACGTCCAACTCTTTAGACCCCATGGACTATGGCCTGCTCGGCAACTCTGTCCATGGGATTCTCCAGGCAAGAATACTGGAGTGGGTTGCCATTCCCTTCTCCAGGGGATCTTCCCAACCCAGGGATCAAACCCATGTCTCCTTTGGTCAATGCAGGAGCATTCTTTACCAGTGAGTCACCTGGGAAGCCCTATTTTGAATTAGAGTATCATTGATTTACAATATTGTGTTAGTTTCAGGTGTATAGCAGAGTGATTCAGTTAGACATAGATTGTATCTATTCTTTTTCACAAGCTTTCCCCATTTGAGTCATTACAGAATACTGAGCAGAGTTCGCTGTTGGGCTAAGAATTTTATGTGAGTTATCAGTCCTAGGTTGTTTCCAGCTTTTTTCTATTATAAATTGTACTTAGATGAATATCTAAGCAAAGAGCTTTTTGCCTGGTTTGTACATCCTGTTTAGAGTGAATTCTTCTAAACGCAATTACTGGGCATGGAATTTAAAAAACTACTCTTAAAACACACTGCTGTGTTGCTGTAGTGCGGTGTCACACTTCCACGTGGAGGAGGGTGGCCCCGTGCCTGCTTCCTCCTAAAGACTTGGAAAGTCAGCCCCTTTGTTGAAGGAGAGGTGTGTCAGCCTGCTGTGTAAACTCCTAAAAGTTTAGATACCTGACCAAGTTTATTCCAGACTTAGAGCGCGCAGCTCTTTAACTCCATTTCTGTGTGATACAAATCAGTGGCACGTGCTTCTCTGGTGGCCCAGTGGTTAAGAAGCTGCCTGCCAGTACAGGAGATGCGGGTTCAGTCCCTGGGTTGGGAAGATCCCCTGGAGAAGGAAATGCAACCTACTCCAGTATGCTTGCCTGGGAAAACCCCATGGACCGAGGTGTCTAGCGGGCTACAGTCCATGGGGTCACAAAGAGTGGACACCACTGAGTGACTGAGCACAGCCACGTTGGGACGAGAAAACACACACACCCTTGCTGTCACGGAGTTGGGATGTTGAGCCCCAGAGGCCCTGCCCCTCTGGGAAGTCAAGGTCCGATCTCACCCCCTTGGCCTCTCCCCTAGGCCTTGCAGCCGTGTTCCCTGCAGCTTGGTTGTGACCCTTCAAACGCAGGGCTGTGTGGGCAGACTGGAGGGTCTTTATTCGGAAACAGGTCTATGAACCCAGAGGATCCAACTGGCCTTGGGTTCTCCAGTAAAAAATGGTCTTTTCTTCATCCAGACCTAGTTTTTTTTTTTTTTTTTTTAAAGATGTGGGTTCAGTTCCATGCAGGCCAGTAAGCCTTCTGCATGCTGGCTGCTGTCACTGGAGACGAGACAGCAGACAGACCAAGTCCTGCCCACTTGGAGCTGAGAGCTGCCAGTGGGGGAGGAGGAACCCCGAAGGGGTGATTGCAGCCCCTCAGCTGGGATGGGCGCCTTGTCTGAGATCAGAGCGGGGAGGGGTCAATGATGGGGCCATGGGGACGCGGGTGGGGCTGGCTCCCTTGGGCCCTCTGACCCTCGAGTGGAGATCTGCAGGAAGCCAGACCGGCGACTGCCTGGGTACGTTCACAGGTTGGATGCCGTGGATGGGGCACAGCCAGCACAGAGGGCTGGGAGCCAGTTTCAGATGCTCCGTGATAGGGGAGCCCAGGGGGGCAACAAGGGAGTGAGCGGCGGGGAGAGTCAGAGGAGGGGGGTCGGCTCTTGGGGAGGGAGGTACCGTGGACACCCGGGAAGCCATGGCGAGGACTCAGATTCCGTGTTAGACGCCCTGCAAAGCCGCCGGAGGGTCAGGATGGTGATGTGACCTGGTGCCCTGCTTCACACCCTGGGTTAGCTGAGGGCAGGGGCCGAAGCAGGGAGAGCGACCGCTCCTGCCACGGTCCCGGGGCAGAGGATGGTGGCAGAGTGGGACGTGAGGAGTGGTCCCAGGCAGCACACCAAGGAGCGAGTTCAGACATCGCTTGCCTTCACTCTATCCCTCGGAGTAGACCTCCGGAAGCTTTCCCTCCCCGCCCCGGGGAAGAGCAGGAACTTCTAAAACTATCTGTTCCCTCTTCAGAATCATCATCTCCAAGCCTCAGCCACATTCCTTGCCTTTTGGAAGGACACCTTTCTCTCAAATTGTCACGAATCTTTCTTTCCAAGTTCTTTCTTCAACAGGAAATGCAGAAGTCCAACATAGCAGCCCAGGCTTGAGCCTGAACCATCTGTCTGTTTCCCCCCATGCCAAGCCTTCTGCTGGATGGGAACTTAAGAAAACACCCCACAAAACCAGGAACCACCTGCCAGAGCTCCGTAACTATACAGTCCGGCCAGAAAACACACAATAGACAATCGTTGGGACGCATTTTGAATGCCCCGTGAGCTTCAGCACCTGTTGGGCTTCCTCCTAGGGCTCTGCATTATTGATGAGCTTAGTAGAAAGGGCTGAGAAACAGTTCCCGGTATTCAGGAAGATATAGAACAGGGCTCAGGAGACCTTGCTGTTCTTTCCAGCTCTGCCAGATGTGTGCCTTTTGAGCATCATCCTTGCCGGGTCTGCTCCTTCATCTTGAATAGGAGTCCTGGACAGCTTGGTTTCTAAGATACCTTTTGGCTTTAACATCTTTTGATTCCAAGGAAGCTTTGAATAAGAAACAAGAAGCGGTGGTGACTGATGAACCCAGTATTGTGGATTTAGGAGAGAGAGTCCTTCCAGTAGTGGTATGGGTTTGAATTTAGGCAAACTTCTCTGTACCACTTTTTAGGGCGTCCACATTAATAATTTTCAAGATGTCAGGGGCTGCCTGACTTGGCTTATTCTGTTAAAGGAAGGATGAGCAAACTGAAGACAAGGGTTAAAAAAAAATTAAATTTCTTCTGTGCTAGGGGAATCATCCACATGGCTGCATATTCCACAGAAAGACCTAATTTGATCAGCTCTGTGTCAGTCAGACTCTGTGTCTGGGTTGGACTTCTGCATCTCAGAAGAGAAATTAATGAGACAGGGATAATTATCCACCAAGAAGTGACAGTTTCCTGCAGTTCCAGCCTTCATTTTTTTTTTTCCTGTCCATTTCCCTATTTTCTTGTTTATAGTCTTGCCTGTCTCCTGCAGTGGCTTTGGTGTGGATTTTAGAGTAGGTGAGCGGCTGGCTTCTAAAAACGACAGCCTTAGTCCAAGTCTGTGGCTGCAGCCAGATCAGGGAAGCCCGATTGATGCCTTTCTCTCTCCTTGCCTACAGGTCAGACCGTCCTGCCAGGCTCGAGAGGATGGGGGACCCAGGGCATTTGTAGGAAGTCCCTTTCTCTTCTCCCCTTGTTTTCATTTCCTCATTGTGCCTGCTGCTTACTGTTGTGAAATTCACCTGTACGTTGACAAGTGGGGTCCACCTCTTCCCCAACGCATCCTTACTAAAATGAGTGTGTGTGCTCTCCACTGAGGGTAGATTATACTCTTTCAACTTAATCATCTCCCAGCAGGCTCCCAAACCAGACACATGTTATTGTTTCAGCAATGATGTGGTGATGGATGGCATTATTCAAGCTGTGCCAGAAAGTACTCCATGTCCCAGGATTTCTTTACCTGCTGCATTTATGAGAAGCTGTCCCCGGGCTGACGGCTTTGTTTCTGTTTTGAGCTGACGGTGTCCTCGGTCTTTGTCTGACGGGCTGAGTATCGCCGTCTGTACCAGTGGCATCGCTGAATTGGTAACAGCACTGGTACTTTGTGCCTCTAGGTTTGTCTCCTGGCTTTGTTCTTGGTTGTTGTTGATCAGTCATTAAATCATGTTCAACTCTTTGTGACCCCACGAACTGCAGCATGCCAGGCTCCCCTGTCCTTCACTATCTCCCAGAGTTTGCTCAAATTCACATCCGTTGAGTCAGTGATGCTATCTAACCATCTCATCCTCTGCTGCCCCCTTCTTCCTTTGCCTTCAATCTTTCCCAGCATCAGGGCCTTTTCTAATGAATTGGTTCTTTTCATGAGGTGGCCAAAGTATTGGAGCTTCAGCATCAGTCCTTTCAATGAATATTCAGAGGTTGATTTCCTTTAGAATTGATTGGTTTGATCTCCTTTCAGTCCAAGGCACTCTCAAGAGTCTTCTCTAGCACTATAGTTCAAAAGCATCAATTCTTTGGCGCTCAGCCTTCTTTGTGGTCCAGCTCTCACATCCATACATGACTACTGGAAAAACAATAGCTTTGACTACATAGACCTTGGTCAGACTTGCTCTTGGAGCTGCCTTAAATCAGTTGGACTACTGGGCAGTTGTCAGGTTGTTTTGGAGACTATTTCTAGCCTCAGCCTTTGGCAGTAGGAATACCCAGCATGGAGTCCTAGAGTACGCTGGCGTGCAGGGTAACCTAGCCATGCTTCTTATTGAATACATTGTCCTTCAGAGTGTCACGTCTATAGTTGGTGCTTTATAAACAAGTTGACTAATTGAGTTAATCTTGTCCTTTGGTTAAATGACAATCGTGGAGATGATAATTACGATCGTGTAAGTCGTTGGAGAACTACTGCAGCGGTCGTGTCTGAGCTGGTTTCTCCCCTGGGCCCCATTCATCCTACCAGAGAAGCCTGACCGCTCTTGACTCTCATGTACATCTCCAGCCTGCCCACCTTTCTGTCCCATGGTACCCATCATTGCCGTGTTGCTTAGACAATGTACGTAAAACTCTTACTGCAAAGCCTGGCACATGTGGAGTACTCAATAATGGAGAGATAGAAATGTTTGCCGTGAATAATTGAACAAGGTATAATACGGCTATTAAAACCTTTCAGAGCCTTCCCGTCGCCCTTAGGATCAGGACCAAACCTCCTTCTGAGGCCGACAGCTCCATCTGCAGCCCGCTCTCCCCCTTCACTTAGGGACACTTTTCCTCTGTGATGACTTAACTTATTGGCCAGATTGACCTGTCATGCTTTGGACCTGCCACGCTTCCACACCCCAGGACCACCCTGTGTGCTGTCCCTCTTCTCTCACTTTTTCGCATCCTTAAGATTTTAGCTTAAATGTCACTTCAGCGAGGGCTTCCTTGGTCTCGCTGTTGACAGTACGTCCCCTCTCTTTATACTCTGTCACAAACTGCGTTTGATTACTTCCCAGACCTTCCACGACCTGAAATGCCATCTCTCTCTGTTTACTTGTTTCTCGACTGACGTCTCAGCGAGACCCTAAGTTCCGGGAGGAAGGACAGGCACATGTTGGCCTGGCACGTGGCTGATGCTAGACACACAGGGTCAGTGTTTGTCGAATGAATGAATGAATAGAAAACTGAACACTGATCCTAATAAGCATACAGATAACGATGCGAATGATGGGGTAGGCGAGTGGCCTTCATGTGCCAAACGCTAAACTGCGTGCTTTGTGTTCATCATCTCGTTTAGCCCTTTCCATGGTCCAAAACATCTTTCTTTGCCTGCTGAGGAAGTGAACCGTCAAAGTCACCTTGCCCAGATAGTGAAGCCAAACCACACAGGTTCTGCTCTGTTACTTAAAGCCACATCGTCCCCACTCCACTGTGGTCCCAGACGTGGGCAGATGCCCCGCCTCGAGGGAAGGTGAGGATGGGAAGCTGTCCCGGGTCTGCCTCTGCCTGCAGGGCTGCACCACCCCTGGTGGCATCCAGGTGCTGAGAGCTTTGGGTTGT
Organism: Bos taurus; assembly: GCF_002263795.3. Lineage (NCBI taxonomy): Eukaryota > Metazoa > Chordata > Mammalia > Artiodactyla > Bovidae > Bos > Bos taurus. Next base: position 43,153,503 of record NC_037350.1, read on the forward strand.
GTTCTGAGCTTGGGTGGCCAACACGAGGTGGGTGGAGGGGGTGGGCTGACTCCACCATGCTGCCTTCATGTCCAGAGAGAGAACGCCCTCCCGCGGAGGGGATGTCAGGGATGAAGGTTCTCAGTGGGTGGAAGGGCAGGGCAGACAGGCTGCAAAGAAAGGTCACGTTTCCCGTAAGCAGGCATGTGCTAGAGCGATCTCGTGAGGAGACACCTGTGTTCAGGTTCTGGGAAGGGTGGAAGAGGGTTTGGGGATCAACTCTTAAGAGGACATGAGAAGGGAGGGTGTCTGGGTCCAGCCCCTGAGGCGTATTTTAAGTGTCCTTCCCAAGAAGGGCCACAGCGTGGGGGAGTGACCTGAATCCAGGCCGTGAAGAGCGAGTCCTTGTAGTAGACAGGTGGGCTCCTTCCCTGCTGCTGGGTGTCCTGGGACGTCGTCCCAGTGCCCTTTCCCTTCAAGGCTGAGTCTGTTCCCTGCTTGGACGCTGCAGCTGCTGGTCACCCTCGGGCACAGCAGGCGGCCTTCTGCTTCTAACCCTGTGAGCTGGGGTGACAGTGGCCGACACTCTGAGTTTCGGCCTTTTCTGGCTAACACCATATTCGTGGCATTCTAGGGCCTCTCCCTCCCTTGCCTTTTTTTTTAAAACAAATTGAACTGTAGTTAATTTACAATATTATGTTACTTTCAGGTGTATGGCAAAGTGATTCAGTTATACATATATATTTATTCTTCTCCACAGTAGGTTATTATAAGAGACTGAATATAGTTCCCTGTGCTATTCAGTAGGTCCTTGTTGTTTATTTGATACCTAGTTGTGTGTCTGTTAATCCCAAGCTTCCCAGTTTATCCCTACCCGACTCCCTTTCCCCTCTGGTAACCCTGGTTTATCTTCTTGACTTGGTTTTCTATGTCTGTGAGTCTGTTTCTGTTACATAAATAACCTCCCTCCCTTGTCTTGTTTAAAATTAAAATTCCTTGCTCTTACTGAATCTGTCTCCTGCCTCAGACTGAATATCCTGATTGCTGGCATCAGCTGAGGGACACCGTGTACAAGTCCAGGCCCATGGTCTTGACAGCTGACGTGTATCAGGCACTTCCTGCGTGCCAGGCCCTCTCCACGACCACCAGTGACGTGGATGCTGTTTATCTGTCTCCATGGACAGCTGGGGTTGTGGAGGCCCCGGGGATCCTGTGAGAAGGGCCTGAGGTCACGCACATAGCGAGTGGCGATGCCGGGGTTTGCTCTCAGACTCACTTTCCCCGACCCCGTGCTGGGAAGGGTGTCGGGCCAGAGACAGCCGTGACCACCCTGGGCTGCCAAACACCCCTCCCACCCCGTTTCAGAGCAGCAGCTCGGCTGGTCCGCCTGTCCTGTCTCTGCTGGCTAGCTGTGTTTAGCTGGGTGGATGTGCGGTGGGGCTGGCTGACTTGGGTGCTCTCCGAATTCTTAAGCACTGATGCCTGTGTCACGCGATCTGGGCCTCCATCCTGTGTGACCGCACTGCCATCTCCAGTCGTTCCCAAATATGCACATGCCTTCTTCCCGTCCACAGGGCAAGATGCTAATGAACAGGGCCATGCTTTGTCTTTCTCTGCTAGTCTCCCTAGAGCCCCTGGCATATTAGAGCGTGCTTAGAAATGCTTCAGTGCCAGTTAGCCTGACCAGGGGACAGAGAAGACTCCTCTTAGGTGGAAGGCTTCTACAGGTAGACAAAAGTTGCATCGGACTGGTGTTAACAAGTCCAGTGGTATTAACAAGTTTTGGGACTGGTATTAACAAGTCCTTCTCTGTTTGTAGAACAAATGTGATTTGCTTTGGCAACTGTTAAGCAGAGGAAAACATCACCTGTAGACCCCAGAACCTGATTTCTGGGATGTTTTAGGGGCTGATCCATCTCATGCCTTCTCTTTTTTTAATTAAAAAAAAAACAAAATACTTATTTGGCCACACTGGGTCTTAGTTGTGGCATGCGAGACCTCATTTCCTGACCAGGGATGGAACCCTGGCCCCTGCATTGGGAGCGTGGAGTCTTAGCCACTAGACCACCAGGAAGGTCCCTCTTATACCTTTCCTACTGGCCTCTTTGTAGTGAGCATCTTTGAGCTGCGTAATTCCCAAAGGCACTTCTGTTCTCAGTAATCTGTTCGAAAGACAGAGCCAAACTGAACTGGTTTGCTCAGCGGAGTCTTGGGGGCTGATCCGCCAGTTTGTTTGTTCGCTTCTGCAGTGGGTTGGTTCACCCACGTGGTTGTTTGAGGGGAGCGCAGGCTGTTGGACAGGCTGGGCGGTGGGAGCTGGTGTGGCCTTGGTGGGAGGGGACAGTTGCATGCTTCAGAGCGGTGTTTTCCTTCCCACCCCCAGTTTGGCCAAAGAATGCTCAGACATTCTTTTCAGGTTGCCTCACCCTTGGCTTACTTTGGATAACGAGAGTAAAGAGCTGAATTCCTGCCATGTGGGAGCTCCCAGCGCTTCTGGACTCAATGCCTCTGTGGGTACTTCCATTAGAAAATATTTTGATCATTTGTCCTGGACCAGACCTCTTCTTTTGATTATCCTTGGCTGACGAATGCATGGTTGTTACTCTTCATTGTCCTGGCAGATTCTGGCCAGGCTCATGTACCTTGATGGAAGGAGAGTGGAGACCACTGATAGCTAAACAGTCCCCAGCAAGCGGTGACCTACACCCCCCGCCGCCTGTCCCCGGGAAGATTTGTGAGCCTGAAAGTTTGCCTCTGGTTCCCTTCTCCAGTGTGTAAGGGTCAGGGCACCGCAGGCAAATGCCCCACCAAACCATGTGGCCGGAAACCTACGAGAGAGAAACCGTGCCAGGAGACAGCAGAACGTAGTCTCGGGGGCAGACTTTGGGGGAACGTGATGGCCAAGGCTAACGTGATGACAGAGCCTGGGGCGGGGGGGCTGTCAGCCTGGGTGCGCTCGGTGCTCTAGTGCAACTTCTTGCCCAGTTCAGATTTCCCTGGGCTTCTTGTGCCTACAGGGGCTGCCACTGAGGCTGCCAGGACTGACCAGTGCCCAGCAAACAGCGTGCTTGTCATAGCAACTGTGTCACATCCCTCAGATGCTACACTCTCTGAGGCAGACAGGATCCCAAGGGCTTCTCAGATGCGGATTTGGTGGCGGCCTTGCTCGGAGGAGCCCCCTTCACCTCTTCACTGTTGCAACTTTCATGCTTCAAAGAAAGGAGGCAGAAGTACTCAGATGTTGTGGGGCTCTGAGCTGTGTGAGCCCAGAAGAGGGGGTACGATGAGGGGAGTGGAAAGCAGACACGTTCTCGTAGATTGTGCATCCAAAGGCTGATTCTCTCATCCAAGGACTGGCAGCACTGGGATAAGACTAATAAGAGGTGGGGAGGGGCCGAATGTTAAAAATACTTTATATCTGATATCACCAATCAGATGCAATGCTGGCTCTGCTTCCACGTGGATTCACACGAGCTGAACATCAGTTCTGCTAAAATAATAGTCAACCTTTGTGTGTCTTAGTTTGCCAGGGTCGCCATGACAGAGTACCGCAGATGGAGTTGCTTCAGCAACATTTATTTCCTCACGGTCTGACGGCTATAAATCTGAGATCAAGGTGTTGGCATGGTTGGTTTCTTCTGAGGCCTCTGCCCTTGGCTTGTAGACAGCCACCTTCTCCCTGTGTCTTCATGTGGACTTCCTTCTTTACACATCTGTGTCCTAATCGCTCCATCTTTTAAGGGCACCAGTCATGCTGGGTTAGGGCCCACCCCCATGACTAATTACCTCTCAAAAGACCCTGTCTCCAAGTGCAGTCACATTCTGAGGTCCTGGGGGTGAGGACGTCCGTATCTGAATTTGCAGGGACACAGTTTGACCCATAACGCGCATTACGGGCTCCGTGATAATAGTGGTATTAGTGGTCCTTGTGGCCCTTCCTGGGTCCTGGAACTGTGCTCGGCACTCCTTGAGGACCTTCTGCTCTAATCCCTGCAATAGGTCTAAGGTAGCTATGAGTATTCACCCCATTTTACAGAGGAGGAAACGAGGGCACGAAGAACTTGAGAACGCAGCAGAGCCAGAACTGGGCATCCTGGTTCTAAAGTCCGTGTGCTGAGCGTCTCTGTGCGGCCTCGGAAACAAAGGCTTAGCCCACTTCTCTGACCAGAGGCTGTCGGGGGGAAGTCTCACTTTAATTTGTTGGGAGAAGAAAACGCCGAGATGTTCTTTCACCCGCACGCATGGTTCCTCCCGCAGGCTGGGAGGACAAGCCTTTGTCCGTGGGGCCATCTGCCAACCTTTCTGTGCAGCAGGAGGTCAGGGGAGAACCAGCAACCGGGGTGTCTGTGCATCCTCACCCCGTGGAGGACGAGGCGGGCCGACGGCCAGAGGCCAGCCCAGAGCTGCTATTTTCACAGCTGACTTCTCTGGTCCTAGGCGTCCCTTTGCCTGGAACCTTCCCTCTGTTGCTCCTTGTTCCTTCTGGCAGGGCTGGGAGGCAAGGCCAGCGGCTGAGAGGGCTACAGGTGAGCTTGGCTGTTGGGAGGGCCCTAGCTGTGCCTGGTGAGAGCTTGAGGCCTTACTGTGCTAGAGGGTACGAGGCCCTGGTTACTTTGAAAGCATTTCCGCTGTCACCTTCAAGTCAAGGTGCTTTGAAGAAAGATGGGCGCTTAGTTGCCCAGACAGAGGGTGATGGGTGGGGTTGGGGGGTAGGTAAGGTTTTGGTTCTCAGTGTCAGGGCAGCCAGACATGTCTTTTCTTCCCACCCTTCTCTTCCTCCTTCACTCTTTCTCTCCTTTTTCACCCAGACTGGTCAGGCCTCCTCCAGTCTCTGCCGGGAGCCCCCTGACACGAATCCTGAGCTTTCACACTGTTCCCCACTTTCCTCCTGCCAGCATCCTTGGTGACCAGCACCCTCCTCTCCACCTTCCTTGTTACTGTCAGAATTTACCAGCACTGCGTACATGCTCCCTTCTTCAGAGGTCAGCTAATCCACCCAAATGCAGGGTGAACCACCCTGGGTATTAGAGCCTAGCCCTGGGGAACTGAATCCAGAGCACACCTCCCTTATCTCGACTGAAGGGATGTCTCCAGAATGTCAGGGCAAAGAGTTCAGACCTCTTAGGCCCTGGGATTTTACTTGCCTGAGTTAACCTACCTTTTTAAAGATGGCTCAGTGGGTAAAGAATCCGCCTGCAATGCAGGAGACACAGTTTCGATCCCTGGGTCAGGAAGATCCCCTGGAGGAGGAAATGGCAACTCACTCCAGCATTGTGTGGAGAATCCCTTGGATAGAGGATCCTGGCAGACTATAGTCCAAAGGGTCACAAAAGAGTCGGATATGACTGAGTGACTAACCACACACCTGCCTTTCTGACGTCATCTGCCTCAGTTGGCCTTGGACGCCCATCCTGCCTTCAGAATCCTGCCGGGCTCAAAACGTGAATCTTTTCAGGAACTCAGCAGGTTCTGTTTCATTTCAGTTTCTTTCTTATCTGTCGAGTTCCAGTACTGGAATCCTCTTTACTAAAGCTGCTGTATGGTAAACTCACTCTTAAGCTACTTCTTACCTATAAATCTACCCCTCTTCCTACATAAAACCACTGGATAGCGGCCACATAACTTAGTGATGGGTGTTTGATGGGACTCAGAGTTTCATTTTCCTCTTCGGGTTTTTCTGGGTTGTTGACAAAAACAAATTAATAAATATGTGCCATTGCTCCAAAAGGCTTTAGAAAAGCCCCTGATGCTGGGAAAGATTGAAGGCAAAAGGCAATAAAGTCATCCCCAGATAAGCGAACATTTCAGTAAGCACATGTCTCAGCCCAACCGAGGTGGACACTGAAGACGCTGAAGGTGAAGAGCCCAAGGTCTGTGCCGGCCTCACGCTGTCTGCCGTTGATGACATCTCTTGTTTGCTTGTGGCAGGATTTCATTCCAATCCACTGTCCTACTTCCCTTCATTTCCTGAGTTACTCTTCTGAGCTCCTTCTCGTGGCCACCTTCTCTTTCCTCCCTGCCAGGTTCACATGGGCAGACTCTCACAGGCAAATATAAACCTTTACTGGAAGAAAAAGTAACAGTAGACAAAATACCTTCTCGTCACAATTAACAGTGGTTTTTCTTCTTTTTTTTCTGTAAGCGAAATGTGCCCCTTATCAAACTTCTGCTTCAAACCAGAAGGAGAAACCAGAGGAAGCTGGCTTCGCTGCCCGAGATAAGGTGCTTGCTGTGTTGTGCAGCAGAAAATGTAATTAGGCACAAGCAGATGATGGGCCCTGCCTGCCTCCAGCCCGAGGAGGAAAGGCAGTTAACCTCCGCCTGCCTAACTGGGGCCCAAGGTCATGTTCAATTGTGTTCTGACCAGGCAGCTATTTCCCCAGCTGGAGAGCGAAACTGTCAGTTCAGAAACATTCTCCACCTGGAGACAAACGCTCCTGGGGGGCGCTTGGCGGCTCTCCCTTCTGTGGTGTCGGGTAGCGAAGGGCACGCTTCTTGCATACCTTCGCTGGATCACAGTTTATCTGGGAGCGAAGCCAAGCGCTCCATCCTTTGGGACCTGACCCAAGAAGAGAGCTTCTGTGAACTTCTGCTCTCTGGTTGGGCAATCTTGGAGAGTTGGTTGGGAGGGTGTGAGGAGGGAGGGAGTCGAGTCAGAGTCACCCTATCTATTTCATCACCAGCCACGTTAGACAAAGGGTTTGTGTCTGCAGTCCTCTCCTGGTGGAGGAGCTCAGTGACTCAGGAAAAGCTGTCTGACAAATCCTGTTGCAATAGCTTATCCTCTGAACCCCATTGGTTTCATCATAATTTTCCTCCAAATTAATGTCCCCCCAGTTTTCCTTTTGCTACATAGAGCCTCCTGGCTACACTGAAGGTATTTATACAAAACCCAACTTCTGCTTTGAGAAGGTTTTGATGCTAAGATAAGTCATCTGAACTTGGCCATCTTGGACAGTATTCTCAGCCATTGCAACAGGGTGTTGCAAAGACACTCCAAAGAGAGGAGACAAACGGCTTTGTTTTTAATATGATTCCTTATTCAAGTGTTTAAGTCAGTCTGGCCAAGACGTGCTGCTCTGTGTCCAGCCTGGAGTAAGCAGCGTATAGAGGGAGGTGGAGACAAAAGTAAGTGAGGGAAAAAGATGTATCTTTGCATCCCAGGAGCCTGTAATCTTGTCAGGGATGTGGGATTCTTCAGCAGTAAGAGGTAGGAAGAGCCAGAGGCTGGCTTCTCAGAATGAGAGCCAAATAGTGGCTGTATGAGGGTTCTCTGGAGAATCAGAACTGATTGGAGATAGATTTATATCTGTGTCTATACCCATCTATATCTCATAGTATGGTGTAATTAGACAACGCCTTGTCTGTTTCCCCATTGACAGGATCACTTATTACACACCACTTTTATCTCCAGCTTCTGGAGATAAAAGCCCTGTCTCAGCCCATGGGTCTCAGCAAATATTATAGGTGTAGCACAGACTCCTGGTTATCCCTCCCCTCCCCCAAGTCAGTTCTCTCCTTCTTCTTTAGTCACAGAACCATCAACTTTTAGCCAGACCCATGGTTGCTGAGAGTTAAAAAAGAGATGGCTCATAGGAGATTAGGATACACAATTACAGAGGCTGAGTCCCAAAGCTGCAGTCAATAAGCTGGAAACCCAGCAGAGCCAATGATGTAGTTACAGTCCAAGTCCAGTGTAAGTTCTAGTCTGAAAGCCAACAGGCTTGAGATTCAAGAAAAGCTGATGATTTGTGAGTCCAAAGGCAGGGAATGACTGAGGTCTCAGCTCAGAGAGTCAGGCAGGAGGAGATCCCTCTTATCCAGCATTCAGACTGAGGACTTCAGTTCATTAGATGAGGCCCACGCACATTAGGGAGGACAATCTACTTTGCCCAGTTCAGTTTAGAGGTTAATCTCATCCAGAAACACCGTCCCAGATACCTCAGAATAAACTTTGACCTCATATCTGGGTGCCCTGTGGCCCAGTCAAATTGACACATAAAATAACCATTGCTGTGGGGTTCTCTGTTTTAGGGGTATTGTCCTTTCTTTTCTTCAACAAATCTAAGCATGTAATTTTAGCTGCTGCTGCTGCTGCTAAGCCGTTTCAGTCGTGTCCGACTCTGTGCGACCCCATAGATGGCAGCCCACCAGGCTCCCCCGTCCCTGGGATTCTCCAGACAAGAGTGCTGGAGTGGGGTGACATTGCCTTCTCTGGTAATTTTAGCTACCATAACCCAGTTTTCCAAAATAACAGTTTGTTCTTACACAGCAGCCCCTCTGAAAGAGGTCTGATGTTCCACACTGCCTCTGTCTTTTTGCACCACCATCCCTGGGGTGTTGTTTTTGGCTTCGTGGCCCAAGATGGCCTCACCTCTGTCAGTATTCACACAGGAAGGGGAGAGATGGAGAATTGCACCATGGGAAATTTATACTTTACTTCTACTCATATCCTATTGGCTGGAACTTAGTCACATGGCCAAGTTCCAATTTACTGTAAGGGATACTGGGAAACAGTTTTTATTCTTGGCAACAGAGGAGCCTGGCAGGCTACAGTCCATAGGGTTGCAAAGAGTTGGACATGACTAAGCACTGCACACAGGCTTTGCTGAGACCCCTGCTTGGGGCTGGAGATAGAGGGCTGAGTGAGATACAGTCCTGCCAGTGGTCAGTGGGGAGATAGAGCATGTTGTGTATTAAGTCCTGCCACAGGGGTAGACCCAGGCAACCCAGCTAGAACATGGCAGTCGAAGAATGCTTCCTAGTGAGCCGCTACATGTCATTTTAAAGGGCAATTGTGTTAGGCCCGATGGGTTGAGAGTCCATTTTCTTAAACCCCAATTTCAGATGGATGTGTATTTTTCCCTTCTTTGCCAGTCAGAAGTCTGAATTCAGAAGGTGAGGTTCAGATTTTGGCATGTCATGTCAATGAGGGGATCAGAAATATTCCTGGACCCCCCGCATTGGTTTAGTCTGGGATGAGGGAGTTCTGCAGTCCCAGAAGGAATGCGGGCATCCTCTCTGTGCATGGGGAGGCTCCTGCTGGCTTTGTGCAAGATGTCCTGTAAAGGGTTTCAGGGTGGGGGCTGGGGTAGGAGTGGTGGGAGTGAGAATTCTTACATAACGTGGTAAACAGACAGCAAGTGGACGCTTTGTTTTCCATTAGCCAGGGAGGCGTTTTGTTTCCACTAGAAATGGGAGCAGACGTGAAAGCAATTAGTGTTAGTGGCTTTACCGTGATGTCCCTGGAGCCAGCACAATCCTGGGGCCAGATGTCTGTGTTTTCCTGATTCCTTGTTCAGAGAACATTCGTGAGTTATTTCCGCCCCTGCCCAGCCCACCTCCTGCCAAAAAGACCCAAAATATCACAGTTGGGAGAACATAATATTCCTTGAAGAGCAGAGGCAGAAGAGCTGCTTTTGGAGCTAGAGAAGGTACCTCAGAAGCTGGGGAGGGGAGGTCAGGATCAGTAGGAAGATCCTCACCCCCGGGCTGTTCAGGCCACTGCTGAGTGGGGCCCCAAGCTTGAAGCAGAGATGGATAATAGGAGTGGTGATCGCTCAGCCTCACCTACTCTTCTTTGCTTTTCTTTCGACCCTGTCCCGTCCCACCCCCAACATGCATGGAGTTGTTTGTTTAGTTGCTAAGTCATCTGTGACTCTTCAGTGACCCCGTGGACTATAGCCTACCAGGCTCCTCTGTCCATGGGATTTCCCAGGCAAGAATACTGGAGTGGGTTACCATTTCCCTTCTCCAGGGGATCTTCCCAACCCAGGGATTGAACCCTGAATTGGCAGGTGGATTTTTTGCCACTGGGTCACCTGGGAAGCCCATGCATGGAGTAGGGAGGATGGAAGTAGAAACCATAGCAGAAAAAGCTCTGAATATCCTCTCTTCCCCTGTGCACTGGAATCATATGATCTCAGGTTCACTTCATCTCAAACTTCAACATGACCCTTGTCACCACCGTGACCACCAAAGCCCCCGAATCTGCCACTTAAATAGTTTCTAATGTTGAGGTTCTTTTCCTGTATAACCCCACTTCTTCCTTTAAGGTCTCACAGTGCATGGTTTGTCATTGGTTTTTCCAATTCGCAAGCCAATGACCATGTGTGGCTGCTGACTATTTGAAATGAAGCCATTCCACATGAAGATGTACTATAAATGTAAAATACACACCAGATTTCAGGCACTTCATTTGGAAGAAGAATATAAAACATGTTTCTTTTAAACTTTTTTCATGAGACTATTAGAAAATTTAAAATTCCACAAATGGCTTGCACTTATAACTTGTGTGATACTTCCATTGGGACAGGGCTGGTCTATGTTATCTTTTAAAATATTTCAGAAACATATTTTTAAGTTATTGAAAGTATTAGAACTTTAAAGTCTTCCAAAACTTTAAAAGTCTTTAAAAAAAAAAAAAAAAAAAAAAGATGAGGCTCTCCAGACATTTGTAAGAAGAAAGTTGGACAGTCACCAAAAATTTCTCTGCATTTGAGATAGAGCATAGAAACTTAATCACCCTGAAGGACCAGACAGTGATGTAAACAAGTGAGATATGCCTGAGGTTGTGCAATAAAGGAGGGCTTCCCAGTGGCGCAGTGGTAAAGACTCGCCCTGTCAATGCAGAGACGCAAGAGATATGGGTTCGATCCCTGGGTCGGGAAGATCCCCTGGAGAAGGAAATGGCACAACCCACTCCAGTATTCTTGCCTGGGAAATCCCATGGACAGAGGAGCCTAGTGGGCTACAGTCTATGGGGTTGCAAAGAGTCAGACACAGCTGAGTGTGCACACACACATACATTAAGGAATGGTGGGGCTTGTGGTTCACTGGGATGAGGTACCTCATGTGAAAACATCCAGACTCAAAAATTGTAAGTGCTGGTTGTTCCATAGGCAATGTCTTCAGGTAGAATTTGGCTCAGAGGGCTCCAGGATGCTATTCTTGGGGCCTTTGAAACAAACTGTTTTACACTACAGATTCCATCAAAATTACCCATTGCGGAGAATTCAAACCAAGTTTTGTAAATTGGAATTTCTTTTTTAAATCTTGAAGTGGCCTTTTACAGTTTGCACCCAAGTCCACATGTACACTCAGTAGCTTACATGTTCTTGTACCAAGAACACGGCTGACAGTGAACTCACATGGCCTGAGTTCATGTTTTGGGAGATGCCAGTGTTGCCTCATATAGTTTTTTTTTAACAACCCCATGAGGCTGATTGTATCTTCATTTTCAGTGAAATTCAGCCAAATTAAGCCATCTGCTTGGCCATAACCAGGAAGTGGCAGAACCAAGGTTTAAGTCCATGGAGTGTGGATGCCATGGTCATATCCTGCTAACACAAGGGTTAGTTTTAGCTTTTATACGTAGGGCTTTGATTCATTTTGAGTTAATTTTTGCATGAGGTTAAAGTCCAACTTCATTCTTTTGGATAAGTATATCTCGTTTCAACATCAGTTGTTGAAAAGACTGTTCTTTCCCCATTGAATGCTTTTGGCACCATTGTTGAAAACCAGTTAACCATAAGTGTGAGGGTTTATTTCTGAATTCTCAATTCCACTTCATTGATCTGTTTGTCTGTCTTCATGACAGTACCACACCATCATCATTACTATAGTCGTAAGTTTAAAATCAGTGTGTATCTTCCAACTCCTTTTTTAAGATTGTTTTTGCTCTTCTGGGTGTATTTTCATATGAGTTTTAGGATCAGCTTATAAATTTGTAAAAAAAAAAAAGAGGGAGATTTTGATACAAATTGTGTTGAACCTGTACATCAGTTTGAGTAGTATTGCATCTCAGTAATATTAGGTCTTCTGATCCATGAACATAGGATATCTTTCTAATTACATAAGTAATTTCTAATTTCTTTCAGTGTTTTTTTTTTGAGTTTTCAGAGTACAGGTTTTACATTTCTTAAATGTATTTCTAAGTATTTTATCCTTTTCAATGCTATTATTAAGACTTGTTTTCCTAATATAATATTCAGATCGTTCATTTTTCAGTAAAATTTTAACTATTTAAGTAGCATCCAAAGTACTGATATGACAGTCTACCTATAAATACCTAAGTTAGCATCTGTTAGTTCCCTCCTTCCCTCACTTTCCAATTAGCCACCAGGCCACTATTGGACTGATAATAATTAACAAGAATTTCTTGCTCTCATTTACTACACAACCCAGATTGATATTTCTTTGATTCTGTCTAGAACGTCTCCTCATGGCTGGCCTTTTCAAATCAGGATTCAAACAAGTCCTCCCCTTAAGACTGGCAATCGTGTCTTTCAAGTCTCCGTCATTCTCTAATGGCTCCCCTTTTCTCTCCTTCTGGAATTGAGGATTTAAGTCTAATTCAGGCACAGTGAGTCTCTGACCTTATACAAAGCTAACATCTACAGTCAGATGGTTGTTGTTTAGTCACTTACTCACGTCTGACTCTTTGTGACCCCATGGACTGGAGCCCACCAGACTCCTCAGTCCATGGGAATTTCCCAGGCAAGAATACTGGAGCGAGTTACCATTTCCTTCTCTCGGGAATCTTCTTCACACAGGGATCAAACCTGCATCTCCTGCATTGGCAGGTGGATTCTTTTCCACTGAGCCACCAGGGAAGCCTAACATCTTCAGTCAAATAATCCTCATTAAATGGAATCAGAACCCTCCTGCTTCATTGCAGATAAAGAAATTTGAAACAGAATTATTTCCTCCGGCAGTAGGTCCGTGGGTCTGCACAAGTGTGCGATGTTGTTGTTGGCTCTCCAAGCACCTGTTGAGAAATAATCCCCTACTGAAGGTACTGGACATACCACCATTGTTTGCTACCCCTCCCCCCATACTTGAGCAATAAAGACTAACTGTTCTAGGGGGTGATACAGAAGGCTGTTGCTCATCTCACTTTACTTATTAGGATAGAGAGTTAGATTCCCCTGCCCTGGGAAAGAGTTTCCTGCTCAGGGCCTCTTGTGTTCCCACTTCTCCTCCCTAGCCTCCAGTTACCAAATGTGGTTTTCTCTCTGTTCTTCCAAGTTCTTGCCTTTTCTCATCATTTAAAATATTGGTCTAGAAGGGATTTCCCTGGTGGTCCAGTGGTTAAGAATCTGTCTTCTGATGCAGGTTCAATCCCTGATCAGGGAACTAAGCTCTCATGTGCTCCGTGGCGTGGCCAAAAAGTAAAAATTAAAATATTGATCTGGGAGTAAGACACAAGTCTGCATTTAGGGTCAAAGCAGGGCTCACAAGTGGAAAAATCCCTTAAGAGTATGGCATGTGGCTAAAAAACCGGAATCCTGCGTTTGTGTTTTTCCATTGGCAGCACTCCATTCTGACCAAACGTGTGTGCTTTTAATCATTGTATGTTGGCGGATTACTCCTGACTCATACCATTCCTGTGGGGGAGCCATTGAAATATTCCCCCATCCAGAGTAGTCAGGCACCAGTCCATCAGCACAGAAGCCACCTTAGAGTTTGGCTGTGGAGCTGCCAAGCCTTCCACTTGCTGGACCTTCGGAAGGTGGGAAAGGGTGTGGTTGGGGAGATACTCAGAAGGTGGGAAAGGCTGCGGATGGGGAGATACTCAGAAATCTCAAGGCAGAGGCTAAATTTGAGTGACTGTGTGCTCAGTCATGTCCGACTCTTTGAGACCCCATGGACTGAAGCCCGCCAGGCTCCTCTGTCCAGGGAATTATCCAGGCAAGAATACTGGAGTGGGTTGCCTGGGGATCTTTCTGACCCAGAGGTCAAACCCTTGTCTCCTGTGTCTTCTGCATTGGTAGGTGGATTCTTTACCACCACACTACTTGGGAAGCCAACTGATAAATACATGTTTTAATTTTTTTCCACCTCTAATTGGCTGTGTACTGGCAAAATATTGGCCCCGGCATCATGGCCACTTCTGTGTCCTAGCTTGCGCTGTGTCTGTTGTAGAGCCTTCACTTTTTATC